>NW_022436985.1:11365676-11373587 GCF_009761245.1 Sapajus apella | reverse complement strand
GAAAGAAAGAAAGAAAGAAAGAAAGAAAGAAAGAAAGAAAGAAAGAAGAGAAAGAAAGAGAAAGAAAGAAGGAAGGAAGGAAGGAAGGAAGGAAGGAAGGAAAGAGAAAGGAAAGAAGGAAAGAGAGAAAGAAAAAGAGAAAGAAACAGGCAGATCACAAAAGGTATTACGTGTTCCTATTTGTTGAAGTACATGTGTGCATATGAGTGTGTGTTTGGAAATATTTACATGAAGTAACAAATATAATAATTGATGTTTTTCTCTGTATTTTCTGATTTTCTGAAATGAGTATTGCTTTAGTAATGAGGAAGGAGGAGAAATACAAGCAAAGCATTACAAAGAAATAAAAGCATCATAATTAATTATTAATAGTGATGGATGAATCATCAAGAAAAACTTCAAATGTGTTTGGTGTAGATTAAAGAATGCTGATTCATATAAAATATTAAACTATTACATTTAATTGATCAGGTTTCATTTGTACAGAGAAAACCTCATTCCTCAGCATTGCCAGATACAGGAGATGGGATGTATTTTTGTGTGCATGTTTGCATGTATATAATGTGTATGTGACCATCTTCTTTCTACAAATTAAACCTGGGATTGGCCAGGCATTTTCACTTAGTCATAGAGAATTTTTGACCTAGAGGGCGATGTTCTGATTCATCCCAAAGCTTGCCCCAGAACGGCTAAAATATCCTTATTCATATTCTGCTGCAAGCATTGAGTTCACAGAGTAACTCACGCTTCAACAGTTTCTCTCAGCTTAGGTTCAATGAGACCTACTTTTGCATTACATCGTTACAGAAACCATATGAACCTTTTAGTCACAAAGCATGTGATCCAGGGACGTGCTATTTCACAATAGAAATTTCAGGCTTCAAGCTATGGCTTTAATTCTTTACATGACTGTGTAGAATTCTTTTTGCTTAAAGCTAGAAAGACTATGTCCAGAGTACTTTACATTTTTTTAATAGTCTCAGCCTTACTGATAATCAGAATACAGAACAACAAGCATTTTCCTAAACAGAAGGTATTTTCCAGGTCATTCAAAAGCACTGTACTTTTCAAAGCAGTTTCAAGCAAGGTCACAGCAACGTGACTTGCCATGAAGACTCTAGTGATTTAAAAAAACATGGACTAGGCTGTCAATCGGAGCAGAAACCCCACCCACACTGGGGACAGAGGAGAAGCTTGATGGACAAGCATCAGTCTACTCAAGGGGCATCCAGTTCCCCTTGTTCCCATGGAAGGCTCTCCTACTGCTTCCTGGTTTTTTGTTAATGAGTAGAAACAGTAGTCAATTCCACTAGCATTCTGAAAAGATGTTTATTTCAATCTAGGGGCCAAAAGGGGCTGGGGGGTATCTTTTTGTGAGTTATTGAAGTATGTAGATAAAAATCAAAGAGCCATAGCAAAAATTGCTACATTCTCTGAGAAATGCTGATGGAAACTAAACTAGCCTCTGACTCCTCCAGAACAAATACAACTAATGCCTTGTTTTTCCATTTTCCCTTGATCATTTGATCACCAAAAGCAGATGTATTCATGGCACTTTTCAAATAAAATGACAGCTAGAGTAAAAAATGCAAACAGATTTATGTGGTTTACTTTGAGTTGAATATGGTAGCACTTGTGACAATTATAATTCATATGTTATTTTTCAAAGTTATTCAAATTATTTCAATATTTCAATCTTTTTTACAATAATTTTCTTTACATTCTTATTATTAATTTTTCAAAAATATATTAATTTTATCCTAACAGCAACTATGAGATAAATATTACTATCCTTATGTCAAAGAAAAGAAAATTATAAGCACTTGGAGTTTAATTAGCTTTCCTAAGGTCACACATACTTAACAGGTATTAGTAATTTGTTGTATTTGCTTTAAATATTTGCTTCTTTTTAGAAATAAAATATTACTCACATAGTGGATGTCTCTGTTTTATTCCTTATCTACTTAATTCCTCCCTAGATCCACAGAAGAAATCACCATCCTAAAGATGGTATGTACCTTTCTGCTACATTTTTGTACTTACATGTATTCATAAACAACTTATAGTATTTGTGTATCATTCTGCATTTCTTTTTTTCCCACAGTTTTTGTGATAGAACAATCTTAAATTATTTAAATCCAGTACGCTCATTTACCTGTGTTACAGTATTCCGTGATATGAACATACCACAATATGACTATTCATTCTCCTAATGACAGATATTTGGAATGTTTCCAATTTTTCAATATTTTAATAAAAATAATGCCACTGAGATGACTTCCATTTCCCAGTCCAGCACGTTAGGAGCTTAGAAGTCATAAACTCTACTCTAACAACAAGGCAAAGCTGAACAAGCTGAACATCAAACACTTTTCTGATCTATCAGAGAAGAGAGGTCACAGAGCAAAGCACTGCCCTGAAGAGACAGAGAGGGACACTGAGAACCACAACTTCCCTGAGCAGAAATCTCTAAGGGAACCAGTGCCCAAGCAGGAAAACCTAAGTTAGAATTGAGGAATTGCTGGTAGCTCTGAATAGATAAGTGTGTGTGTGTTAAAAACTCCAAGGTGACTCATTCTTAGGGGGGATGCCCACAGTTCTGCAATTTTTTACCTCCAGGAGCTCCATCAGTTTCTTACAGTGAAAATGGAAAAAAAAAAATAGCTTGTATTTCCAGCTGGGAGAGGTGGAAACCATTTTGAAATACGCCAAAGCATTCTCCTCTGCTTAGCAAAGTCTGCCCTCAGGAGAAACTATTTCACCAACCCCTAACTGATTAGATTTTATCAGAGCCTAACCACCCTGAAGGAGGCAAAATATCCAATGCCCGTCCCCTCTAGTTTTCCATGTGGAGAAAAGAAAATACCCAACTCCAACCCCCTGTAGCTATCCTTTCCTGCCTAAGATGAGTGCAAGGAGAACAGAGAAGCACTTGTGAAGTGCACAGGACAAGGGCACAGCCTTGCTGAAAGACTAGGACCTAATCACAGGACTATTGAGCCGTTTTCCACCACACACACAGACACACACACACACACACACACACACACACACCACATTTTACCGCCACATCACTAAAGGCTTATTTTTAGCATTTCCTTTTCTGCCTAGTACATGATGCCCAGGTTTTAACAAACAGTCAAAGGCACACTAAAAGGCATAAAGCACAGTTGGAAGAGACTGAACGAGCATCAGAACCAGACTCATGGCATGAATGTTATAATTCCAGACCATGAATTTAAAGCAACTATGACTAACTTGCTAAGGGCACAAACAGAAAAAGTAGACGACATGCAAGTACAGATGAGTAGTATCAGCAGAGAGGAGAAAAGTATAAGGAAGACTCCAAAGAAACTGCTAGAGATCAAAAAAACTGAAATAGAAATGAAGAATGTTTTTGATAGGCTGAGGAAAGAATCTCTGAGTGTGTGAATATGTCAATAGAAACTGAAAAGTAAAAAGAAAAAGACTGGAAAAAAAAGCAGAACACATTATCCAAGAACTGCGCAACAACTACAAAAGGTGTAACATATGCATGATGGGAATACCAGAATAAGAAAGCGAGAAAGCAACTGAAAGAATATCTGAAACAATAATGCCTGAAAATTTCCCCAAATTAATGTCAGATACCAAACCACATATCCAGGAAGCTCAGAAAATATCAGGCAGAATAAATGCCCGAGAAGTACAAAAATCATATTCAAATGGCAGAAAATCAAAGACAAAGAAAAAATTTGAAAGAAGCCAAAGGGATTTAATAAATAGTGCTGGCAGAATTGGCTAACAATATGCAGAAAATTGAAACTGGACCACTTTCTTACACCTTATACAAAAATTAGCTCAAGATGGATTAAAGACTTAAATGTAAAACCCAAAACTAGAAAAACCATAGAAGAAAATCCAGGTTATATCATTCAGGACATAAGCACAGGCAAAGATTTCATGATGAAATCACCAAAAGCAATTGCAACAAAAGCAACAATTGACAAATGAGATATAATTAAACTAAAGAGCCTCTGCACAGCAAAAGAAACTATCATCAAAGCAAAGAAGCAACCCACAGAGTGGGAGAAAATTTTTGCAATCTATCCATCTCATAAAGGCCTAATATCCAGAATCTACAAAGAACTTAAACAAATTTACAAGAAAAAAAAAACCATTAAAAAGTAGGCAAAGGACATGAACAGACACTTTGCAACAGAAGACATTCATGTGGCCAACAAACATGAAAAACAGAGCTCAACATCACTGATCATTAGAGAAATGTAAATCAAAACCACAATGAGATACCATCTCACTCCAGTCAGAATGGATTATTAAAAAGTCAAGAAACAGCACATGCTGGCAAGGCTGTGGAGAAATAGGAATGTGTTTACACTGTTGGTGGGAATGTAAATTAATTCAAACATTGTGGGAAACAATGCGGCAATTCCTGAAAGATCTAGAATCAGAAATACCATTTGACCCAGCAATATGGTTTCTGGGTATATACCCAAAGGAAGATAAATCATTCAGTTACAAAGATATATGCACACGTATCTTCACTGTAGCACTATTCACAATAGCAAAGACATGGAATCAACCGAAATATCCATCAGCGATAGACTAAAAAAAATGTGGTACAGATACACCATGGAATACTATGCAGCCATAAAAATGAACAAGACCATGTCCTTTGCAGGGACATGGATGGAGCTGGAAGCCATTATCCTTAGCAAACTAATGCAGGAACAGAAAATGAAACACCATATGTTCTCGTTTATAAGCGGTAGCTAAATAATGAGAACACATGGACACAGGGCGGGGAACAACGCACACTGGGGCCTATCAAGGGGAGGAAGAGTATCAAGAAAAATAGCTAAAGCATGCTGGGCTTCATGCCTTGATGATGGGTTGATAGGTGCAGCAACCACCATGGCACATGTTTACCTGTGTAACAAACCTGCACATCCTGCACATGTACCCTGGAACCTAAAATAAGAATAAAAATTAAAATCAAAATTTACACTGAAATAAAAGAAAGAAAGAAGCCAGAGGGAAAAAAACACCTTACCTACAGAGGAGCAAAAATAAGAATTACACCTGACTTCTCAGAAGCCATGCAAACAAGAAAAGAGGGGGGAAAATCTTTAAAACATGTAGAGGAGAAAAAAAAAATACTAGCAGATCCTGTGAAATAATCCTTCAAAAGTGAAAGAGCAAGCAAAAAAATGAGGGAGGAAATTTGTTGTCAGTAGACCTGCCTTGCAACAAATGTTAAAAGCATTTCTTCAGAGAGAATGAAAATAATATAGGTCAGAAACTCAAATTTACATAAAGAAAGGAAAGAGATTAGAGAAGAGATAAAGGAATAAGTAAAAATAAAGAAAAAATTTTGAATTTTTCTTATTCTTAATTGATCTCACAGATAACAGTTTGTTAAAAATAATAATAGAAATAATGTATTTGATGATAGATTATAGCTTAAATATAAGTGAAATGAATGACAGTAAGGGGCTGGAGGGCATAACACAAAGGGCAGAAAGGAAGAATTAGAAATACTCAGTTGTTGTTATAAGGTACTTGCAGTACCTATGAAGCAATATAGTTCACTTTCAAGTGGACTTGGATTAGTTGTAAATGGACATTGCATGCTCTAGAGCAACAACAAAATAAAGTAAAACCATGGTAGCAATATCCATTTCATAGATGCCATAGGTATCAGTTGTCAAGGATTAAAAATTTTAAGATAAAATATTTGAGAATTACATTATCTAACATAAGAATGATTTTATTTATTTATTTATTTATTTAGTGAGAGAAAGTATCTCACTATGTTGCCCTGACTGGTCAAAAGCTCCTGGTTTCAAGCAATCCTCCCCTCAGCCTCCCAAAATTCTAGCATTACAAGCATTAGCAGCCATGCATGGCCCCAGTAAATATTTTTATTTACAAAAAAAAACCACTATAAACATTCATGTGCTTGCCTCCCTGAACACATGTGGATGGAATTATTGAATCACAGATCTTCAAAGGCACCTCTCTATCTGCTAGGCATTATATTTATTCTCCAAAGTGGTTGCACCAATTTGCACTCCCACCAGCAGTTCTCGGTATGATATTTGCTATTATTCTCCATCCTGACTGATACTTCTTACTGTCAAACTTTTAAATTTAGAGGTATTAAATGCCATGTCTCATTTAATTTGCTAATAATAAGGTTGATCACCTTTTCATGTGCTTATCCTAAACTTCTTCTTCCATTAATTACCTGTTCATATCTTAATTTTTACCATTTGTTTGTCTTTTTTTCTATTGATGTGTAAGACTCCTTTATATATTCTAAATAATAATTATTTGTTGATTCTGTGTGTTATATACCTTCTCTCAGTCTTTGGAATTCATCTTTTCACTTATTTATGTTGCATGTTAAATGTTTAGAACATAAACTGTCTTTATAAGCAGAAGCAAGTTACTTGTAAATACATGCTAATGTGGTTTGGCTTTGTATCACCACCCAAATCTCATCTCAAATTGTAATTCCCATGTGTTGAGAGAGCAACCTGGTAGGAGGTGATTGGATCATGGGGGCAGTTTTCCCTATGCTGTTCTCGTGATAATGAGGGAGTTCTCAAGAGATCCGATGATTTTATAGGTGACTCTTCACCCTTTGTTTTGCTCTCTTCTCTCTCCTGCTGCCTTGTGAAGAAGGTTCTTTCTTCCCCTTCATCTTCTGCCATTATTGTAAATTTCCTGAGGCCTCCCCAGCCATGCAGAGCTGTGAGTCAATTAAACCTCTTTCTTTATAAATTACCCAGTTTCGGGTATTTCTTTATAGCAGTGTGAAAATGGATTAATACACATACTGTAAAAACCAGGCTCTTGAAAAATACTATTCCCTGAGTTTACTGGTTTTGCTACTGTTATTTAACTTCCTTTCTTTGAGTATATGTACATAGGACAAAATTCAAAATACACAAAATGATCAACATAAACAGTAAATCTTCCTCTTTCCGAGACACTCAGTTCCTCTCCCATGATATAAAAACTGGTGCTTTTTTTTTCTTTTTTGAATCTATGAAGATAAACTATGTATTTCCAAATATTTATGTATTTTCTTTTTCTACAACAATGGTAATATACTACACTATTATATTCCTCAAAGTTTTCTCCTAAAATGTATATCTTAAAAATACATATATGTATTTCTATATAATCTAGATTATCAGTATTGTACATACAGAGTGAATTCTTTCTTTTTTATACCCACCTAGAATTCCACGGGCATGGGGGCCTGGTGAAATAATATGTCAGCTCTGGAGTATGATTAAATGAGTTTCAGTCCCAGCTCCACTAATTATTAGGAGCAAGTGAGTTGTGCTCTCTGTTTCTCAGTTTCCCCTTTTGTAAATGAAAATATTAATGACTCCTACCTCATACAGTTGTTGTGGGAGTTAGATTATGTTAATATGTAAAGAGCCTAGTAAATGCTTAGCACATAAACACAAAAAAGTTAGCTCTTCCTATTCTCACAAACCAATTTTTATTTAACCAATATTCCATTAAAAGACATTTGTGTTGCTTCCAAATATTCCTATTATAAATTAATATTTTTGTATCTATTCATTTTGCACATGTATAAGTAAACTGCAGAATCAATACATAAGAAATATATAGCAAGATCAAAGGCTATATGATTCTTAGATATAGTTAGATAGATATTGCTGTTAAGAATTTGCATCGGTTTATACTCCCACCCGTAATGTATGATGAGTGTGTTTCCATATGTCTTGCTTTAGCAAACTTTTCATCTTTGCCACTTAATATAGTGAAAAAGTGGTATATTCTTATTATTATTTATGGTTGTCTTTTTCTTATTGTGAATTAAGTATTCTTATCTGAATCATTTTTATCTTCTTTTTCATAACATTT
>NW_022436985.1:11325073-11365576 GCF_009761245.1 Sapajus apella | reverse complement strand
CCCAGGCTGGAGTGCAATGGCGCGATCTCGGCTCACCGCAACCTCCGTCTCCTGGGTTCAGGCAATTCTCCTGCCTCAGCCTCCTGAGTAGCTGGGATTACAGGCACGAGCCACCATGCCCAGCTAATTTTTTGTATTTTTAGTAGAGACGGGGTTTCACCATGTTGACCAGGATGGTCTCAATCTCTTGACCTCGTGATCCACCCGCCTCGGCCTCCCGCAGTGCTGGGATTACAGGCTTGAGCCACCGCGCCCGGCTTAGTTTATATATTTTAAAATGTGTCACTTTTTAATAATATATTTCCAATGTTTTTCTGACTTTGTCATTTTCTATTATTATTGTGTCTTTTATTTTTTTAATTTCCTAAAATTGAATTTAATCATTTTTAATGGATTTCAGAGGTTTTGTGTCATTTATAGAAAGGCCTACCAGGTTTATAAAATCATCTCTCATGATTTCTTCTGGTACTATGTGGTTTAATATTTTGGTATTACACCTTTGACAAATCTGGATTTACTGGGAGGAGATAGGAGCCACTCAGCTTTTTCAAAAAGCTGAGTTGTCTCTTAGCAGTTTATTGAATAAAGCATTTTTCACCAATGATTTGAAATACTACTTTTATATTGAAGTTCTACCTGCTATTAGAGTCTATTTCATAGCTTTCTGTTCTTTCCGTTAGTATGCTAGTACCACACTTTTAATTAATATAGCTTTAATGTAACATATACATATTGATACGTGCTGAGCAATCCTCCAGAAATTTTCTCTCTATTTCTTTGTTAGGGTTTTCTAGGCTATTGTTCCTTGATGATTTTTCCATATGAATCTTAGAGTCTGCTTGTCTAATTTAAAAAAAAAAAAAAAAAACTGGTTTTTTTTTGTTAGCTTAAATTTATGGATTAACTAGAGAAATGTCAGTTTTGTAATACTAAGGCTTCCTATCCAAGAATATAATATGCCTTACAATTTGTCCAAGTATTCTTTGTGTTCTTTAGCAATATTTTAACTGTTTAAAAGTAGATCTTGTAAATTTCTTGTTAACTTTATTCCTAGGTATTTCATCTTTTATTACTATCATAAATGGGCATTTTCTTCTATTACACCTTCTAACTCAGCAGTCCCCAACTTGTTCGGCACCAGGGACCAGTTTCACAGAAGACAATTTTTCCACTGACTAGGGGAGGAGGGAGGAGGTGGTTTCAGGATGATTCAAGTGCATTACATTTAATTGTGCATGTTATTTCTATTATTATTATATTATAATATATAATGAAAGAATTATACAACTCACCATAATGTAAACTCAGTGGAAGCCCTGAGCTTGTTTTCCTGCAACTAGTCAGTCCCATCTGGGGGTGACAGGAGACACTGACAGATCATCAGCCACTAGATTCTTATAAGAAGCATGTAACCAAGATCCCTAGCATGCACAGTTCACAATAGAGTTCCTGCTCCTATGACAATCTAATGCCACTGCTGATCTGATAGGAGGTGAAGCTCAGGCAGTAATGCAAGCAGCTGTAAATACAGAGGAAGATCACTGGATCGCCTTCTGCTGTGTGGCCCAGTTCCTGTACCAGTCTGTGGCCCAGGGGATTGGGGACCCCTGTTATGATTATGGTTTGTTCCTTGTTATCCAAGTGTCATTTTTAAATCTCCAAATCGAATCCTTTGTGAAAATGTTTTACTCCCATAATCCATCAAAATCATCTGAAGCTCTGAGTTCACCAGCAGGTACTAACTAAAAAACACTACAAATGTCATCATGGTCATGAAGGAAGAACATTCACCTCTCATTTATTTTAGAGACTTAGAACATAAATTCAAGTTAAAGCACACTTTATTTAAGACAAACAATGGTTTCAGTGACTCATATGTTGCAATCATATATTTATTTACTTATATCTCAATTTACCCTGTACCATGACACGAAATGAAAAAACCTGACCCTAGTCAACTTTAATGTGATATATGAACAGATTATATGGTTTTGGGTACACTAAGTATGGTGTACCATCCTAACATGACCCCCAAAGAGTCATGCATGCTTTTGCAAAATCTCCTTCAATGTGGAGAAACTGTGACTTGTTTTTAGCCAAATGAATATGTCAAAGATAGGATAGTCACTCTCTCGATTAGGTTACATTATGTGGCAAAGGCGACAGCATAGTCACTTCCAAGGTTGTGACATTGTATGAGACTTAGTCCCAGCAGACTGGAAGACAAGATTCTCCTGGCTAGTCTTGAGGAAGTAAACTGCCATGTTATAGGAGCAAAAAGGGCAGCCTCTGGAAGCTGAGAGTTACTCTGGCAAATTGTCAGCAAGAAAATGAGGACTTCAGTTCTATGTATAACCTCAGAGGCATGCATTTTGCCAACAATCACAGGAGCTTGAAAGAGGAAACTGAGCTCCAGAACGAAATACAGCCCAGCTGATCCTTTGATTGTAGTCTGGGGAAACTCTAAGCAGAGAACCTAGCTAAATTGTACCTGAACTCCCAATCCACAGAAACGATGAGATAACACATGTGTGTTGTTTTAAGCCTGTAAGTTGTTGTAATTTGTTATGGCAGCAATAGAAAACTAATAAACTAAGTCAAATACTGTGTCTGAACATTACAACTGCAAACAGTAAATATCACTTACCATTTAGTAAATTTATGGTGGAGTTTAGTCAGAGTGAAATATCAGTATTATATAGTTTAATTTTCTCCTTAGATTTACAGTGCTGTGAGTAGGAAACTCCAGAATAACCCCAGACACTACAAAGCTCAATATTTCAGCACAGCTTTTTCATACCACGTACTTTAAAACCTGAGCTAAATAGCACTCATCAGCATTCAGAATTTGACTAAACTGAAATCTTTTATAAATGTAAGAGTCTATTTGAAAACAGAAAGTATTATATTAATTTATAACTGAAAATGGGGGGAAAACAGAGATTTATTTTTAAATAATTGAAATCCTTCAATTATCTCTGCCTTTGCCTCTTCAGTTACCCCTAGAGTATAAATTGTATTGCTTTTCTTTTGTTTTAATGGTCAAAGGTACAACCACAATAACCTACCCATAGTTATAACTATAATAATATTCCCATGGCAAACCCAGTTTTCTGGAAATTCACATAATACAGCTATTTGAACACTTACAACCCAGCATATGGGTTCAAGCTTGACATTTAATGTCTCAGTCTTAAAGCAAACTGTTCCAGTACCTTCAAAAAGAACATTAAGATGTTGGCTTACAAAATAAAATGCTGGCTGACCAAACTTTTTAATGCTGCAGTCCTAAAATTCAAAAGTATTCTTTCCATTAAAAGTTATTTTCTTTTTCTTATTCAATATATTGTAAAAAGGTATAAAATTAGTGTCTGACATGCCATTTGGTTATAAATCCAAATCCTCAACCACACAAAGAAAGGGATCATATTCAAAGTTAAGTTTTAGAGAGATTTTGTGGGGTGTAGTGAAGGGTTTTCTGAAGAGGATGGGGATTTACAAGGTAACAAAGACCTAAAGGAAGTTCACCCACTGAGCATCCCAGAGAAAAGCATAGACCACTAATAATGGAAGCAAGGCCAGATTCTATTTGTAGAGTCCTCTACAAATAAATAGGGTTGCCTTGACTCTTCAAATAAGTTACATTCATCATTTTGTTTTTAAGTTTGTATGTCCTACCCTGCTATCCCCAAATCTTCCAGAAAGCCAGTACACAACAGCCTTATATTAGCAGCTCTGTGATGAATTATTAAATAGAGTGAAATATATATTCTGGTGATGAGGCAGAGTGGAAAAGGAGACATTCACCAAACTACCTTGTCTTAGACTAGCATGATAATAACATGAAGAATAATAGCCAACATTTATATGACATACTATATGCAAAGCATTTTATACAGATACTAACTCAAATAAACTACTTTAAGTTGACTTTCCCAGAACCAGAACCTGAAACAAAGATTTATGTGAAAATGATTTAAGAAAAAGTATTTCCAGGAGGAGTAGCAGTGGTACAGTGGGAACAGAAAGTGAAGGGGGCCAAGCAAAGGTGTGAACCACTTGGGAGGGTTAATAACTCAATCCTACAGGAGCACCATTGTAAAATAAACCTGAGTTAGGTGCAACCCAGGTGTCTTATGCCTGTAGAGCAAGGGAGGTGGAGTATTTACATTCCTAAAGTGGCAGTCATTCGTTAAGCCTGGGGGAACAGGGGATGGTACATAAATTCCCAGGTACTTTTAGATCTCGACTGCAAAGCAGGTTCTGAGAAAGGAGTTGACAAAAAACACACCAGATACGAGCTCAGGGTATGACAGCTCATCTGGAGCCTGTGTGCAAAAAGATGGAAGAGAAATCTAACAAGATATGAACAGGACATCTACTGCATAACCCTCACAATAACCCTGGAGGGCAGCTATTTGTTTTATGTCCATTTTACAAGTGAGTAGACTGAAATGCAGAAAGAATAAATGAGATGCCCAAGGTCCTAAAGCTGGTAAGTGTCAGAGTCAGGATTTGAAACCAAACTATCTGGCTCCTCCACCATATTGTTAAATCAAGTGCTAGAGCAGACCATGCAGAGACCCAAGAAAGAACTAAAGCCATGGTTAGGAACCAAACAACAGAGAACAGGCTAGAACCAGGAATCATTTAAGATGCAGCCCAAATATACTAAAGCAACCCTTGGTAGGAGAGACTGTGTAATTAGATCTATTAAGTAGTTAGTACCAATCCAGGTATTAGACACCTGGGTTACACATAATATTAACTTTCACTCTAAGCTTGCAAGGGAGAGAAATTATTAAAGAGAAATTAAGAACAAAAAAAAATTAAAAAGAATGAAGCAAAATTTTCCCCCGTTCTTCCTTTTCTTTCCCTAATTTCCACTTCCTTCTCTTCCACAAACAAAAACATACAACACACACACATACACACAAAGACACACACACACACACACACACACATGTCTGAAAGCTTCTTTCAGTTTGTTTCTTATAATTTATTAAAAATAATTAGGAAAATTGGCAGAGACATTAAATTCAACACACCATAGCAAGGGGCCAAGTCAGAGAGTTGCCCGTAAGCTAAGTTTGCCTATAAAAATAGCTTGGATAACAGATAGCTTTTTAATTAATTTTAAAAGCCAGTTGCAAAGGAGAGATCATGGCAGACGGGGGGGCAGGACTAGATTGCAACTCCTGCTCGGACAGACAGAGCAGTGTGTGGAGGCTCACATTGTGAAATTTTGCTCCAGAAAGACTGCAGGAATACATTAGGAATGCTGCAAGAATCCATGGATTCTTGTGTCTCCTGCAAGACCCCTGAGATACCCCAAATACTATAAGTGCCCAAACTGTGGAAGTGGGAAATGGAAATCGTCTGCCCCCAAACACATACCCCCACTGGGGAGCCTGAAGGTCTAGATTACCGGAGAAGATTCTGACCTTACCTAAGCTGAGTAAATTTGGACAGCTGAGCGAAATACAGGGGTAGAGGAAGCAGCGGGAAAATCCCTGTGGACTCACTGGGTCCCCTACCAAGCCGTATCTGCCTGGCCTCACAGGGGTCCTTGAGGAGGGCTGCTGAAGGCATGGGAAAAGGCCACAGGGAGAAGAAAACCTCCAGCTGAACTTTGTAACAATTTGAACTGATGGAGAAGTCTCTTGGCCAGAATTTGGGGGAGGGTATGAATCCAGTGTGCAGACTCCACAGACAGGGGAAGAAGGAAAGGCCTGTTTATTTCACAGCTGGGAAGTGGGCAGCCTGGGGAAAGTTCTCAGCCCTGATTGCCCACTGCCTGAAGACAGACTTGGTGGTGTTACGAGGGGCACAATAAGAGTGAGACCAGTCCCTTGGGTTGTGTGGGAGCTGGGTGAGGACTGTGACTGCCAGCTTTCCCCCACTTCCCTGATGAGTTGCATGACACTGAGAAACATCTAATCATATAATCCTCCTAGGGACATAACTCTATTGACCTGGGACCCTCACCCCTATCCCCCACAGCAGCCACAGCAAGACCCACCTAAGAAGAGTCTGAGCTCAGACATGCCTAGCCCTGCCCCCCACCTAATGGTCCTTCCCTACCCATCCCGGTAACTGAAGACAGGGCATACACACTTAGGAGTTCCAACACCCTACCCACTGCCTATTTCTCCCCATACTACCACAGCTGATGCTCTCTTGAAAGCACCACCTCCCAGCAGGAGGCCAACCAGCACGAAAATAGTGCATTAATCAATCAAAGCTAAGGACCCGCATACAGTGCTTTTCACCACCTCTACTGGAACAGGTGCTGGTAACCACAGGTGAGAGACCCACAGATGTTTCACATCACAGGACTCTGTGCAGACAGCCCCCAGTACCAGCTCAGAATCTGGTAGACTTGCTGGGTGGCTAGATTCAGAAGACAGATAACAATCACTACAGCTTGGCTTTCAGGAAGCCACATCCCTAGGAAAAGGGAAAGAATACTACATCAAGGATACACCCTGTGGGTCAAAAGGAAGTGAACAACAGCACTCAGCCCTAGACCTTCCCTCTGACAGAGTCTACCCAAATGAGAAGGCACCAGAAAACCAAATCTGGTAATATGACAAAACAAGGTTCTCTAACACCCCCCAAAAAATCACACCAGCTCTCCAGCAATGGATCCAAACCAGGAAGAAATCCCTGATCTACATGAAAAAGAATTCAGAAGATTCGTTATTAAGCTAATCAGGGAGGCACCAGAGAAAGGTGAAGCCCAATGTAAGGAAATCAAAAAAATGATATAAAAAGTGAAGATAGAAATGTTCAATGAAATAGCCAGCATAAATAAAAGAAATCAAAACTTCAGTAAACAATGGATGCATTTATAGAAATGCAAAATTAACACCTCTTTGCAAATAAAGTAGAAAATCGAAATGAAACAAACAAATTCCTGGACACATATACCCTCCCAAGACTAAACCAGGAAGAAGTTGAATCCCTGAATACACCAATAGCAAGGTCTGAAGTTGAGGCAGCAATTAATAGCCTACCAACCAAAAAAAGTCCAAGACCAGAGAGGTTTACAGCCAAATTCTACCAGTGGTACAAAGAGGAGCTGATACCATTCTTTCTGAAACTATTCCAAACAATACAAAAAGAGGGAATCCTCCCTAACTCATTTTATGAGACCAACATCATCCTGATACCAAAACCTGACAGAGACACAACTAAAAAAGAAAATTTCAGTCCAATATCCATGATGAATATTGATGTGAAAAATCTTCAATAAAATACTGGCAAACCAAATCCAACAGCACATAAAAAATCTTACCCATCACAATCAAGTCGGCTTCATCCCTGGGATGCAAGGCTGCTTCAACATATGCAAATCTATAAACATAATCCATCACATAAACAGAACCAGACAAAAACCACATGATTATCTTAATAGATGCAGAGAAGGCCTTCAATGAATTCAATAGCCCTTTATGCTTAAAAACTCTCAACAAACTAGGTATCAATACAACGTATCTCAAAATAATAAAAGCTGTTTACAAGAAACCCATAGCCAATATTATACTGAATGGGCAAAAACTGGAAGCATTCCCTTTGAAAACTGGCACAAGACAAGTGTGCCCTCTCTCACCACTCCTATTCAACATAGTGTTGGAAGTTCTGACCAGGGCAATCAGGCAAGAAAAAGAAATAAAGCATATTCAAATAGGAAGAGAGAAAGTCAACTGTCTCTATTTGCAGATGACATAATTTTATATTTAGAAGACCCCATTGTCTCAGCCCAAAATTGCCTTAAGCTAATAAGCAACTTCAGCAAGGTCTCAGGATACAAAATCAATGTGCAAAAATCACAAGCATTACTATGCACCAATAACAGAAAAACAGAGAAACAAATCATCAGTGAATTCCCATTCATAATTGTTACAAAGAGAATAAAATACCTAGGAATACAACAAACAAAGGATACAAATATACGTGTGCATGTGCCTTCATAATTGAATGTTTTGTAATCATTTGGGTACTGTTTACAATAGCAAAGACTTGGAACCAACCCAAATGGCCATAATGATAGACTGGATAAAGAAAGTGTGGCACATATACACCATGGAATACTATGCAGTCATAAAAAAGGATAAATCCATGTCCTTTGCAGGTACATGGATGAAGCTAGAAACCATCATTCTCAGCAAACTGACAGAAGAACAGAAAACCAAACACTGCATGTTCTCACTCATAAGTGAGTGTTAAACAATGAGAACACATGGACACAGGGAGGGGAATATCACACACCAGGGCCTGTCAGGGGTTGGGGGATAGGAGAGGGATAGCAGGGGATGGGGTGATTGGGGAGGGATAACATTAAGAGAAATACCTAATGTAGATGATGGGGTGATGGATACAGCAAGCTGCCATGGCACGTGTATACCTATGTAACAAACCTGCATGATCTGTATATGTACCCCAGAACTTAAGTATAATTAAAAAATAATAATAAAATAAAGTAGAAATTCTTTAAAAAAAAAAAAAAAAAGAGTTCACCAACCAACCAGACACACATCTTCAAGACACACAACCTTCAAGAGACACATCTAACACATAAGGACTTACATAATCTTAAGGTAAAGAGATAGAAAAATACATTCCATGCAAGTGGACAACAAAAGCGAGCAGGGATATCTATTCTTATATCAGACAAAACAAACTTTAAAGCAACAGCAGTTTAAAAAGACAAAAAGGGTAATTATATAATGATAAAAGGCTGTGTCCAACAGGAAAATATCACAATCCTAAATATATATGCACCTAACACTGGAGCTCCCAAATTTATAAGACAATACTAATAGACCTAGAAATGAGATAGACAGCAACACAATAATAGTGGGGGACTTCAATACACCATTAACAGCACTAGACAGGTCATCAAGACAGAAAGTCAACAAAGAAACAATGGATTTAAACTATACACTGAAACAAATGGACTTAATAGATATTTACAAAATATTCTACCCAACAACTGCAAAATATACCTCAATTCAACAGCACATGGAGCTTTCTCCAAGAGAGACCATATGATAGGCCACAAAATGAGCCTCAATAAATTCAAGAAAATTAAAATTATATCAAGCACTCTCTCAGACCACAGTGGAATAAAACTGGAAATTAACTCCAAAAGGAACCTTTAAAACCATGAAAATGCATGGAAATTAACCTGCTCCTGAATGATGATTGGGTCAAAAATGAAATCAAGATGGAAGTTTAAAAATTCTTTGAACTGAATGAAAATAATGACAATAATAACTATCAAAAATTGTGGGATCTGGCAAAGGCAGCACTAAGAGGAAAATTCATAGCCCTAAACCTCTACATTAAAAAGTCTGAAAAAGCACAAACAGACAATCTAAGGTTACACCTCAAGGAACTAAAAAAACAAGAAGAAACCAAACTCAAACTCAACAGAAGAAAGGAAATAATCAAGATCAGAGCAGAACTAAATGAAAGTGAAACCAAAAAAAATACAAAAGATAAATAAAACAAAAAGCTGGTTCTTTTAAAAGATAAATAAGATTGATAGACTATTAGCAAGATCAACCAAGAAAAGAAGAGAAAAAATTCAAATAAGCTCAATTAGAAATGAAATGGGAGATATAACACTGAAACCACAGAAATACAAAAGATAATTCATAGCTACTATGAACACCTTTATGCACATAAACTAGTAAGCCTAGAGGAGACAGATAAATTCCTAGAAAGATACAACCTTCTTTAAATCAGGAAGAATTAGGCACTCTGAACAGACCAATAACAGCAATATTGAAATGGTAATTTTTAAAATTACCAACAAAAAAAAGTTCAAGACCAGATGGATTTACAGCAGAATTCTACCAGACATTCAAAAAAGAATTGATACCAATCCTATTGACACTATTCCACAAGATAGAGAAAGTGGGAATCCTCCCTAAATCATTCTATGAAGCCAGTATCACACTAATACCAAAACCAGGAAAGGACATAACCAAAAAAGAAAACTACAGACCAATATCCCCGATGAACACAGATGCTAAAATCCTTAACAAAATACTAGCTAACCAAATCCAGCAACATATCCAAAAGATAATCTACCATGGTCAAGTGAGTTTCATACCAGGGATGCAGAAATGGTTTAACATATACAAGTCAATAAATGTAATACACAAAATAAACAGAATCAAAACCAAAAATCACATGATCATTTCAATAGATGCAGAAAAAGCATTTGACAAAATCTGGCATCCCTTTATGATTAAAACGCTCAACAAAATCAGCATACAAGGGACATACCTCAATGCAATAAAAGCCATCTATGACAAACCCACAGCCAACAGAATACTGAATGGGGGAAAGTTGAAGGCATTCCCTCTGAAAACTGAAATTAGACAAGTGCCCACTCTCACCACTTCTCTTTGACGTAGTACTAGAATTCCTAGCCAGAGCAACCAGACAAGAGGAAGAAATAAAAGACATCCAAATTGGTAAAAAGGAAGTCAAACTGTCACTGTTTGCTGATGATATGATTGTTTACCTAGAAAACCCTAAAGGCTCCTTCAGAAAGCTCCTAGAACTGATTAAAGAACTCTGCAAAGTTTCCAGATACAAAAATCAATATACACAAAATCAGTAGCTCTTCTACACACCAATAGCAACCAAGCTGGGAATCAAATCAAGATCTCAACCCCTTTTACAACAGCTGTAAAATAAAATAAAATACTTAGGAATATACCTAACCAAGGAGGTAAAAGACCTCAACAAGGAAAACTACAAAACACTGCTGAAAAAAAAATCATAGCTGACATAAACAAATGGAAACACATCCCATGCTCATGGAAAGATAATCAATATTGTGAAAATGACCATACTGCTAAAAGCAGTCTACAAACTCAATGCAATCCCCTTCAAAATACCACCATCATTCTTCGCAGAATTAGAAAACACAAGCCTATAGAACCAAAGATAAGCCCACATAGCCAAAACAAGACTAAGCAAAAAGAACAAATCTGGGCTGGGCACAGTCGTTCATGCCTGTAATCCCAGCACTTTAGGAGGCTGAGGCAGGTGGATCACTTGAGATCAGGAGTTGAAGACCAGCCTGACCAACATGGAGAAATCTGGTGTCTACTAAAAAATGCAAAGTTAACTGGGTGTGGTGGTACATGCCTGTAATCCCAGCTACTCCAGAGGCTGAGGCAGGAGAATCACTTGAACCCAGAAGGCAGAAGTTGTGGTGAGCCGAGACCACGCCATTACACTCACTCCAGCCTAGGCAACAAGAGGGAAACTCTATCTCAAAAAAAAAAAAAAAAAAAAAAGGAAAAAGAAGAAGAAAAAAGGACAAATCTGGAAGCATCATATTACCTGATTTCAACCTATACAGTAAGGCCATAGTTACCAAAACAGCATGATACTGGTATAAAAACAGGCATACAGACCAATGTAGCAGAACAGAAAATCCAGAAATAAATCCAAATACTTACAGCCAACTGATCTTCAACAAAGCAAACAAAAACATAAAGTGGGCAAAGTACACCCTATTCAACAAATGGTACTGCGATAATTGGCAAGCCACATGTAAGAGAATACAACTGGATCCTCATCTGTCACCTTATACAAAAATCAACTCAAGATGGATCAAGGACTTAAATCCAAGACCTGAAATTATAAAAATTATAGAAGACAGCATTGAAAAAAAACCCTTCTAGACATTGGCTTAGGCAAGGATTTCATGACCACAAACCCAAAATTAAATGCAATAAAAATAAAGATAAATAGCTTGGACTTAAGACTTTTGCACAGCAGAAGGAACAGTCAGCAGAGTAAACAGATAACCCACAGAATGGGAGAAAAATCATCACAATCTATACAGCTCACAAAGGACTAATACTTGGAATCTACAATGAACTCAAACAAAGTAGCAAGAAAAAACAAAGCCATAAAAAATTGGGCTAAGGATATGAACAGACAATTCTCAAAAGAGGATATACAAATGGCCAACAAACATATGAAGAAATACTCAACATCACTAATGATCAGGGAAATGCAAATCAAAATCACAATGCGATACCACCTTACACCTGCAAGAATGGCCATAATCAAAAAATAATAGATGTTGGCATGGATGCAGTGAACAGGGAACACTTCTACACTGCTGGTGGGAATGTAAACTAATAAAACCACTATGGAAAACAGTGTGAGAGTCCTTAAATAACCAAAAGTAGAAATACCATTTGATCCAGCAATCCCACTACTGGGTATCTACCCAGAGGAAAAGAAGTCATTATATGAAAAAGATACTTGCACACACATTTGGAAACAATCCAAATATCCATCAATTGAAGAGTGGATAAAGAAACTGTGATATATATATGTGTGTGTGTGTGTGTGTGTGTGTGTATGGATATATATGTGTACATATATACACATATGTGTGTATATATAGATATGGATATATATATGTGTGTATATATATGGATACATATATATGTGTGTATCTATATATATCACAGTTTATCCATAGTTTTTATATATCCACAGTTTACATATATATATATAAACTGTGATATATATATATCCATCATATATATATGTATATATATTTTTGCGAATGCTAAATTTTATTTATTTTTGCGAATGGTAAACTTTATTAATGGAAAATGGAATGCCTCGTTAACAGAAACCTTGATTTAAAAATGGCAGAACAAGAACACATTAATTTCAAAAGAAAAAAAAGTGAGTTCACATCGTATTGAGCTACAACACGGTGGCAGGATTTGCTTTGCTTTTTAAAAGATCCCACAAGTTCAAGGGAACCCTGGCTACCAGATTCAACAGTGCGTCTGCCCACCTGCAAACACGCATGAGTGGGACTCAGTAGCGGCGGGTGAAGTGGGGGTACGGGTGGGGGTGCGGGTGGGGATGCGGGACTCAGCTGCCCTGGTCCTGGCTGGCCACTCCGCCACCTTCCAGTCCGCCACCTGGTACCACGTCGCCCTGGAAATGTCCAGCTTGTGCAAAGCCGCCTCGCCCCGCCACTCCGCCGCGGCTTGCCATGTGCCCCGGCCCTGAGGGCCCAGACAGGCCCCTTTCGCCACCTTGCCACCTGGTGTGCTCCCGGCCGGCTGCGCCCGTGTCCATGGCTCCCTGCCAGGTGCGCACCTGGTGCTCCTCCAGCCGCTGGTTGTGCTCTCCCCAGTCACGGCCGCCCCTGGGGGGAGGTGGCAGCCCCCGGCCTTCACTTAGCCTCTTGTCAGAGCCGTAGCCCCCCAAGACATCACGGGAATCCCGGCCCTGGCGCTCTGGGGGTCCTCCTTGGCTATGACGGTCATCTCCATAGTGCTGCCCATCCCGGTGGTCTCCCATCATTGGCCTCGAACCCTCCCTCCTGTCGATGGCATGGTCCTGGTACTGGCCCCGGTCTCGATGATCAAAGTATGGAAGCGGTGATCAAGCCGGGGAAAGTCGACACAGTATCTGTCCTCCATCGCCACATGCTTTCCTTCTGGCCAGTAGGCAGACTCACATAGTGAGTCTATGGGGACCTTCAGAGGGAGCTGAAGTGAGATTTCCCTCAAGCATATGAGGCCATTGTTACTATTAACACCTGAGGCCAGTAGTTTGAGACCAGCCTGGGCAACATGACGAAACCCCGCCTCTACTAAAAATATGAAAAATTAGCTGGGTGTGGTGGTGTGCCTGTAGTCCCAGCTACTAGGGAGGATCACTTGAACCGGGGAGGTGGAGGCTGCAGTGAGCTGATGGTGCCACTGCATCCCAGCCTGGATGATAAAGCAACATTCCATCTCAAAAAAAAAAAAAAAAGAACTGTACCAGACACAGTGGAGGGGGGCACTCACATGTCACTAATCTGCTGACTCCCCTTGTTGTTGGCACATCCCATCCAGTCCCCACCAAGTCACCTCCTTCCACTGTGCTGAGTGCTGGGCCAAGTGCAAGCTCCATGGCAAAGGTGCCAGCTTCTCCTGCAGGTCACCACAGTCAGTGAGATTGAAGGCACAAGAGCCAGGCACAGGTTCCAGTTTGTCCTCCCAGATTCTAGTGTGCCCTTACTGCCCCTCACTTCACACTCAGCCTTCTTTCCTAACTGCTGGCCCAGTGAGCTGTAGTAGCTTCAGGCCCAACACCAAATGCAGAGGTCACAGCTTTGCACAGATTTCTCCAACTGCTCCCATGGCTGTAAAGGTCTCATCTTTTTATCATTCATAGCGGTTCTGTTATTTTGGTCAAACCTGGACTGATTCATCACTCTTCTGATCAAGGACTTTTGACAGCTCCCATTACCATTAACTTCAAATTCTTCAGTTGAGTCATCAAGGCCCTCCAGAATCTGCCCCTACCTGCTTCTTCCGCCTGATTTTCCACTACACCCTTCACACGACTGTCCCCTCGCGCAAAAAAAAAAAAAAAAAAAAAGGCCAAACAAAGGAGTGTTTGATAAAGTGCAGTTCAGCAACAAGTCAGCAAACATGGATCACTGGCAGCAGAGGTTCCCCACACATGTCAAAGATGTGGCCACTGTGTGCCGGCAGCTAGCAGAGAAGAGAATGCTGGATCCATCAATTAAAGGAACCTTTCACTGGTCTGGCAATGAACAGATGACTAAGTATGAAATGGCATGTGCAATTGCAGATGCCTTCAACCTCCCCAGCAGTCACTTAAGACCTATTACTGACAGCCCTGTCCTAGGAGCACAACGTCCAAGAAATGCTCAGCTTGACTGCTCCAAATTAGGGCATTGGCCAGCGAACACCATTTCGAATTGGAATCAAAGAATCACTTTGGCCCTTACTCATGGATAACAGATGGAGACAAACAGTCTTTCATTAGTTTATTTGTGTTGGTTTTTTGTTTTTGTTTTTTTAATGAAAAGCATAGTATGTGGCACTTTTTAAAGAACAAAGGAAATAGTTTTGTATGAGTACTTTAATTGTGACTCAGGATCTTTCAGGTAAATGATGCTCTTGCACTAGTGAAATTGTCTAAAGAAACTAAAGGGCAATGATGCCCTGTTTGCAGTAATTTTTCTTTTTATCATTTTGTTTGTTCTGGCTAAACTTGGAGTTTGAGTACAGTAAATTATCCTTAAATATTTGAGAGTCAGGATGAAGCAGATCTGCTATATACTTTGCATATGAAATGCATTGTTCATTCTCATAACCTCCATATTTTCAGGATTTTTGAAGCTGTTGACCTTTTCATGTTGATTATTTTAAATGTGTGAAATAGTATAAAAAATCATTGGTGTTCATTATTTGCTTTGCTTGAGCTCAGATCAAATTGTTTGAAGAAAGGAAATTTAATTTTTCAAGTTACGTACAGTTTTTATGCTTGAGATATTTCAACATGTTATGTATATTGGAACTTCTACAGCTTGATGTCTCCTGCTTTTATAGCAGTTTATGGGGAGCACTTGAAAGAGTGTATGTACATGTATTTTTTGGTAGGCAAACATTGAATGCAAACGTGTATTTTTTAAATATAAATATATACCTGTCCTTTTCATTCCATGTTTCTAAGTGATGTTTCATATATGTGGTTATACTCATAATAACAGGCCTTGTAAGTCTTTTGACCATTCATGAATAATAAATATGTATTGCTGGCACGTAAAAAAAAAAAAAATATATATATATATATTTATATACTACTCAGCCATAAAAAGCAATACTACTTTTTGGAAAACTATTCAGCCATAAAAAGCAATAAATTAATGGCATTCACAGCAACCTGGATGAGATTGGCAACCAGTATTCTAAATGAAGTAACTCAGGAATGGAAAACCAAACATTGTATGTTCTCACTCACATGTGGGAGCTAAGCTATGAGGATGCAAAGGCGTAGAAAGACATAATGGAGTTTGGGGACTTGGCAAAGAGTGGGAAGGGGTGAGGGATAAAAGACCACAAACTGGGTGCAGTGTATACTGCTTGGGTGATGGGTACACCAAAATCTCACAAATCATCAGCAAAGAACTTACTCATGTAACCAAATACCATCTGTTCCCCAATAACTTACGGAAATAAAAAAAAATTAATTAAAAAAATTAACTTCTGGAGAGAGATCCAAGATGGCCAATTACTAGCAGCTCGGGATTGTAACTCCCAGTGAAAGCGCAGAGAACAAGAGGACGCCACACTTTCAGACAATTTTTTTTTTGCTCACGGATCAGGAGATTCCCAGAGGAGGAGCCCCACGGGTCACCAGCATGACTCTTGTGGCCGGCGCAGCAGTTCCCGGTGCAGAGTGAACGGGACTGGTTCCCCTTTTGGTAGATGTTTGGAGCTCAGGGAAGGCAGAGTCGCCCATTCAGCTGATTGAAAGGGGGACCCAGGAGGGAAGCCAGACCGGAGATTCCCGGGCAGAAAAGCACCAGGAGTCTTGGCACCACTGTTCTGGCCGGCGCAGTGGGTTGCTCAGATTTCAGCGCTGGGAATCAACAAGTTGGACGTTCACTCAGAGACCTAATTTGAAAGTCGGTAATTACGACAACAGGTGGATAAATTTACAATGACGGGAAGAAAACAGTGTAAAAAGGCTGAGAATACTCAAAATCAGAATGCTTCTCCCTCCACAGGGGATCACAGTTCCTCATCAACAAGGGAACAAGGCTTAATGGAGAATGAGTGCGTTCCAATAACAGAATTAGGCTTCAGAAATTGGATAATAAGAAACTTCTGTGAGTTAAAGGAACATGTTCTAGCCCAATGTAAGGAAACTAAGAACCTTGAAAAAAGGTTTGACGAAATCCTAACGAGTATGGACAATTTAGAGAGGAATATAAGTGAATTAATGGAACTGAAGAATACAATAAGAGAACTTCGAGAAGTATGCACAGGTTTTAACACTCGAATTGATCAAGCAGAAGAAAGGATATCAGAGGTCGAAGACCAACTTAATGAAATGAAATGAGAAGGCAAGATTAGAGAAGAAAAAGTAAAAAGGAATGAGCAAAATGTACAGGAAATATGGGAATATGTGAAAAGACCTAATTTACATTTGATAGGTGTACCTGAATGTCATGAAGAGAATGAATCCAAGCTGGAAAATATTTTTCAGGATATTATTCAGGAAAACTTTCCTAATCTAGTAAGGCAGGACAATACTCAACTCCAGGCAATACAGAGAACACCACAAAGATATCCCTCAAGAAGAGCAACCCCAAGACACATAATCGTTAGATTCACCAGGGTTGAAATAAAGGAGAAAATTCTAAGGGCAGCTAGAGAGAAATGTCAGGTTACCCATAAAGGGAAACCTATCAGCCTCACAGCAGACTCAGCAGAGACCCTACAAGCTAGAAGAGAGTGGGGGTTAATATTCAACATCCTCAAAGAAAAGAATTTTCAACCCAGCGTCTCATACCCAGCCAAACTAAGTTTCATAAATGAAGGAAAAATAAAATTTTTCGCAAACAAGCAAGCACTCAGAGATTTCATTACCACCAGGCCTGCTTTACAAGAGCTTCTGAAAGAAGCACTACACACAGAAAGAACAACCAGTATCAGTCATCCCGAAAACTTACCAAAAGATAGAGTATCTTTATAATGAAGAATCTATATCAACTGATGGGCAAAATAGCCAGCTAGCATTAAATGACAATATTAAACTCATAAATGTTAATATTAATCCTAAATTTAAGTGGATTAAACGCCCCAATCAAAGACACAGACATGCAAGTTGAATAAAAAGTCAAAACCCATCAGCATGCTGTGTCCAGATCCATCTCATAAGCAAGGACACACAAAGATTCTAAACAAAAGGTTGGAGGAAGATTCACCAATCAAATGGAGAGAAAAAACAAAAAAAACAGGAATTGTAGCTTTCGTCTCTGACAAAATAGACTTTAATAGTAACAAAGACTAAAAGAAACAAAGAGGGATATTACATAATGGTAAAAGGATCAAAGTAACAACAGGACTCAGTGATCATAAATATATATGCACCTAATATAGGAGCACCCAGATAAATAAGACAAGCTCTTAATGACTTATAAAGAGACTTAGACTCTCACACAATAATAATGGGAGACTTCAACATTAATATTAGACAGATGCAACGAGACAGAAAATTAACAAGGATATCCAGGACTTGAACTCAGATCCGGAACAAGTAAACTTAATAAACATTTATAGAACTCTCCACTTTAAATACACAAAATACACACTCTTATCAGTACCACATCACACCTACTCACAGGTTTAAATGAAATATTGGTTGACTGCTTGTTTGTTATTTTCTTCCCTCATCATTTTTTATTTTTTTTTCTGTTTCCATTATTAAGCATAAAAGAGGTTTTCAATACCCATTTTTAGACTGCATTCTCCCCCGGGCAATAAAGCAACACTTCCGTTCTCTCTCCCTCTTCCTCTTCCTCTTCCTTCCTCTCCTTCATTTTTTTAATATGATTATTATTCTTTTTTTTCTTTCTCTCTTTCTTAAAAAAAAAATTAACTTCTAAGAAAGAATCTTAAAAAAAAAAACAAAGCTAGCTGCTTCAACTTCAAAACGTAGTTTGAGATTCCTTGGGAAGGTTTGTGTTCCATAAAATAAATCTTTTTGTCAATCAGGTTACTATCAAATCCACCATTGCATCTTCACTAATTTGAATATAGCAGATTTTTAAACTTTTAAAGAGTCCTCTATTGGTTTCAGCAACCAGGCAGACTGAGGTGTACAGACTCCCCTCAATTAGCAACACATAGAAGTGACAGCTAAAATATAACCCCCAAATAAGCTTAACTACATAGCTGGGTTATAAGAAAACATTAGAAAGGTACATCTTAAGTGCCAAAAATGAAACAGGGACTCAAAGCCAGAGATGTGACTGAGGAAGCCAATGCCTTGGTTCTGGAAGGCAGAGCCAGGAGAGAAGGCACAGAAAACCTAGTCCAGGAACATACGTTCTCCTCTACAGGAAAACCAGAGAGGAGAGGAAAGTGGTTCCCATATACATGGGAACTGGATATGTGAGAGAGATCACCTGTCACAAGTAAAAACCAGAGGAAAAGGGATGAATCACCAATGAATGTCAGTAGTGTAACTGATTAACTAAAAAAATAATAAACTTAGATCTCTATCTTATACCATACCCAAATATAGATTCCAGGTAGGTCAAAAATACAAATGTAAAAATCAAGTCTTTTAAAGAACATGCAGGAGAATATTTTTATGGCATTTGGTTAGGGAACTATTTCTTAAACACAACATGAAAAGCACACAGAACAAAGAGAGGGTTTGGGATACCTAGTGTGATAGATTGTATCCCTGTGAAAATATTTGCTGCCTCTGCCTCCCAGGGTAACCTGTTGGAGATTACATGCCCTCGCCCCAGGTCACTTGCTTCAGCAACAAAATGTGGCTATAAAGTGGCATTGAAACAGAAGCTTTAAAAGCCTTCCTTGGGTCTGTTGTCTCTTTTCTCTCTGTCACAAGACCACCATGTCCAAGATATATGCTGCATCTTCAGCTATGGTACCTGGAGTGAAGATGATGTGGAATAGAGCTTGTCAACTCATGTGAAAGTGAACAAGAAAATACATCAATTGCAGCAAACTCTGAAATTTGAGAGTTTTGTGACGCTGGCATGAGTCAGCTTCAGTTGACTGAGATTCTGGCTACATTCAAATTATTAATCAAAAATTATAGAAGGCCACTGTATTGAAGTGAGCCTTCTTCACACTAGGTCCCAACAGGCAAAACCAAACCAGAATGGAGTCATTTATGCCAAGTGTCACATAATCAAATTGAATTCTTAAATGGTCCAGTTTTCATTAAAAACAAGAGATTCACAGCAACCAATTGAAAGTGGTTAACTTTGCAGAGAAAGATAAGGAAATAAAATAGGTTGAGGGGTTTCACTGTGTCTACAGTGCATATTTCTTTTAAAAATGTTTTTGAAGCAAAAATGGCCAAAGCAAATCTTGGCATTTCTTTTTTTTTTTTTAATTATTTTTAATTATTTATTTATTTTTTCCAGACATCCTCTGAAATTGACATTTCTTAAGTCAGGTGGTGAATTGAGACAATGTTAAACTTACCTAAGCCCTGTTATCCTGGAAAAGAGCATTGACTAAAGAAGTCCCCTATTACCCACATTTTTGTGTTCCAGAAACTGGCTTACTGAAAAGAACCAAGAGTCCCCATGTAAATTAGACAAGACCCATAGATGTGCCACTTGCTTACCTTGCAACAAGGCCAGATACAGAATTCTAAATTCCCATTCTTTGCCTCATAAATGATTAGCTGAACTGCTTCCCCTACTGAACAGCTAGAACAAAAAGCTTGCTAACCAGAAATTTGCTTTAGATTCTCTCCTTTTCCCAGGTCCCTAAATTTTGGCCAACTTACAACTCCTCCTTAACAGACCCTCCCGAGAATATAGGCTGGCCTCAAGGCAAAACATTCTCTAACCTACTATCTGATTTTGCTAACCCCTTCATCCCACTTCCCCACACCTGGTTGATGCTTTTCTCTAAAAAAGGAAATCCCTTTTTTGCCTACCTCTTGAGATGCTTGCATATATTACAGTCAAAACATAGAGTCCCCCTCCCACCATTGCAATAGTCCCTTTCACCACGTTGCAATAATCCTTTCAAATAACGGCTCTCCTTACTAAGTCTGGATTTGATTTTTATTTGACAATAGGGGTATATGCATACTTTTTTGCATTTTGAATTATTTTATAATACAAAATAGATTTTGAAGAGCTCCTTATTAAATAGAAAAATAGTCATTTCTAAAAGGTGAAACAGAATAGTTTTTCAAAATGTCCTGATGAGGTAAGCGTGAAAATAACAAAGCGGCTGGGTCAGTGCTCACACCTGTAATCCCAGCACTTTGAGAGGCCAAGGCTGGTGGGTCACTTGAGAACAGTAGTTTGAGATCAGCCTGGCCAACATGGAGAAACCCCATCTCTACTAAAAATACAAAAATTAGCCAAGCGTGGTGGCATGAACCTGTAGTCCCAGCTACTCTGGAGGCTGATGCAGGAGAATTGCTTGAACCCAGGAGGCAGCAGATGCAGTGAGCCAAGATTATGCCACTGCACTCTAGCCTGGGCAACAGAGCAAGACTCCATCTCAAAAAAAAGAAAAGAACCCAACTCAGAGCAACTGTGTAGTAGAGGCAAGATTAGAATTCCCAATTGACCAGGCTGGTCAGGGGATTCATATGAAATACAAATGAAATTGGAAATGTTAAATCTGGGAAAGCAAAGACTCAGAGGGGCAGAGAAGCTGCCTTCAGATATATGAAGGATTGTTATGTGGGAAATGGAATGGAAGGTTTCCATATACTGCCATTAGAATTGTGATCAATTCTAGCTACTTGGGAAGCTGAGCCGGGTTGCCCCCTTGAGCCTTGAGCCCAGAAGTTCAAGGCTGCAGGGACCTATGATTGCACCATTGTACTCTAGCCTGGATGACAAAGCAAGAACCTGTCTCAAACTAAACAAAACGAAAAGAATTGTGATCGGTAAATGGAAGCTTCAGAAGACTTCAGCACAAACCAATGAAGAATATCTAACTAAGTTGTTCAAATGTGGAATGAGCTGCCTTGCAAGTCTGGAGTTCCTCCCCAGTACCAGTACCCAGACATTATCTGTATGAACACTAAGAACAAGAGTATTGAGCAGGTTGTTGGACCAGAGAGCTTCTGGATTCTATGGTTCTGTCTAGTAGATAATGCAGAGAACATTTGAGTGAACTTTAAGAACCAGGCAATCACTCACTGCCAAGATTTTCCAATTGCCAATACTTTCCAATTTCATCAAGCGTAAGTAGCAGATAGAGGATAGTAAATACCTGCTACCATGGTTATTTATATATGCAAGATAATACATATATGCTTTAATAATTTTTTAAAGGAGGAAAAAGCAAAATCAAAACCATCAATAAGAGAAAGAAGCCATTCTTTCACCCAGGATGTGCCCAAAGAAACAAAAAGAACTGTAATTCCCAAACACCATCTGTACCTTATCCTCCTGTCGTTGATGGAACTGCATCTATTTTAGATCATTTTTAAAACTAAGAGGCAAAGAAAATTGTAAAAAATATAAATTCACCAAAGAAGTCTTTGATGGCTGAGCATTGCATAGGGCAGTGAGGCTTTTTCTAAAAGCCTTAAAAGGAAACTCTGGATATATCAATCAATGCAACATAATCTAACAATACATAGTTCTGGAATAGCAAAAGAAAATGATAGTTGATTTAAGATTTAAGTAAAACCTTTAGGCCAAAACTAAACACTGTTTTGCAGCTTTGTTTGTCAGCTACTTTTTTATTCCAGCCTCCATGACTGTGAAAGTCACAAAAGGGGGTATAATTATATTTCACAGAAGCTGTTCTTGTTTTAAATCCACCCTTAATATAAAGCAGCCAACAGAGGAAATTATATTTAATAAGACATCTGGCCTCTAAATGAAGATACATCCCATTTTTATTCTAAAATAGTTTTAATTTGATTTGTAATTGAAACATGAAGTTGATGTCATTCGGAATTTCCTGTCCCAGAGAATTATGGTTACAGGGAAAATAACAGTATCAGAATATTTTTATGATTCAAGATTACATTTTTATCTAAGTTGTGACAAATCTGAGTCAATATTTTAACATTTATGTCTTCTAGGAGAATTCAACCTTTTTATTCATAAAATTATGTTTAATTTAACTAAAATAAATAGCATAGATATTTGCTTTTCCTATACTGTCTTTTTATTTTAATATTTACCTATTTCCTTATCTTTTTAATTCATTAGTTTTCTCCAAAGTTAATTGTCTAACTTACACCCCTTTCTGTTAAATTTAATTTCTTTGCCTTTCTCCCATTTCATCTTCCCTAACTTTCCCTCCTTTGTGTTTTCTCATTCTATATCTTGCTACTTCTTTTTCTATCTTTGCAGCCAAAGGGATTCATAACTGTTTAATACCAAGAGACAAAACTGAATGTTAGGTGAAAATATTGATTTACATACAGAAGACAAGACTCTCCTATATTTCTATTTTTAAAATTATTATACAAGACAGTTAAAAGGTGATGTGAAAACTAATAAAAGAATTCCAAAATAAACCAAAGCAAAAGTCAGGTGACTCAAAATCAAGAAATTAAATTACTAGCTATTAGACTTATCAAAACAAATCCAGTTATAAGTTTTATTCTTATTTAAATATTTACTGGCATTTTGTTGCTAATGAAGAATTAGGCCAGGCGCAAGTGGCTCACACCTGTAATCTCAGCACTTTGGGAGGCTGAGGTGGGTGGATCATGAGGTCAGGAGTTTGAGGCCAGCCTGGCCAACATGGTAAAATTCCATCTCTACTAAAAATACAAAAATTTGCTGGGTGTGGTGGCACTTGCCTGTAATCCCAGATACTCAGGAGACTGAGCAGGAAAATTGCCTGAATTTGGGAGATAGAGATTGCATTGAGCCGAGATCACGCCATTGCATCCCAGCCTGAGCAACACAGCGAGACTCTGTCCCCTCTCTAAAAAAAAGAGAATTAAACTACTTAGTACATATAGTACAATCTCAATAAAAATATGGAGAAAACATCATTAAGAAAAAATCTTATTTCGTAAGTGTTAAACTGATGTGTTCTTACAAAATAAACCCATGAAAACTGAACCTAATGAAAGCTGAATACAAAGCCATCATTTCTCAAAATAATTGGCTTCTCATGTTTTATTTAAATTAAACATAATTGCCTGGATTTGTATTTGAAAAACAGAAATACATTTTACACTTTAAAATAAAGTTGTTTATATAAAAATGGTTGTTTCCTGAAAACATAAAACATTTACCATGTTATCACTATTAATATCTATACCATATTTCAGATTTTGTGACGATCAAATGAAGTACATTTGCAAGAATGCTGAAACGTAGTTGTCTTAACGAAAATAACTGAAAGTTATTTTTTGACTGCAGCAAAAATTGCTACATAATTACTATAATGCATCTGCTGTGTTTTACTTTTTTTTTTTTTCCAACAAAGATGAACCTAGGTGATTTCTGGGTACATCTTTAATACAAAATCAGAGACGATGACTGTAGAAACTGAATGTATAAATAAAACAGTGAAACTCAAAGTAATCCAAAAATGTTGTCTTTTAATAAAATTATAGTCATTTGCTTTTTAAGAGTTTAGGGGTTTTGTTGCAGTTATTGAGAAAATTTCATAGCAAGATTCATCAGGAATAAACCAATTGCCATAATAAACTGATTACATGTACCAAATTGAGTTATAGTACAGGAGACTGAAATGCATCATATATCAAATTCCAGTATTATTTCAGCTGATTTAATATTTAAATTGATGAACGTTTCAAGTGAAAGAGTTTTCTGTTTTTGAGAAATAAAACACTGAAGTAAGTATACAAACTTGTTTGATAATAAAATTTCATTTTAGTTCATTTAAATACTGTTATTCAGTAGATTAATATTATGTATTCTACAATTTTAACTTCCTACAATGTTTTTAAACTAGTAAGAGAAATTCTAAGTGGTATTTATAGATCTTGTTAAGAGATCCTCAAATACCTACGCGAATAATTATCCATTTGTGAACCCCATCTCTACAAGAAATACAACAAAATTAGCAGAGCATGATGGTGCACACCTGTAGTCCCAGTTGGACTACAGAGAGAGTAAGTAGGAAGATCATTTGAGCCAGGCAGGTTGAGGCTGCAGTGAGCCGTGATCACACCACTGCACTTCAGCCTGGGCAACAGAGTGAGAAGTAAGATCCTTTCTCCAAAAAAAAAAAGGCTGCAGAATAGAAGGACAAGTAAGATTCTGAAATGAGTAAACTCATTATACAATAAACTTTATAGGAGTGAGGCAGGAAAACAGGGTCTGGAGGCAGGGAACATAAGGCCAATTCACACACTGCAGCTATAACAGGAAATATCCTCTCCAAAGGGCATATGCTGTAAATGACTTTGTAACTTTATTTCATCCTCTTCATTTACATAGGACGTATCCCAGGTAGAGGATATTTAAACTCACAAAAACTCTGTAACAGGGCCCTTGAGCCCTTATGCTCAGGCCTGCTCCTACACTGTGGAGTATACTTTCATTTTCAATAAAACCCTTCATTCCTTCCTTGCTTTGTTTGTGCATTTTGTCTAATTCTTTGTTCAAGATGCCAAGAACCTGGATACTCTCCACCGTTAACAGAGGGGAAAAAATATTACCTGTCATTTTTCAGATGAAATAATGTCATTTCTGATTCACTTATCTGAGAATAAAAATGTTGTTTCTAGGACTTCATGACAAACACCAAAAGCAATGGCAACAAAAGCCAAAATTGACAATTGAAATCTAATTAAACTTAAGAGTTTTAGCACAGCAAAAGAAACAGTCATCAGAGTGAACCAGCAACCAACAGAATGGGAAAAAATTTTTGCAATCTACCCATCTGATACAGGGCTAATATGCAGAATATACAAAGACTAAAGAAGATTTACCAAAAAAAAAAAATGAACAAACCCACTCAAAAGTGGGCAAAAGATATTATAAATTCTTTGGGTATTGGAATTGCTGGGTCAAATAGAATTTGGTGGTGGGAATGTAAATAAGTTCAACCATATGGAAGACAGTGTGGCGATTTCTCAAGGATCTAGAAATAGAAATTCCATTTGACCCAGCAATCCCAATACCCAAAGGATTATAAATTGTTCCATTATAAAGACACTTGCATACATATGTTCATTGCGGCACTGTTTACAATAGTAAAGTCCTGAAACCAACCCAAATGCCCACCAATGATAGACTAGAGAAAGAAGATGTGGCACATATACACTATGGAATACTACGCAGCCATAAAAAGGATGAGTTCATATCCTTTGCAGGGACATGGATGAATCTGGAAATCATCATTCTCAGCAAACTGACACAAGAACAGAAAACCAAACACAGCACATTCTCACTCATAAGCAGGTGTTGAACAATGAGAACACATGAACACAGGAAGGGAAGCATCACACACTGGGGTCTGTTCGGGGGTGCTGGGGAGGGACCGTGGGGGGTGGGGAGGTTGGGGAGAGATAACATGGGGAGAAATGCCAAATGCAGGTGACGGAGGGATGGAGACAGCAAACCATCGTGGCATGTGTGTAGCTATGCAACAATCCTGCAAGATCTGCACATGTACCCCAGAACTTAAAGTACAATTTTTTTTTAAGTTGTTTCTTTAGTTCTGTCTAGGACCTGCAAAAATTTGAAATTTTTCTCAAACGTTTTGCCTAGAAATTGTGGTCTTAAAATATACTGAAACCACAAATACTGTATTTCTATTTGGAGGTCAAAACTGGCTTTATTTGAACAGGTATCACATATCGACATTAGAGAAAGTTATTTTAGAGCAGCAGGATTAAATTTTCAAAATGACAAAATAAGTGACCTACTGTGAAGTTTCTCTAAATTACCAAAAATTCCACTCAAAATAGATTAAATAAAAGTTTTAAGAAAAGGTTTTTCTTTTTTTACTTAAAAAGAAAAAATTCTAGGAACTCAAAGGCAGAAAGTACAGTCAGATTTACATAGCTGAGTCCAAGAATTGAAAAGAGATTAGGAAATAGTCTCTCTCTTCCTCCAGCCCCAGCTGAATTTTCTCTGCTCCCCACAGAGGCCCAAACAGTGGGCCTCCCTACTCACAAATTTACCAACTCATCTGCATTTCTGGGTCCCAATTTTAAAACCCCATTAGAGAAAATCTAAACTGGTTCAACCCAGACAATGCTTTGGCTCTCCTTGGTTCTAATGTCCACTAGTCCACTAGCTGAGGTCAAGGACGGGTAGAAACTTATAATATGTCTGTGACTAGAGAAAATCATTCTTTTCTGAGAAAGGAAAATTCCCAGAGAAGTGAGCTGATTCCAGCAGCCAGCAATGCTATCCTCCAGGGATAAAATGTAGCTGAATGCTGTGGCTCATTCCTGAAATCTCAGCACTATGGAAGGATAGCTTAAGGCGAGGAGTTCAAGACCAGTCCTTGGCAACATAGTGAGACCTTGTCTCTTCCAAAAAAAAAAAAAAAAAAAGAATTATTAACAACTTGGTCCCACATTTGTTTCCACGTATATATACATACTTTGTTATTCACATGGGATCATGCACCACATGTAATTTAGCAACTTGCTTTTTTAAGAAAACTTTTACAGTGTGTCATATATATATTTCCAACAAGGCTTCAGTTTTATTCATCATTGGATACTTTTGGCATATCATTGGCACACGATTTTTATTTGTTAGAAATGAATAACATAGGTATAAACTCACATTTGAAGACTTTTGTGGTTGATATAGTTCTAAAAGTTATTGGGAGCAATCTCTGGAGATGAATCAGTATTAATATAGCTTGTATGTACAATAATTGAGACATCCCAAGGCTGAATCCATAGTGTTGAAATTAATACATGGCTTTAAAAAACAAAACAAATTAACTACCTATGTTTATATCATAAAATGAAACTCAAATGAAATATTTAAGTTGGAGTTACTGTTAACAGAGACATCCATTGTCCTCCAAAAGCATAGAGAGGTCCCAACCTTATTCAGCACTTTCCATTATAAATCGTCTCTGGCAAAATACACACAAAAATTTTCACTCACCAAACATTATTCTACCAGTCCCTGAAAATTTTAATTTTCTTTCTTCATTGTCATACCTAACCACTCCACCCCACTGCACCCCAGTTGAGTTTACAAAGCTAGAAAGTGAGCTGAAGAAAAAGTACAGATTAGCAGCTAATATAAAGTGAGCATTCCAGAGAAGCTCGACTGGCCATATAAACGAAGGAATATATAAATGAATGAACACAGTCTTGACAGTTCTTCGGGAATCGTTGTAAATCCTCCCACCCTGGCACAAAATGAAGAAAAGAACATTTGGAAATAAAGATAATAAAATTTGTCGCCATGGGCTTTAACATTCAATTTCCATAATCCCTGCTAAATTAGAGACAGTTTTGAGGCTGTAGTGGTGGAAAAGGTGATACCTTTCCTCATCCATCATAATGGTAACAGCTGTCATTCCTACAACAAAAGACAGATTAACAGAAAAGCATAACAAATGTATTTAATCAAAGTGTTAGTGATACAGAAGCCTTCAGAAATGAAGATCAAAAGACCCAGGGAAAGCTGTCTATTTTTATGATTAGATTTGACAAAGAATGGCCAGCCACGTAGAAATATGATTAGACAAAAAGGGAATGGTCTAACAGTAACAGAATGAGGTGGGAAAACCAGCAAACCTGTCCATTCCGATTCTTCCTGACCTTTCTATGCAGCATTTCTTCAAACCAGGTATGAGGGTCTTATGACCTACAATCAGACAAGGCAGGTCAGAGAACTTCTATATGGCAAACTCCTTCCTAAACAGGAAACCAGTAGAAGGTTAGAATAATATTTCTAGGTTTTATGGCTGTCTTTGGAGGAAAGATGTTCTGGTTTTTAAGGTTTACCTTGGGGAAGAAGAATTCTAGATTTTATGACTTGCTTGGGGGAGAAAGTAAAGTGAGAGACAGGAGGGCAGGAGAAAATTGGAGAGACCTTGCTTCTGAAGGCTTCTAATCTCCTTTAATTTAAAGCACCAATCAGCATGCCAAAGCACCTTGGTTTGGGATATAGTTTTTTGAGCCCCAACATGGCCAAGATTTTTAACTATGAAAGTACTGAAAGTGGATGAAAAAAAAACACCCTTTGCCACTGTTATTCCCATCCTCTAAAATTCTATTTCTACACCATGTAACCATGCAATTCCTCTTGCTTACCTCTTAATTAGTCTCCACTCAAAATATTTGGTATTGTTCTCATCCATTATTTGAGTGTTGACCCTAGCTGTGACACATAATGAACTGTTCCGGAAATGTTGCCCAGTAGTAAGTGCTTACAGAGATTTGCTTGTTCTCTAGGCTGAGCAACCACTTAGCCCATTGCAATGACAAGGGATTTAAAGGCAAGTATGTACTGCTAGAAACAGGTGCCTGAGATTGTGGTTGTCTTACAATTTTAAGACGGCAAGAAATTCAAATTAACCCCATGAAATCGTCTAAAGGAAACTGCCAATCTGACAAGCAAAACAATGCACACTTTCTGTTTAACTCTGGGCTGCTTGATTTCTCTAAATTCTTGACACTTCGAGTTATTTTTCTTAACTGTTTTAAAGTCACGTAGGAGTAAATGATGGGATTTTAGTAATTCTAAAGGAAAAGCCACAGGAAAGAAAAACAGTAATACAAGACCAGGAGAAAACACTGCAGTTTATTAGAAATCAAACTTTTCAAGAAATTTATAATTGATTTTATAATACAATGAAGTGCAATATTTCAAAAAGAGGATATATTTTAAGTGATTTCATGTTGGTCTTGTTTATCCATGAAAACTCTTACAAGCTTCATAAATTTTAAAATAGGCATTTTAATTTCTGAATCCTACACTCCTGCCTAGCTTATTTGTAGGGGAACAGGGCATGTAGGCATTGTTTTATATCTCTTAAATTCTCCCCTGCACCCAATAGAGCAGTAGGTGATGATGAATTGTGAGGTGAGATATTTTTTAATGTTGCCAAAAACTTAGTGCTACTGGACTTCATTATAAACAATAGTCAGTCCACTAACATAAATCTTGCTTGTAGAATGAAATGCTGTTAAGTGAATGCCCCAAATACCACACTCCTCTTTTCCTTTATTCTTCTCACTCTTTTTCTAGTTATGTGTCATGATTTGAAGGATAGTGGGGGGATGCAGAGGGAGGAAGAAAGGAACATAGAAACAAAGACAAAGACAGACAGCTCCTGCCATCCTAAAAAAAAAAAAAAAATGCTTTGTTCCAACAATGAGAAATTTATTGCTGACTGACTTGCCTCTTACCATAGCATTGTTTTGACAAAAATGAGCAGAAGCATCTATGAATTATGAAGGACTAGCTCAGTAAACTTTGGAACTAAATTGAAGTATATCATAATTATATTCCTCACCATTAAATCTGCTCATCCTGCCAGAACGTGTTGTTGAAATTTTACACGAGGCCCAAGAGAATAAGGCGCAGAATTCTAGCCCTCTAGGTTATGCCTAATGAAAAATGAAAGTAAGAAAATAAGGGTAAATCACTGCCACCTAACAGATTTGAGCATATTCAATTCTTGCTCAACTAATGTTTTTCACTTTTTTTTTTTTTCATTTATTTTTTGTGGTAGGCATGAGACATTTGGCTTTCCAAAGAGCTGATTCTAGGATTTAGACAGTGAGAGAAAGAATTGTAGCTGTCACAGCAGGGGTTAAATGTGCAAATGCCTGCGGCAATTCACTTCTTTGACTCAGCTGTCAAAACATTTAAGCTGTGTCCCTGTAGTTCCTGTCTTCCTCTTCTACCCTCTCCTCAGCAGGGGCTGCCAGCACTGAATCTTTGTCAAAAGAGAAGATGTCAGATGGGCAAACCGTACCCCTGTAAAAGGATTTCCAACTTTCTTTGTGTTGATTGTCATGTTTATTTCTTTACGTCTTTTCTGCAGATTCCTCACCAATTTTTCCCAGCTTGATTTAGTGGAAATGCCCATATTTTAGGTCAGTTAACAACAAAAGACATTGCATTTGGTTATGAGTGTGCTTTGAAAAAAGCAAAAAAAACTGGAGTCTTTCACTTTGAATAATAACAAAAGCAAGCAGAATGCAGAATCCCTTTGTAATTACTTCTACTGATAAGTAAAAATATAGGACAAACTAAAGAGACTTCATGAAACACGTGCAAATATGTTCCATGGAACAAAGGGTAATAGAAAGAGTGCTAAGCCACAAACATCACACTAATAGAAATAATAAATAATAAATATTCTTAAAATAGAATACATTACATAATAAATATTATTTTATACAAAAATTATTAAAACATTGGAAAATATTTATTGAACACCTGCTAAGAACCAGATTCTATACTTCTAATTATTGCATTCAGTCCTCACACATCAAGCATTCATTGCCTGCCTACCCTGCTAAGTCTTGGAATATCGGAATTAAAGTCTCTATCCTCTAACAGCTCAGTCTAGCAGGGAAAAAAGTCAAGTGAACAATCGTGAAATGAGATTAGATGGATGTGTGCACACTTACAACAGCATCTGAGAAAGGACATCCTTTCTGTGACTGAGGGCTTTATAAAAAAAAAAAAAGAGGGGGAGAGAAAGATCCAAGGATTAAAGAATGAGAGCTAGCCAGAAGACAAATGTTGGAATAGGAGCACGAGAAGGAAGGATAGTTTTCCAGGCCAAGAGAGCAGCCTTCCAAAAGCAGATATTTATGGGAGAGTAATGCACTTTAGGGGAACCACAGTGGTTGTATTACTAAAGCTCAAGCTGGAAGATGAGGGGAGGAGGTAAGTAATGGAGGCTTGATATTCCGTGCTAAGGAGTGTGGGCTTTATCCTTGAAGCCAAGGGAATGTTACAGGATGTTTAAATGGAGTGGCTAAAGTATTATACGTTTAACCTAGAAATAACAATAATAATAGATATTCTTTATTGGGTGCTAAGGAGTTCCATTCACTTTATATAATTCATTCTTATTTAACTCCCATTAGTACATTACAAGCAAGTAGTATTATCCTTATTTTACAGATAACTGATGCTCAAAACTTTAAAGAACTTGTGCAAGTTTGGCCGGGCGCGGTGGCTCACGCCAATAATTCCAGCACTTTGGGAGGCCGAGGCGGGTGGATCACGAGGTCAAGAGATCGAGACCATCCTGGTCAACATGGTGAAACCCCGTCTCTACTAAAAATACAAAAAATTAGCTGGGCATGGTGGCGCGTGCCTGTAATCCCAGCTACTGAGGAGGCTGAGGCAGGAGAATTGCCTGAACCCAGGAGGCGGAGGTTGCTGTGAGCCAAGATTGCGCCATTGCACTCCAGCCTGGGTAACAAGAGCGAAACTCTGTCTCAAAAAAAAAAAAAAAAAAAAAAAGAACTTGTGCAAGTTCATCTAGCAGCTAAAAATGGAGTCAAGCCTTCATAATGTTCTCACTTTCTCATCCTGTCTCTCCTAGTAGTTATGGTTGTGTGGTTAACAGCAGGTGTTACAGAGGCCAACTGACTGGGCTTGAATTCCTCGATATGTTACTTGCTTTGTGACTCTGTGCAAGTTGGACATCATTTTATCACCTGGAAAATTGGGATAATAAAATCTACCCAGAGATAAATGAGGTCGTATACATTAAGTAGTAGCACAACACCCAGCACATAATTTAATGCTACCCATTATGATGCTAGACCAGGCACTACGCTTGAGCACATTTTTGACATCTATCTAATCTTCATGTGAACCAGACAAAATGTGGGTATTATTACCTTTATTTTACAGATTAAAAAAAAAATCTGAAACTTAGAGAAATTAAGTTACTTGCAGAAAGACATATAACTAAGTGATAGAACTGCTCTAAACCCCACACTGTTTCTTATAACAGAATATAGTGCACTGGTCTCTTGTGTACTACAGAGAATAAATTCAAAGGCAGTAAGACAGAAAGCAGGGTAGTATGTTTAAGGGGCTTTTGTAGAAATCTAAGAGAGAGTAGTCAGGAGTCTGAATTAAATAAGTGGTTATGTGGAGTAAGATATGTCAGATAAGAGATATTGACAAGGCTGGATGAATAAGAATAGGTGGCAGATTAGACATTGGGAAGCATGGAAGAGAGCGCAGGAAGACTTTCTGGTTTTTGGCTTGGGCCACTGGGCAAATATAGCCCTGAGATAAGGAACAGAATAGAAAAATTGGAATTAGAAATGTGTTGGATAACTTTTGTTGTCTAAGTGAACCAATAAATGATTATTTCAATTTGGGTTCATGGACTATGTTCAGCATCCAAAAGAGATATCTAGCAGCCTAGAAAAATACTGGTTTAGACCTTTGGAGAGAAGTCTGTGCTAGAGAAAAAGAGAATATTACATAGGTAGCTAAAATCAGGCATATAAATGGCATTGCTAGAGAAATTAGAATGAAATAGATCAACGATGAAACTCTGGAATTAGGAAAGAACATTTTTCCATTGACCTTAAGTTAATATATAGAAGAATAGTGTTCTTGGCCTATTTTCCCCCCTCTTAACATCCCATAAAGTAGTTTAGAGAAGGAACTGAGCATATAATCCCTTCCTCTCTCTTATTTACTATCAGCTTCTTTGCAGGGCATTCACAGTTCTGCTCCCGAATGTCTCAAGCTGTGACCAGGGGGGAAGATTTAATTTGGATAAATATTTAAAAGTCCATTGTAAATGTCCTAATACTTGGTAGTCACATTTTCTAATTAATTTTATCAGTGATGAAGTTAGGTCTTTATCTCTATGTGTCTTATTTCTCAATTTTAAATTTAGGAGGAGAATTTATGGACTCTTTAGACCATCATCTGGGAAACCTAACATGAAAACAATAGGAAGAAGAAAAGGATTCCACAAAATGTATAGTCAGAAATGTTAGAAGAAAGTCAGGATGGAATACTTACATTAAAATCATAGGAGAAGTCAGGCATAGTGGCTCATGTTTGTAAACCCAGCACTTTGAAAGGCCAAAATGAGAGGAATGCTTGAGCCCAGGCAGTTGAGACCAGCCTGGGCAACATAGCAAGACTCCATCCCTATATCTAAAAAGAAAAGGAGGAAGAGTCAAACAAAAAGGTGGAATGGCCAACAGTGTCAAATACTGTGGAGATATTAGACACTGTAAAACCAAAAAATAGTACATAGGGCTGGGAATTGAGAACAGATCCAAGGAAATGATAAGAGTATAAACATCATACTGTGGAATATGGTAGATAAACTGCATTGATAGCTCCAAGTTTTTATGCCTCCTTGTGTCTGTGTCCTCTGGTAATGGCCCCCACCTTGCCATCACCGTCTGATTCTTAGTTTGATCATGTAATTTGCTTTGGCCATTGAAACATCAGGAAACCTGATGCAAGCAGAGGCTTGAAAAGTGCTTTCATGTTTTAGCTTTCCCTCTGGGACACTTCCCACAGCCATAGGAATATGCCCAAGCTAGCTGGCTAGAAGGATGTGAAAGACACCCTTGTGGAATCAACTTGAGCTGTCCCAGGCAAGGTCATCATAGACCAACCAGCATGGAGGCAACCCCAAAGCTGACTACCAGCACTTGAGTGATCTCAGCCAAGATCAGCCAGCCCAACCACCCACTGCCTCATGAAGAATAATAAATGATTTTTACATCAAGCTACTAAATTTTCTGGTGGTTTATTATACAACAATAGCTAACTGATATAGAGAAATGTACATAAAGGCAAGTCATATGCAGCCACCTCAGCTCAGAAATTCAACCAGCACAATTATCTTGCTTTTATTTCTGAGTCTCTTTAATTGCTACTATTCATAATATATGTCTCCAAACGAGACCTCCTCCCTGGACTCCTTTCTAGCCCCTCAAGTCAGCATTTCTCCCTATTTCAAATTCAGACTATGTACAATTCCTTGATTTTGTCAATCTAGACAACAGAGGACACTCATTCTTGACCCCCACCTCTGCCTGCACCTCACCTCCCAACTAGAAGATCATATCAGAAATATATACACACACACCCCAGCTCTTCAATAGAAATAATAGGGGAATAGAGAAGAATGAAGAAGATACAGTTTAGTGCTGTGAGTTTGAGGGGGCTAGAGAGATAGGCAGCACCAAATTTATCAGAATATGGGACAATTGGTATTTAGGGTCTTCTGACCTGATAGCTTTTATTTGCTATGTGTTAGGTAAATTTATTCAGAGAAGGAAGCAATGAACCAGATTGCTCAAGGAAAATGGGCCAGGTTTGAAATAGCTGTTGAGCAACAGAAATAGAAAAAGAATGGCTCAGAGACACAGAAACATCAGCAAGCAGGCAACTGATACTAGAGATGATGAATCTGCAGTGGAACTATAGTCATGCATTATCTAATGGGGATATGGTCTGAGAAATGCATCATTAGGCAATTTCCTCCTGTGAACATCATAGAGTGTACTCACACAAACCTAGATGGCATAGCCTACTACACACCTAGGCTATATAGTGTAGCTCCTAGGCTACAAATCTATGTGTAGCATGTTACTATACTGAATACTGTAGGCAATACTGTACACGATGGTAAGTGTTTGTGTGTCTAAACATACAAAAGGTAAAGTAAAAATACGATATTATAATCTTATGGAACTACCATAGTATATGCATTCTATTATTAACCAAAACCTTATGGCTTCATGTGGCACATGACTGTAATTCACATAGAACTGTGACATACAGCAACATTGTCCTAAGAGCAGATATAGATGATTGAAGTAATATCTCACTGGGGATGGGAAAAGTGAACAATGCCAAATCTTTGGCAAAAGATTTGATAGCATTGATGAAGATTATTCAACTGATAGTTCTTAAGGTGTTCTGTTTCCTTGTAAGGAACCATCGTTTCCCTATTACCCCCACCTCCCTTTCTCTTTATTCTTCTTCCCCCACTTACCCCTTAGCCTTCCATTAGATCCCAGCATGAAGATTATCTTACTGGAGATGCCTTCCCCAATCACATTAACTAGATCAGTTCCCTCCTGTTACACTTTCTTATACGTATATTCTTTGGAGCACAATTTTACTGTGATTTTACATGTTTAAAATTTTTAAAATATAATTTTTGAGTGACTCTTTGATTAATGTCATCAGACTCCCTCAGTTGACTCTAAGCTCTAGGAACACATCCTTTTTAAGTTTCAGTTTTTGTCCTCACCATTGTATCTCCTACGTCTAGCAAAGTGCATTATCCTTAATAGGTGTTCAATAAACAACATTTAGATAAGTAAATTAATGAATGATGAGATGAATTATGAAATAATGAATATGCAAACAAGAAGAAAATAAGTCAAAAGGAATCAGGAGTCTCAATGAGTTTCAAAACAAGTTGCAAGAGCTTCACTGGAGAAAGAATGAGAAAGCTGGAAAGACAGTAGATAGTATGGACTGAACGATGCTGTTGCAAAATTCACTTGTTGAACCCCTCAACTCCAGTAACTGTATTTGGAGATACAGTCTGTAAAGAGGTAATTACAGTTACATGATCCATAAGGGTAGCACCCTAATTCAATAGGAGTATTGTCCTTATAAGCTGAGAAAAAGACAACAGAGTTCACTCATAGGGAAAAGGCCATGTGAGGGCATAGTGAAAGGCAGCCATTTGCAAGCCAGGAAAGAGGCATTACCAGAAACTAACGCCGCTGGCACCTTTCTCATGAAATTCCAGCCTCCTGAGAAGTGAAAAACAAATTCCGTTGGTTAAGCCCCCCAACCCGTGGTATTCTGTCATGGCAACGAAGCCAGCTAATATGGTAGGCCACAGATTTGAGATTTGGGAAGATGATGTGGCAGAGGGGAAAACCCTAAAACTTAATAGACACAGTAACAAATTAACATAACTGTATTTTATTAAGTAATCACATGGAAAGCTGGATGTGGTGGTACCCACCTGTAGCCCCAACTACTCAGGAGGCTGAGGCAGAGAGATCACTGGAGGCCAGAAGTTTGAACCATACTGGGCAATGATGGCACTTGTGAATTGCCACTGCACTCTAGCTGGGACAACACACAGGAAGACCCAATCTCTAAAACAAATACATACATACATACATACATAACCACACTGGGGAGTAGACAGGATCACACAGAAGAAAGAGAAAAAGAGAGGAATGTAAGTAACTTTTGATCATATTATTTTGACAATATACCCACAATCTAGGGAATAAAAGAACTGCAAACAAATCTTGAACTTTTTCTAATAAGCTTATTTTTCATTGAGATATGGGTATAGCACTTGTGAAACTTTTATGGGTATCACAATATTGAGAAAATGAATAATGTGATTATGTTCTTGGAAGCCAGGTTCTAACTAACTGTGGAAAAAGAAAGTAAAAATATGGAATAAGGTTAAGCAAAGAAAAACTCTGCAACTACCATGATAAAGATTCATTCAGACAAGAATTATCTGTGGAGACAAAGCCCAGGGGGAAAAGTTAGATGAGGAGCAGGATTTGTGCACAGTCCCGAAGTGTCTCCCCACAGATTGCTTAGTGGTTGAAAGAGGGAAATAGTAACTATACAGTGGAGAAACCAAACAACACTTTGATTAGGTGATTGAATTAACATCAACAGTGAGGGGCAGACAGGCACTATGTGCCCGGGACACAGTACTCTGAGAAGGACAAATCACTGATGTCTTATGCAGTGAGGAAGGCATGGTCTGAGCCTAATCATCAGGAAACATCAGACAAACCCAAAGTGTTGAACATTCTGTCAAATAGCTGTCTTGTATTCTTTGAAAATATCAGTGTTATGAAAGATAAGGAAAAGCTCAGGAAATCTTCCAGATTTGGATAATGAAGACATGGGACAGTCAATTGCAATGCAGGATCCTGTGCTGGACTCTGTACTGGAAAGGGAAAATGCTGTAACAGACATTATTAGGGCAATTTACAACTTAGATTATGGACTATGGCATGGATAAAAGTATTGTTTCAATGTTAAATTTTATAAATTTGACAACCGTACTATGGTAAAGTAAGAGGATACCTTTTTTTCTTAGGAAATACACAATAAAGAACTAAGAGGTAAGAGGGAATGATATTGCAAGCTTTTAAAATAGTTTATAAAATAAGAGAGACAGAGTGTGTGTGTGTGTGTGTGTGTGTGTGTGTGTGTAAAGAGAGAGGGAGTATAACAAAGCAAATGTGACAAAGTGTCAAAAATTGTTAGATCTGAATAGAGTATATGGGAGTTGCCATCTTTCAACCTTTCTATAAGTTTAAAATTATTTCAAAATAAAACAAAATCAAAAGAACAAAAAAGATGAGAGGTAAAGAGTTCTCAGTGGTATAAAGTTGAGGCCTTTATGTTAAGTTAGATTGCACAATAGTCTGAGAGACAGAGATTGTTGTCCTCATTTCACTGAGGAAAAATTGGGACTCAGAGGCCTCAAGGTCTGATGCTACCTAGAGGACAGCAGAGAGAGCAGAGGAGAAGAGAAGAAAGGAGGCCCAGATGGGGAGAGAATGAGGCAAGTTTTTCCCTTGACTCCACTTGCCGTCTTAATTCAGTCCCTTGACAGATGAGCTCACTGAAGGAAAAGCAGCTCCCTCGAACTATTCCCCCCACCTCCTCCCATATCCGAATGATGCTTTGCTCAGATCATTAATCATCTCATTAAGGCTCTAGCAAGCACAATTCGGTAATATGGGCCACAGGCATTATCCTTTTATTCCCTCGACACAGCTGATGAGAAAGAACCTATTGTAAGATGTCCCCAGTTGTTCTCAACAACAAGGAAAATGATACCGTTTCATCAGTGTATTGTTTTAGCTTCAATAAACATTGTTCCTGGTTTCCTCAAGCCACCTGTGCAAAATTTTACGAGTTGGATAATACCCCCTTACCCAATTTTCCCATCCAGATATCAGGAGGGTAATATCAGATCTAGATGACTGGATTGAGTTGAAATAATAGTTAAGGCTGTCTTGGGGAACATTTTAAAATTCTCTTGCAGTATGTATCTTCTAATCACCCACACATCCACAACTATCCAATGATTTTTGGTGCTAACTTTGGTCTCTGAATCTGCCTGTGGTTACCTCCACAGGTCTTTACACTACACAATGGCATGTAGACCATGTTAGGACAACCTGGGAAAGGCTGTGAAGTGGACAACGATGATTGATACTGCCCACCCTTCCCCCTTTCTGCACCTCTCTCTTCCATCATCTTCAAACTGCAGTCCTCACCTCGGCTTAGAATCCTACAGTATGTGGCAAAATAACCTCAGATTCTTTCACTCCATGTGGCGGTGTAGCTCCTCCCATCAGGAGATACTCTGAATCTGTGTTTGGCCACAGGACCTGCCAAATGTGACATTAGCAAAGATGAAGCAGAGGCTTGAAAAGTGCTTGAGCATTCGGGCTTGCTCTCTTGCAGCACCTAGAAACCTGAAACCAACACCTTTCAGACCAGTGTTATGCAGAGGCCACTGGAGGAGAAGAAAGACACCCGGCCAACAGCCACCTGACTTCTGAGGGAAGCCACACAAAACCAGCCAACCCCTAGCTGACCCAATAATTTATTCAGAAGTGGTAAATGACTACAGACTTGTGAGAAAACCCAGCTAAGCCAGACAACCACCATGCTGATCCCATACCTTAATTGTGAGCTAAATAATGACTGTCATTTTAAGCCAGTAAGTCTTGGGATAATTATGTATGCAGTAATAGATAACTAATTATACACTCAAGTACCTCAAAGTAGACGCTGCTCTCCTCCTGCCTCCTGGTTATCCATCTTCAACCCAATGTCACCCACTATCCACCCAAAGGTTGATCTTTTCTCCACCATCAAAACTCATTTGTTTTATGTGTTTTGGGACCTCAAAATCCTTGGCTAAGCAGATAAGCTAATATGAATTAGTGATGCAATTGAAGTATAATAAATAAGACAGCACACACAGTCTCCAAAAAAGGCCCCAAAATAAGCCTCCTCACTTCCTTATCATTTCTCTTGTGCAGCATTCTAACTGATACCAAAAAGGAAATAAAAGATTTCTCCTAAAGCAGCATTTTGAGAATTCATGGGTTTGTCCCTTTTTTCTCCTCTTAGGAAAAAAAGTGCCCATCATTCTATCCCCTGGAGACAGTCTGCTCAAATGTACCCAGGCTAAGAAGTCACTACTCCAACTCCTGAGCTCCACTCCTCTAGTCAAATCTGAATGGTTTCTCAACAAGTTGATCAATCTTTCTCCACCAAAATCAAAACATCCTGAGCGTCTTCTAACTCATTCTCTGAGCACTTAAGCTCTTCAAAGGGCCCTTTTTCTGTTCTACTCGCAGTAGTCAATCTCCCCATCTCCAGCACCATGGTCTAACCGAGCCCTCCAAATAACAAGCCAAGTATGGTTCACATACTCCCAATACATTAGCAAAACACAAAACATTCATTTTGCCCATAAGACTTTCCTCCTGGCTAGTCTACCGTTGTTTTTTCCTAGTTAAATTTATACAATAAATAGCATATCTGCCCATTCTTAAATGTATCCACTCATTCAGGAAACATTAATTGAGTGTTTATGCCACTAAGAAACTCCTTTCTCCTATTATGATTCCAAGAGTAAGAACTACTGCAGGCCGGACGCGGTGGCTCAAGCCTATAATCCCAGCACTGTGGGAGGCCGAGGCGGGTGGATCACGAGGTCAAGAGATCGAGACCATCCTGGTCAACATGGTGAAACCCCGTCTCTACTAAAAATACAAAAAATTAGCTGGGCATGGTGGTGCGTGCCTGTAATCCCAGCTACTCGGGAGGCTGAGGCAGGAGAATTGCCTGAACCCAGGAGGCAGGGGTTGCGGTGAGCCGAGATTGCGCCATTGCGCTCCAGCCTGTGTAACAAGAGCAAAACTCCATCTCAAAAAAAAAAAAAAAAAAAAAAA
>NW_022436985.1:11297820-11324973 GCF_009761245.1 Sapajus apella | reverse complement strand
CCAGCCTGTGTAACAAAACAAAAATCCAAATCAAAAAAAAAAAAAAAAAAAAAAACAACTACTGCAACAGTAATATCTTTGGTCTCCCTCCCCACATTCCTTCATTCCTCCCAAGGGAAAGAAATGAAGTCTATTACTGTAGACTTGAGGAGAAAGAACTGAGCAAGCTTGACAGAGGCTCCTCTGGGCCTCACTTCTTCATAACTGTTGGTCCAGGGAGGGCATCCTGATTGACATTGTACTATGTGGTAAGTGTACGGGCCAAGTTCTAGCCCTGTAAGGAGAATCCTACTACTTCGAAAAGTAGATTCAATTAATGTGAGATTAGATGGCCCATCCATGCAATATACTCTAATTTGACTTTTATAAAACTTAAAAAAACAAAAACAAAAACTCCCTTCTACTTTGATCTTCAGAGTCACCTACAAAAAGTAGGGACTAAAGTCCAGCCCAGCTTCTGCACACCAAGCCAGTTCCCTGGTACCTTTCTTCTAACTCACCCACGCAGAGACAGTTATTTACAATCATCTTCCAGGAGTGGGTGTTTTCTTCTAATTCATACGTTCAAAGGAAGAAAAAGGAGGTGGCTTTTCTAATCTGAACAAAGGTAACTTATGTGCTAACAGCACCCTGTTGATTTCCAACTATCTGATTCCTGTGTCTATCTCTCAGTCAGTTACAACTTAAGAAGAAAAGCAAGGTTGATTTATTTCGCTCCTAAACCTCACATACTACTATATACCAGATACTGTATTAGGTATTGGGGGGAAAAAAGATGAGTAAGACAGAGTTGCTGGCTTTAAAAATGTGCCATCTAGCTAAATTCCCTCAGTCCTCAAAACCAGCTAGTTAGCTTGTTTATTTTTGTATAAAGATGTAAACTACTGCCTGCAAAGCTCTGGATTCCTGGCTATCCCAGGCATGGGTTGAATTGTGTGGATCAGGGGCTGGAGCAAGTATGGCAGTCAGAGTAGCAGTGCTGTGATGGATGAAAGCATCCCACAGATGCAGGCAAAGGATACAAGTTCCTCAAATGTAGATGCAACAAAATTGACTTTGCACACAGATAGCTCCACAGAGCAGGAATGACAGTAGCACTCTCCCAGAGTGAGGGGCAAGCGCACCTGTCCAACAAGGGCATCACATGATTGATGGTTCCGGAGTGCCTGCCCAGGATTAGATCCTGCCATGTCCCTCAGGCAGCAGCTCCCTTTGCCATTGCAGTAGAGCTTTGTTATACCCTCATGACTCCAACCCCAGTTCTGAAGACTGTGACTATGAACCTAATGCCCACCAGAGTTTAAAACTCCAGACACTCCTCTTTAGTACAAGGCTGGGTGAATTAAAATCTCTGGTTTTACAGGATATTATCTCCCAGCAGCTCTGGCTTCAGCACTTTGATATAGGGATTATTTTCCCCTTAGGCCTTATCACCTGATAAGAAGGACTCTAAATTGAAGCATGTAGGCCCCTTTAGGATATCAGTTAATAATCCATTTTTATTTCTCAGTAGGAAAATGTGTCACTTTAATGCTTCAACTTTAAAACAAGTATTTGTTGGTTGCTGTTTATGCTGATTTCTTATTATTTTATTCTATAGTTTGTTAAGCATATATAAGTATTTTTATATTTCCTAACAGCAAAAGAAAACTGGGTTTTGTGTGTGTTTCTCTCTCTCTCTCTCTCAGTGTGTTTGTGTGTGTGTGTGTGTGTGTTTTGGTTTTTTTAGCTTACATATAGGCTAGAGACTGTGACTAGGTATGAATTTACTCTCCAGTTTCTAACTCAGGTCTCTTCCTTTCCAGCAAGTATTTTTTAAAAAGAAAAAACTAATGTAGTCCCAATGAATAGGTTACTTCATCAATTTTTTGGCAGACAGTGGTTTGTTAATAACTAGCACCTTTGCTTTTTCTTAATGGCAGTAGAGAAGTTTGATTTAGACATTCAGATATGAAATGACTAAATTGGTTCTCAAAACTGCAGTATGTGAGTTTTTTTCTAAGGGTAAGAGAAGTAAGAATACTGTCTTCAGATTCAAGGTACAATTGCTAAAATAGCAGTTGCCCAGAAGGTAGGTCTTGAGAAGGAATGATAAGAGTTAGGATCCTGTAACACAGCAGATAGTTCAGTATAGGAAAAGCAAAGTTTTAGGAGGCATTTAACTCAAGAGCTGTGGACAATTCTTTCCATTCTCCTTTTTCATTCCCTAAGCAGCATCTGATTCTTGGGCATCCCGTATGAATAGAATACACATTCCCTATTCTTCTTGCCAAATAAAAATATTCCTCTATCCTTGTTAGTTCTGCAGCAAAATGGCTTCAGTGTCTGGGCTTTGGAGCTAGACTCCATGAGTTCAAATTCTTGCACCACCACAAGTGAGCTATGAGACCTTGGCAAGTCACTTGATTTCAGTAGGCCTTAGTTTTTGTATGTGAAAGTATTTTTTGCTTACTTCCTAGGGTAGAGATTAAATGAGATAATTCATGTAAAATACTTGACAAAGTACAGGGAGCATAGCAGGTGCTCAATAATGGTATATGTTCTCTTGATCTAAAGCTACTAAGGTGGATGAAATTTTCCAAGGTGGCCTTGATTTTTTAAAAATTTGGACCCACTATAGGACTCTATGTTTTGCTTTGGGGTTGGGAAATATGCTGACAATGCCTATTACTTCTGGAAATGAAGGCACCCAAAAACTGTAATTTAAAAATGAATGTTATATATGATGGGTGTTAATGCAAACTAAATATGGCCTGAGAAGGACTCCGTACTTCTATATTTGAGTCCTTGTGGATGAACTGAAACCTAGCTTACTAGTCAGACAAAACTGAAAAGCTAGCTTAGAAGTATGCATCTGTAACAGTAGCTGAGTGTTAGCCAATCCCAGCGGCCATACTTCACATAGACTGCTGAATGTTCAAACTGCGTTCAAATAAGGGAAATGCCGAGTTGCAACCAATCACTGTTTCAGTACCTCAATTCCCATTCCTGTATGTCACTGTCTTTTGTCTATAAATTTGTTCTGACCACAAGGCACTCCTGGAGTCTCTGTGAATCTGCAGTGATTCTGAGGGCTGCCTGATTTGCGAATTGTTCATTGCTCACTTAAACTCCTTTAAATTTAATTCGGCTGAAGTTTTTCTTTTATCAGGGGTGTCCTAGTAAGTTATTATTTGTTCAATTGATCTTAACTCCTTATGCTAGCCTAATTTATCTGTACACAAAAAAAGAAATTTTAAAAGGTCTCTCATATATTTTAGGCAGTTACTCAAGATCCTCTTCTCTATTGTGTTTACCTTTCTCCATTTGTTTTTAGATTTAATTTGGGCTGTCTTTACTTTGTCCTGGATTCTAGAATCTACTCCACTTTGAAATTGGCATCCGGCTGCTTCAGATGTGATAATTTTCAGGACAGCCTTTCTGTCATTTTGCGCCTTAGCACATTTAGCTCACTCTCCGCCTTCACTCCTGCCTGGAAGGAAGCCGTATGGTTTGGAAACCCCCTTTCCTCATGCTTTTCTCTTTAGTTCTAGGAATCTCCCTGTGAATGATTGCTGTGGTTGATGAAGACAGTGATCATTTAATCAGTTTCCCTGCTTGGCTAGAGGTTTTTTAATTAATTTTTTTTAAAAAAAGAACACATATATGTGTTTGCAGTCCCTTCTACCTTTCTTTTTCTAATACCCAAGAGAAGTAAGGTAAAGTCTTAAGCCTGCCCTTCCTAAGAGACAGCCCAGCCATCTCCACCTTACATGATTTCCACTGGGAATATTAAAGGCAGTGTAATATCCAGGAAGGAGAGAAGTTTCAGAGCAGGGAGGTTTTCCCTACGCTCCTATATCTTCAGCTTCTATGTAAGATGATCATAGACCTTAAAAGTTTAGGCAGAGATATCATCTGTCAGTAGATGGAACTTATTATTTCTCTTTCCAAGTTCTCTGGCTTCTTTCTCCATGTGGCTTGGTAATGGACATGCAGCCTATACCAGCTATTCACTAAGTTTAAAATCCTTATTTCATGTGGCACATATACACCATGGAATATTATGCAGTCATAAAAAACGATGAGTTCATGTCCATTGTAGGGACATGGATGAACCTGGAAACCATCATTCTCAGCAAACTGACACAAGAGCAGAAAACCAAACACCGCATGTTCTCACTCATAGGCAGGTGATGAACAATGAGAACACATGGACACAGGGAGGGGAGCACTACACATTGGGGTCTGTTGAGGGGAAATAGCAGAGGGACAGCGGGGGGTGGAGAGTTGGGGAGAGAGAGCATGGGGAGAAATGCCAGACATAGGTGATGGGGAGGAAGGCAGCAAATCACACTGTCACGTGTGTACCTATGCAACAATCTTGCATGTTCTTCACATGTACCCCAAAACCTAAAATGCAATAAAATAAAAAATTAAAAAATAAATAATATAAAATCCTTATTTCAGATCAACAACAGGATGCAGTGAGGTCCAATCTTCTGTTTTTGTGAGTAGGGAGAAGGACTATTACACCAGAAGGGGACAGTGGAAGTCTGGCAGGACAGTAGCTCTCTGGGTCCACAAGGACAGTATGTTCAGAGCCAGAATCCAGGGATACACTAGGTAGAGAATGCAGTACTCAGCCTCCTTGGAACAGGTATGGAACTGGCCTTCCACATGGGCTGAGATCAAGCAGAGGGCCATGGTCAGATGAATGGGGGAGAAAAAGAGCTGGAGGGGATATTTGTAGGAGAAGACTTAAAACCTGGAGCTGAGGGAGTCTGAATGCTGGGGTCTATTAATGGCTTGTTCTTTGTCACCACTACTCTAATTTCAAAATGCTTGGCATATTTTATGCATCAATAACTAAATATTTGTTTACTTTTCCTTAAGTTGATCTTGATTCAATCTCAAGGAGTTGGATAACTTGAGCTTATTTCTTGGTGCTTCCCTAAGAAACCTTGGCCTTTGGGTTTATATTAGAATTAAGGTTCAGAAAAAACTAACACAATTCCTTAGCGGTCCAACAAATCACTTTAGACGGAGCCAGACTTCTGAGGGCTACTCCAAGTTTAGGGTATACCTCCAATATGAGACCTAAAGTCAGCCTGGCTTGAGGATGTAGTCCATCAAACAATAATGCTTAATCATATGGTAAGATAGGAAGTATTTATTTACATAGCTGTTATTAAAGGTACTATAACAATTTATTGGTATTTTTAAATGTTTTATAATGGAGAATTTTAAACATACTCAAAAGTAGATAAAATGATATCATGAATTCCCTGATAACCATCCAGTACCAAGCCCATGGCCAATCTGTCCCATCCACAGCTCCATCTATCCCTTCCCCTGAGACTATATTGAAGGAAATCCCAGATACCATATAGTTTCACTTATACGTATTTCAGGATGAATCACTGAAATGCAATAGCTTGTCTTTATAATGAAACCAACATAACTAAAATACCATTATCACATCTAAAAATAATTTCTTAATAATATCGAACATGTAGTGTCAGTGTTTTGTTTTATTAATCTTACAAATATGGGTTTTTTCGTGGTGTTTATTTAATCAGGACCCAAACAAGGATGAGATATAGTAAATTATTGTTGTATTTTAAATGTCTTTTAATTTTCATGTCCCATTTTTCTCTCCCTTTTTTCCCCTCTTGAAATGTATTTGTCAAAAAAAAAAAAAAAGTGCTTTTATGTCCTATGGACTTTCTCATTCTGAATTTGACTGACTGATTACAGCAGCTCATTGGTATTTTAGCATGTTTGTTCATCCTCTGTGTTTTCTGAAAATTGCTAGTTAGTTCTAAAGGCTTTATTAGATCCAGGTTGAATTTTTTTGCATGTATTAATTTTTACCAAAAGAACTATAAGAATAATCTCAAGTTTTACCAAAAACTTATTAACATATTTTTTCTATAATCCATGCCAGAACTTATTAACATATTTTTTTCTAAAATTCATCAAAAAGTTGAAATTTATAACTAAACCAAGGGTTTCATTTTTATGGAAAAGAACACACATATACACCCCATTAATCAAAAATAAACACAAAAGCTTAAAAAAGCCCAAACACTATACAGACAACAACTTCAAACTAACCCATGGATCTAAATAATGCAAAACCTGAGATTAGCTACATGCTTTCCAGCCATTAAAATTGAGATGTAGATGTTGACAACTATTTTTGATTCAGAGATGAGCTGTATGCCCATGTTTTGGTTCGGTTTGCCTCAGCTACCACTAGAGGGAGGCCAATATGCATTTGAAAAACCCAAGCCTTAAAAACAGGCCTTGAACCTGGAAGATTTTCATTTTTAAGTTCTTTTTTAAATATCAAACGTAGTTCTTATTCAATATTAGATATTATTAATTTTGTGTTTTGCTAGTAAACTTCATACTAAATTAATATAATGTGAAGGAAAAATATAGCCCTTGTGTGGCCTATACAAAGTACATGATACAAAATGGACCCCTGAAGTCTTCCTTTACCCCAGATCTTGTCACGGCATTGGAATGTACAAAAACACAAGTGGAAATTATGTCATGGTAACTAGATTAAGTTTTCTTAGAGATTCTAAGTGCTTTTTAAGAATGCAATACCCCTATTCGCTTACAAATTATAATTTTAAAACAATAAACTATAAAATAAGCACCAAGAAAACTAACAAATGTCTATTTTCCAATGATAATTTGTTCTGGGGAGCTGGAGGAATAGTTAATTCCCTCTTCTGCCAAAAAAAAAAAAAAAAAAAAAAAAAAAAATTAGTCAATACTCCTTTGCCGGAAGGCTAAGCACACGCTTAGTCAGTCTTAAAGATAAACCAGATAATCTGGCTCTGCCTCCCATCCTGCAAATAATTAGCTAAAATGTCAGCACTAACTAATCTCTCCTTTTGCCACAAAACACGCACTTTCTTATAATGCTTATGCTTTACATTAACCTAGCTCTTTAAGATTTATAACTCATTTTCACATGCTATTTCATTTTATCCTCAAAACCTTATTTTTATGGGAGAATATTGTTCCCACTTTACAAGAAACCAACACTCCAGGCAGTAAAATTTTGTTTGCAAAGTTTGGTTATATTTCACATAAACAGGAATCAAATTCAGAGTTTCTGACTTCTAAAACTCAGGTACCTTACGGCTCTATTGACAATGCTATTGTCAGGAATTTCACTTCCCCTGTGAACAATCCTATTTCTCATTGCCAATGCCTGGGAGATTCTAAAAGCATCAAAGTCACACTTATGCTTTCCATTTCAGTAGACTTGGCAAGGAACGATGCAGGCATGCACTGAATGGCCAGTCTTAGTGCCAAATGGAAAACCTATCCTCAGGCTCCTTGGCTATGCCAGGATGGAAGACTCAGAACACACACTAGACTGCAACTGCTGAGGCCATGGGAAGCAGGACCAATGGAGTGCATCCCTATATGGCATATAGAAGGTGCGGAGGTTGGAGTTTTTCATGGCAATAATAAATATGCCTATGATCGCTAATCAAAGACATCTTTCCCAGCTCATGGGGGAAGTGGGAAGTCTAAGTTATAAAACCCAGAAGAAATAAAATTCTAGTCCAGGGCTAAGTGGTGTGCTGGTGATTTTTTAACCACCAGCTCTTCTGGAAAGGAGAAAAGAAGGCCCTGGTTTGTAGTTTGCCACCACAGTGGTCAATTTCAAATGTACCAAGCATCATATCATCAAATGTGAAGTTGAGAAGAGATGCTAACAATCAGCACTTGCACTCCACTCCTCAGTCCCTATGCCTAGAGCACCCCACTCTGGCTGTGCAAATATTAGGAGCAGGGATGATTAGAAAAAACCTCCATTCCATATCCTTGTGGAATCTATGGATGGATTTTCCATGAGCACTGCTGGCAGATTGGACCATCCCTTACTTCTCTTCAGGGGTAAAGAATTGACTTATCTAATTGGTGTGTTAGGCAGAAGCAACTGAGTATGCTGAGCTAAGCTCCTTTCCCCCATTTCTCTCAGGGATCTGTCTGCCTGCAGACAATGTGCTTTCTGTTTTGGCTGCTGTCATGAGATAGAAGTCAGTGGCCTTATGCCACAGTTTTCAGGACAGTCCTGGCATTTCATCCTATCAGTGCCCCCTTTGACTCTCAAAAGTGTCTTGATTTGCACAACAAATTTTGTGTCACTTTATATAAAAGGGACTAACCCTGCAGAGCAAGGCCTGGCAGGCAACCAGAAAAATGGCTATTTCTGGTGCAGTCCTAGGAAACCTACTGCTACCACGCAACTGAGCCACATTCTTCAGTATCAATTTTATTAATAATAAACCTGACATTTTGATCTTCATTGGTTTGATTCTTTTATCGAACTCTAATCACATGCCAAACACAAGGAGTAACAACAGAGGCATCATTTTGGAGACTCTTAAAACTTCCTCAAACTGAGTGCCCTGAAAAGTGACTGGTTGTGGCTTTTGGATAAGAAGAAAGTGGAAGTCCACAAACAGAAACAAAGGAGACTAGGTTCATTAAGGCTGATCCACAAGCTCCCAAATCTACATTAAGGAAACAAAATATTAAAAAATTTTAGTGAGTGTTGACTCATTAACAACCCTGCTATAATATGAATTTAGAATTAAATTGGGGTGGCTTTATAAACTGTAGGCCACCACCACAAATATGTAGGCTACACTCCACAATTTGTTGTTGCCTAAGCATATTGAAGCTAGCTACCACTAGAGGGACCCTCTGATCACCAAACATCATTTTTAGCTAACCTTAACAACCCTTTTCCCCTGTGAATAAGCCCCAAACTTTCTACAGAGCCTTATCTGTTTATCTGTATACATGAAGTTGTGGAACACCAAAGTGGCACTCAAAGAAAGCAAAATAACAAAGTTCTTAATATTGATGAGCACTAAAACATGCATTTTTTTTTCATACTGTGTCTCCAAATTAACCTCTCAAAGTTCACGTGACCATGGGTTTAATTCAAATGTGGAATGGACCATTTGCTTTTTTAAAGGTTACATCCAATTAAAAAGAATCACAAGTTAATATTCACATCCTTTTGTGATTACAATTGTGTTAAATAAAATGCTTCTTTCAAGCAAACAAACCATTACCATACTTTCAAACTCCTCCCAACATCCGTGTCTGGGGAGCAAGGAGTAGGCAAACCTCAGGATAACATGCACAGAGATACACACTCATATAGAGCACAGGACAAAAGTTGTACAAAAGGAAAAGTAGCTTTATACTCCAGATTATCGCAATCTAACAGTTCAGAGATTTACACTGCCCCGGACCTTCCTCACTTTAACTACCAGCAGCTAAGTTATAAGCACACCAGGAAGCTTGACTTCAGTGCATGACCAAAAACAGGGTGGAGAGGAACATAGCAAGAGCATTTCCAGACAATTCTGCTGATGCACTTGTTGGTTCGGTTATTTTCTTGCCAGGGCCACACATACACACCCATAGGCAGTGCCTCCAGGTCATGAAACACAGTGGAAACATGTATATCGTTCAGTCAATATGAGTAAGATAAAAAGCCAAACCATATAATTCACTATCCAAAGAGGATTTGCTTTTTGCTTTAATCATTGATTTTGCTTGCTTGCTATAGTTAAGACAACCAGCTACCTACCAAACATCTATTCTCTTCTTTTTCCTTAATGATAAAACTTTAAGAACTTTAATTTCATTCCAAGTAGTGATGTATCCAGCTAAATGACTGCATTTGCTAATGTCTCCTGCAGATAGATACGGTTGGTAAACAGTGAGTCGGCCTTTAGAGAAAGTTCCTTAAGACAGACAGCTGAAGTATGTGGTTTTGTCCTTTCGGCTTCCTCCCTGGTTAGAAGACATATGTCGGTGGCTCACGCCTGTAATCCCAGCACTTTGGGAGGCCGAGGCAAGTGGATCATGAGATCAGGAGCTCACAACTAGCCTGGCCAAGATGGTGAAACCCCATCTCTACTAAAACTACAAAAATTAGCTGGGCATGGTGGTGGACACCTGTAATGCCAGCTACTCTGGAGGCTGAGGCAGAATCACTGGAACCCAGGCAGCACAGGTTACAGTGAGCCGAGATTCTGCCACTGCACTCCAGCCTGGGTAATGAGTGAGACTCCATCCTAAAAAAAAAAAAAGAAGAAGAAGAAGACATACGTGACATATGTGATGTCTGGGATCCCAACAACCATCTTGGACCATGTGAAAACCTTGGGGATGGAAATCACATACTATGTGGATGATAAAGAAAACTAAAAGAGCCTGAGTCACTGACACCACTTGAGAGCTATCACATAAGCCTCTCTTCAGCCTTCCTTTGTGAAAGAAAAATAAAACAAAATTCCATCTTGCTGAATTCCTGTCTGTGTTACTAGCAATTGTGCAACTGATTTGCCAGCTATTTGAATTACCCAAATTGTCTGATAATTGGTCAATACGCACTTCATTTTAGGATATAGAAATAAAGCGCAAAACTGGCCATAATATCTATGGTGATTTGATCCTCAAAACTAAAAATTAGGTCACACAATAAGAATAGTTTGAATCCACTTAAGGGAGAAGCAGATCAGCTTATTTGAAATCGGGCTGTGCTAGAACACCCAGATCATATGATTCTATTTTCAGTTATTAAGTTCAAGCACGTTGCAGTAATCCTGACCTGATTTTCCACATCATCAGGAAAAAGATAACTTTGGGTACTGTGTGATACATGCTTTTCTAACCAGAAACTTCAGTTTAATATATAATCTCTGAAATTTATTTCACAAAGTGTTCTGAGTTTCCTGAAACTCAGGTTCCCCATAAACTTTGGGGGTTTTGTTGTAATTACACCTATGCTCCTTTCTCTGTACCCAGGAAGCAGCATTATTGGCACCTTTATCCTGTAGAACTTAGTTCTGTATATTTAATATTTGCCTTACCTAAGCCCTCTATATGTGTTTCCCCATAAAAGGATAATAACACTAACCTCTCCTCCAATGTGTGTTGTGATGTTTAATTAATGTTTACAAAGCATTTAGTGAGCGGCAGATGAAAGATTCTAAAGAAGCACAAAGCAATATCATTAGACTGACTCATCAGCTACCCTTATTAGTTATGCAAAATGAAAGCCATGTTGCTGCAACCAAAATAGTTGTGGATATACATTAGGTCAAAAATATAAATCCCAGCACAATTTAAATCTATATCCCACATCTACAAAGCAAACACCTAAAGCTCCTTAATAGGGCAATTTTTTTCTCTAATACATATTTTAAATCTCAACATTTAAAAACATAAACTGATTAGAAGGTTAGGGTAAAGGTAAAAACATGATACTTTAGCAAACATATGAAATTCTTTACGCTTTCTTACGTGGATGAAGATTTCATTTGCAGTGATGTGAAATTCTCTATGACTTGAAAAAAAAGGTTTTTTTAGTTAATTCTTTTCAGTTGAAATTAGTAATAATGACCTGAATTTTACAGGAAATAAAAACAGTAAATTGAAAACCTTGAAAGTTAGTTCAGTTAGTGTTTCTTGAGTTTCTCTGTGTCCTATGTTCAGGTACACACTGTTTTATATATAGCCTTCAACAACTTTTAACCAAGTATACAACTATATTTATTTAATAAGCATACATTAATATTATATATTATCTAAACCAAGGAATCATTTACACTATATATTCTATTCTACAATGTAAAACTAAAATATCATTTTATTGTGTGGCATGGAGCTCTTTTTCAAGTTCAAACAGCTCTGTAACCTAGTGTTTCCTTGCTGTGTAGCAGAATGAGAATTAGGAAATAGGAAGAACCCTTGGTAAGAAAGGTTCATTAATTAACAATTAGTTGGGTTAAATCCATAATATCCATCTATAACTTGCCCAGGGTATTCTGTTTCAAAGAGAACAGTCTTCAAAGAGAAAACATGCATTTGTGTGCACGTGTGCACACATACACATACACACACACACACAAACACACACACACATTACTGTGCAAAGAACAAACTCCATGTCAGTTTTGAAAGACATACCAACTGGGTTCAACATTACACTGTGCCACAGAACGAAATGATGACTATCCTTCACTCAAAAAGTACATAGCTGAATTTTTCCTCCAACTTCCAATTTGGTCGATTTGAGAACTTGTGGTACAGTGAGATTTACATGGAGATAAAGAAGCCTCACATCCATAATAGTCCCAAAAAAGCACAAAGTTAACAATCTCCTGAGTTGAAAGTAAAGACTATTATGGAGGATGGGTGCCGCGGCTCAGGCGTGTAATCCTAGCACCTTAGGAGGCCGAGGTGGGCGGCTCACGAGGTCAGGAGATGGAGACCATCCTGGCTAATACGATGAAACCCCGTCTCTACTAAAAATACAAAAAATTAGCCAGGCGTTGTGGCGGGAGCCTGTAATCCCAGCTACTCCAGAGGCTGAGGCAGGAGAATCTCTTGAACCCGGGAGGCGAAGGTTGAAGTGAGCTGAGATCGCGCCACTGTACTCCAGTCTGGGTAACAGAGCGAGATTCCGTATTTAAAAAAAAAAAAAAAAAAAAAGACTATTATGGAAATTAATTAATCCCTTAACAATAATCACAACAAAATGGCAGGGCATTGCAGGACAGCGCTGGAGGGTCTTTTAAAGGTAAATGGATTTCATGCCATTTTGGCCAGTTCATGTATAAAGTAATCCAAGTTTTAGAAATATTCTGAAACCATTTTCTTATGCCTCTTTAATGACTACTTTTTTGATCTCCGTTTTTTCTCCTCTAAATGTGTTGTGACCTGTACGTTTCCAACTTGAATGTCCCCAAAATAGTCACCACCCCCTTCCATTGCTATACATTTTTATGTATAAATTAAAATGGGAAGAATACCCATTCAGAATATAATGTAAAACAGCATCCCCTAACTCACTCCTGAAATATCTTCATGAATTCCAAAGAAGTTTAACATTATTCTAAGTTACTTCTTCCTTGAATTTCTTGCTTCTGCTGAATTCTCCAATGCATATTTCCTTAGCATTACTTCACATTGACTTAATATGAAGTACATTTATCCTGACCATTCCTTTGAAACTCACAAAACTTCCTGTTTATTTCTCTTTATGTCACTCCTCGACCTCAGCATGCTGTTTTATTTTCCACTGTAAAAAGGCCTATCTAGGGCCGGGCGCGGTGGCTCAAGCCTGTAATCCCAGCACTGTGGGAGGCCGAGGCGGGTGGATCACAAGGTCAAGAGATCGAGACCATCCTGGTCAACACGGTGAAACCCCGTCTCTACTAAAAATACAAAAAATTAGCTGGGCATGGTGGCGCGTGCCTGTAATCCCAGTGACTCAGGAGGCTGGGGCAGGAGAATTGCCTGAACCCGGGAGGCGGAGGTTGCGGTGAGCCGAGATTGCGCCATTGCACTCCAGCCTGGGTAACAAGAGCGAAACTCCGTCTCAAAAAAAAAAAAAAAAAAAAAAAAAAAGGCCTATCTAGGTGTTTGACCAAACAAAAAGTTTTATTTTTGGGGCATATTCTTGACAGCTTTTAAATGTACATCGTCTCTGCTCCATATGTCAAATTATCTTTCCCACTACAGAGAATTCTTCTGTCACCTATAATTAATATTCCCTTTGGTACATTCTTTCCTTTAGAGTTCTTATTTAGTTTGATAGAAAATGACTCCCATATTTCAGTCAACTTTTATCTCTCTCTGTCTTCTGGACTTACATTTCCATTCTAAAAGACATTTTTGCCAAAATTTACCATCAACACCTCAAACATAGCACATAAACAAATAAAAATAAGGGACTTTTTGTTAGCCTTGTTTTCTGTGCAGATCATCAATACAGACTACAGAGTCAAGAAACAAAGGTTTATTCTAGGAAGAAGGGTGGGATCCTTCAGTTCAGAAGGAGATTATGGTTTCCAATGCCTCTGGAATCTCAAAGACGGGTTGCTGAAAGAGGATTGAAGAATAATAATTTAAAGGTGAGCTATGAGATCAACCTAGAAGTCTAGAACTTCAAAATCATGGCATCCAAAGTTAAGGGTATCATCTTTCTCAAACAAACTCATTCTGTTCCTGACCTTCTGAATTCTGTTAATGGAACCACATTTTTTCACATCATGCAATTCCAAACTTTTAACTTAGACTCTTTAGTCTCCAGCTCTATATGTCTTCAATTGCCTAATTCTTCCAATTCAGACTCTGAAATGTTACTTTCATCCTCACCTTTGCTACTATACATCCAGCCCCCATACTTTTTCAATTGAAATGGGTACCTAAATTCCATCTGTATCCTCAGACTTTTTCATCTAATCTAATTCTTCCCATCTACAGCTACCAACTGATAAATTTTCATAAAGTAGAACACTGATGGTATCACTTCCCTATAAAACCTTCAAAGGCTCATTATTACCTACAAAATTGAGTACACACTCCTTAGTAACCTCTACATTGCAAATCCAAGGGTGAGTTCTCCATCCTCATCTTATTCAACCAATCAGAAGCATCTGAGAATTCATCTGTAACCTGGATTTCTACAGTTGGTCTCTTGCTTCAACTCTTACCTAATCATCTATTTCACAAACAGCCATGGCAATTCTTCTAAAACATTTCAGATTACGTCACTATTCTGATTTAAATCCTCCAATGGCTTTTTCTTAACTCATTTAAGGTAAAATTCAAAGTGCTTACAATGACCTGCAAGATCCTATATAATATGGCTACGTACTACCAGAACCCATCATCCACCATAATTTATTCATTTCCCTAATCCTACTCTAGCCACACCAGTCTTTTTGCATTTATCCAAGGGCAGTAAATATGCTCCCACTTCTTGTGCTTTATACGCACTCCACTCTTATTCCTGAGACCTTCAGGGCTCTCCCTAATTCATTCAAATGTCTATTCAAATGTCACCATACTAGAGAGTTCTCTCTTAAATCTAAGTAACATTCCCCCTAGCCCACCCAGACAATCCCTATTAACACTTAAGACCATTAGAAATATCATAGTTATTTGTGTGATATTTTTTATTGTCTGTCTCCTCTCACTAAAATATAAGCACCCTAAAGGAGGGTCTTAGTTTTTTTACAATGATTTTCTCAGAGCCTAAAAGAGGATACTGCACTTAGTTCAATAAATATTTCTTGAGTGAATGAGTAAATGAGTCTCACAGAATGAACCTCCCTACAGAAATCCTATGCTAGCCCAGTGAAATCCAGTCTGTAGGCCAAAGATCTCTGAAGTAGTAAAGTAACGTAAAGAGGCCTATGAATCTACATCCTTCCAATCGTTGTCTGTAAACTAAATTAACTACCACATAAACTATTACTTTAAAATGTATTAAAGTAGTCTTAACAACATGCATTTTTCCAAAGGATACTCTTAGTACAGTAACTATTATTTAGGAACCTACTAATTTTTTCATATTAACAAGGGTTTCTCTTACTCAAAAACATTAGGAACCTCACTGCCCTAGCCAAACAAAACCACTGCCTTTTCATCAAGTTGTCTATAAACATTCACACCTCTTCCTTTGCTAATATGTGTATCTTAACTAGCGAAACTTTTTCCTCCCCTGCTCTTTCTACCCCACCCTGCAATTGATTTACTGTTTCAAATTCTAAATGATCATTATCTACACCTGAGTGAGCACAGCCCTAAGTAAGCGCTGGCAATAAGATACATGAGGACTGCCTGGGGTGAGGGATGGAAAGGAAGAAGAGCCAGAAGAGGAAAAGAAGTGCTGAAAGATTCATCTGCTAAAACTCCCAAGTCCAATTTCACCTGCCTCCCAGTTTGCCTAGAGTCCCGCTTTTGGGGGTATTAAACATATTGAGCAAAGTCTTTCCACCAGCAAAGCCCATCCACTCTGCATCCTCCATAAATACAACACACTAATTCTAGACCCTGCACTATTTTTTCATACTAGCCAAAGTATGAAAAAGACTTTGCTCACTGCTCAGAGATCAAGGGCTCTGCTCACTGCTTTCTACCAAATAACAACCATCACATACTTGTTTTGGTTCAACTTTCACCTATTTCTGGAAGTTTTCCCTGGCTAGCCAACAGCACATTCTTATCATTCCTTTATAGTACTTCAGCAATTTAATACACAATTTTTCTTTTTTTTAAACTTTTTTTTTTTTTTTTGAGATGGAGTTTTGCCCTTGTTACACAGGCTGGAGCACAATGGCGCGATCTCGGCTCACCACAACTTCCGCCTCCTGGGTTCAGGCGATTCTCCTGCCTCAGCCTCCTGAGTAGCTGGGATTACAGGTACACACCACCATGCCCAGCTGATTTTTTGTATTTTTAGTAGAGACGAGGTTTCACCATGTTGACCAGGATGGTTTCGATCTCTTGACCTCATGATCCACCCGCCTTGGCCTCCCAAAGTGCTGGGATTACAGGCGTGAGCCACTGCTCCTGGCAATACGCAATTTTTCAAACAAATCTTCTACTCTTTGATAATTTATTTTTAAATTTCCTTTCAGCATCATACAATATGCCCATATAACCTGCCCATGTACCCCCGAGTCTAAAATAAAAGTTTAAATTACTTTTTTTAAGTGAGCCAGACAAGGTGGCTTGCACCTATAATCCCAACATTTTGGGAGGCCAAGGCAAAATAATTGCTTGAGACCAAGAGTTCAAGACCAACCTGGGCATCATAGAAAGACCACATCTCAACTAAAAATTAAAAAATTATCTGAGTATGGTGGCATGTATCTGTAATCCCAGCTTATCAGGAAGCTGAGGTGGCAGGCTTGTTTGAGCCTAGAAGTTCAAGGCTATAGTAAGCTATGATCACACCACGGCACTTCAGCCTGGGCAACAGAGTGAGACCCTGTTTCAAAAAAAAAAAAAAAAGTTTCCTTTTTCTTTCACTCTCTTAAATTGAACTCCTGCTGAAGACATGAGCGCCTCAGGTATTTCTTTTCTTTTACACGTGTCTTTCCATCATACAACAATGCCTAATACTAGACTAGGAACAGAAGAGTTAATGAAAGATATCCTATGAACACACTGGATTCACCTTCAGCTGGATTCATGAACCCACTGGCCAATTTAAATTGTACTCATTTTCAAATTTCTTTAGGTCATCAACTAGCCTACTTATTGTGTCAATATCTATCAATTACTTCCCCAATTCATCCTCCTGTCCTTTCTAAAGTGTATATGCTATGTCTTCTGGCAGATGATCTTGTTCCTGAACTTCAATCCAATGAGCTCTCATTGAACTCCTTAACATAAAATATGAGCCAGGCAATATAGAGACATGCTTCTTGCCCTAAAGAAATTTATAATCATTCCTTCAAGAAAACAATGTACCTGGTGTGTGTTAGGCACCCAAGAACTATTCTATACAGCACAGAAAATAGGATATGCACACCTATAAACAAAAGACAAAGTATTACATTCCAAAAGAAAGGTAGTCAGTTATATGAAAATCCAGGAAAGAAAACATTAATTCTTAACTAAACATAATACCAAGGAATCTTTCTTTTTTTTTTTTTTTTTTTCTTGAGACGGAGTTTTGCTCTTGTTGCCCAGGCTGGAGTGCAATGGCACAATCTCAGCTCACCACAACCTCTGCCTCCTGGGTTCAAGTGATACTCCTGCCTCACCCTCCCAAGTAGCTGGAACTATAGGCATGTGCCTTCACACCCGGCTAATTTTGTATTTTTAGTAGAGACAGGTTTTCTCCATGTTGGCCAGGCTGGTCTCGAACTCCCGATCTCAGGTGATCTGCCCGCCTCAGCCTCCCAAAGTGCTGGGATTACAGGCATGAGCCACAGCACCCAGCCAACACCAAGGAATCTTTTATTGAGGAACTATCCTTTGAAAAGGACCATTAAGGAGCAGAATTTTCATGAGAAAATGAGTGAGGGATATGCTAGAAAGGCAGTTGTTTCTCAATCTAATGGTCAAAAATATGGGTTTTGAAAGTCAGAGGGCCTTGGTTCAAATTATATTTTTGTCACTTACTTGATCAACATCCCCAAGTAGCTTATTTAGCTTAAATATTTAGCTTAAACTTTGGTTTCTTCATTTACAAAATGGAGGTAATGTGATTACATATTTCATAAGCCCAGACTCTTAGCCACTGCCTGGCACAGAGTAAGTCCTGACTAAAAGCACTTAGCTGCGTTCACCCAGAAGCAGACCTATGACTCAAAGATCCAACTACAAATAGTTATTTGAAAGGGGACTACAGGAATAACTGGTAGGAAGGGGAGGAGGGGAGTCAGGGAAGGAAAGGCAGTACACAAAGTGTATATTATTAAGTAAATTACCACTACTGGAGCCTAAACTAGCTGGAAACTCGAGGAGCCACTGTTGACTCAAAGGTCAAGAGGAGCAGAGAATTAAAGACCAACCACAACAATCAAGGTCAGAACTGCTCCCAGAGTGAGGAGCAGAAATTCTTCTTCTGTAGGAGAGAAGAAAGCTGTCAGGGAAAGACACACAGATGCTCACAGGGAAGGCAGCTGTCCTAAGTGGTAAGCCTCAAAAGGATTTGGGTGAGGTTTTGCCCACACTAATACAATATACATAAAAATCTAAGTATATGTGTGCCTGAGGCTATAAAGAATATGTATAAGAAATTTATCTAATTGGTGTATTAGATAAAAATAAAACTTGTTTTTAAAAGGAGCAATAATCCAGAAAAAAGTTTTATACATATATAACAAATGATCATACTGAATATAAAAAAGAACTACAGAATTACTACATAGCAAACATAAAAACAACCCAATGAAAATAGATTAAAAGATATGAAAATGTAAAGAATAAGAGTCAAGCCCCAGAACAATAGATGAAATGGTCATTAAACATAAAAGACTAAACAACCAGGGAAATACAAGTAAAAAACAATAATAAAATACCAGTTCTTAGCTATCAGATTGACCAAACAAAATTTGACTATATCAAGTGTCAGCAGATGTGTAGACAAAGTAGTCTGAAGAAAAAACCCTTTCAATGCAACTTCCACTTTGAAGAGCAATAATCATTAACTATCAAAAACAAAACTATTCTTACCTTTTGGCCCAGTGATTCCACTTCTCAGTATCTCACCTAGAGAAATACCCATGAGTACAATAATGTTTATTGAAGCATTGCATATAATTCTGCAAACAAGCCTAAAAAGGAAACAGACTAAATATTACGTAATACTATGTTATTATTCAAAAGAATAACCTATGTATATATATATGTGTGTAATATCATAGGTAAATTCTTTACGATGTATTGCTAAGGGTAAAGAGCAATTGCATACAGTTTTATAGAATTACACTGTGAAAGTTGTCAGAATCAAAATGCAGCCACTTGCGTTAAAAATCCTAAAAGACAGAGCCTCAGAAGGCCATCAAGAGAGGGTTCTCATGCACCAATGCCTGATAACAAGAATTACCACAAAAGACTCTGAAAAAAAACCACAAATTTGCACAAAGGCCATTGCAACCTTATACCAAACAAACAAACAAAAAACTTCTGTAGACATCTCCCCAGCGTCTGTCAGCCTTGGACTGTCATCACCCTTGGTATTAATCTCTGTATCCAAAGATAATCTCTCAAACCAATTACATAATTCTTCCCACTTAAAAAGAAAACTTTGCCTTCTTTTACCCTCCTGAACACACACATAGTTTACTACGGCATGTGTACTCCCATTGTAATTCCTATTCCCAGATAAATAACATTTTCTTTTAGAGAGTCTCCCTGTGTTTGTTATTTAGTTTTACATTAATGGTATCAGAAGTGAGGCCAAAGTTAGCTCACCTTTGATAAATCGGTGGCCTGTGAAATTAAGTGCAGTGCTGACTGACTTCAGTGTTGCCTTTTCTGCCATGGTGAATCTCCTCTAGGACTTTTGGATTCCCTCCATTTGGTATGTTCTTTTTTTATGTTATTTGGGATCTGATTTGGTTATAAGGCCATCTTAAATAAAGGACCCTGCATCCCTCCTGGGACTATAAAAGTTGTTTCTGGCAATCCCTCTCTGGTAAAAGGCAAGTGTCCTTCTGGTTTGAGTTCTCTAGTTTCTACAATGTTTACTTTTTGTCTGTGTAGCATTCTTTTCTGGTGAATTCGCTTTTGATTTGGTGCATCAGGCTCAACATTTTGTTTGCCTTGCATGGCTGGGTTACAATATTTGTGAGCACTCTGATTTTGGTTTCATTTTGGTTAGGTTATGTGTGTCTGTAAATGATTTGGCTCTTTTTCCCTTGTTTGTTTCTGAACATCTTCCAAGAGCAAAAATAAACATTCTAAATAGTAGGCATGATATGGCCAATTAAAAGCCACTGGGATGGTCACCATAATCTAAACCACCAGTCTAAACTTCCTGACAGGATTTATAGAAATTTCTTTGCTCTGGAGAAATTAGTCAGAAACAGAATGGGATTCTCAAATATTCAGGCATGTCAAGCTTTCTGGGACTCCAGCTGGCTACATGGCTTTTCCTCGTGCATGTTTGTAAATTAATGGCCATCATGAATATCATTTGAAGTCTCCAACCTTGTTTTTTTCTTAGAATTCAATTAGAAACTACAACCAATAAAGTTAACATGTAGAGTCTTTTTAGTTCTCTATTTTTTCTTTTTTTCTGGCTGCTCTAAATCTGTGGACTTTCTTATTTGTGTTAAGATAATACACTGTTGCTAATGTCAAAAGCTGCTTAGACCTTTTTTAAAGAGCATTTTAACCAGGATAAAGATAAAAACCTTTAAGGGCTTTCAAATTAATGGCCTTACAAATTACAACCGCTTCATCGTAATCAACAAACTAACACCTTTTGGAAATGTAAATTTAGGTTTCCCTAACTATTAATTGCTCAGGGTGATAAAACAGTTAATTGAAAGATTGATATTCTAAAAGGACATAAAGAGATACATGTTTATACAGGCTAGCGTCTCCAATCAAAAAGGTCAAAATCTTGAACTTAGAGCAATAATGCGGGGTATCTCTGGCATAAAAGTTGCTTTGTCTGTCTGCTATATAAGGGCCAGGAAAAGTTGATCAAAAAAAAAAAAAAAAAAAAAACCACCTGCCAAAATGCTTCCCTGCCTGCCTGCATTGACTAGTCAAGCAAACCAGACTAGTAAACAAAAGAAAGATTTTTACTAAACACTTCAAGGCAACTGGAGATTTTGATTTTCTTATAGAATTCAGCCAGTCCCAGCTAAAATGTAAACGATTGATAATTTCATCGTAAACTCATTTGAAACTGGAAAAAAAGGATACAAGATTTATTTAAAACCAAGATGCTTTACCTAAAAATTTTGGTCCACAGCTTTTCTTAGATTACCAATTAGGGAAAATAACATTTATTCACGTGAACAGGCCCCATTTTGTCAAAAAGACCATTTGGATCCAACTATTCTTTTATAAACTTGTCAGTTTGTATTACTATGCTTTACTGTCTAGTGACTAAAATTCTACAATTAAAGCTATAAGATCTTTATTGTGTGCATGTATATGTGTTTATGTGTGTTGTCATGTGTTGTATGCTGTGTCTACATAGTAAAACCTGGTGTAGTTGGCTAGAAATTCCTTAAGAAATCCTATTCGGATTAGCTTAGATAAATGAGCAATCATAAAATATATACTAATTAATCCAAATGGCTTTTAGTTCATATGACTTAAGTAAATCGTTGATAACTAAGCTGTTGGTGGGTTTTTTATGGGGGGCAGGGGAGATGTCGTTTTGAGATAGAGTCTTGGTTTGTTCCTAGAGTAGAGTGCAGCAGTGCAATCATAGCTCATTGCAGCCTCAAACACCTGTGCTCAAGTGATCCTCCCACCTCAGCCTCCCAAGTAGCTGGGACTGCAGATATGTACCCCCATACTCAGCTAATTTTTGTATTTTTTTTTTTTTTGGTAGAGGCAGAGTTTTACCAGGTTGCACAGGCTGATCTCAAACTCCTGACCTCAAATGATTATCCCACCTCAGCCTCCCAGAATGCTGAAATTATAGGCGTGAGCCACTACAACTGGCCCAATAAACTGGCCTTGAATTTGCTGATAAAATAAAAATAGAAATTTTTTCAAATTGTCCATCAGTGGATGAATGAATAAAGGAAATATCGTGTGTGTGTATACATATATATTGAGTATATATATAGAGAGAGAGAGTATATATGTGTATATACTGAGTGTGTGTGTATATATATATATATATATATATTAAGTACATATATATATTCAATGGAATATTGTTCAGCCACAAAAAAGAGTAATATCCTGTCATTTGCAGCAACATGGGCGGAACTGCAGGTTGTTATGTTAAGCAAAATAAGCCAGGCACAGAAAAACAAATATAGCATGTTCTCATTCATATATGAAAGCAAAAAAAGTGGCTCTCATGGAGGTGGAGAGTAAAATGGTGGTTACCAGAGGCTAGGAAGAAAAGTGCGGAGGGAGGCATAAAGAGAGGTTGGTTAAGGGTTCAAAATACAGTTAGATAGAAGGAATAAGTTCTAGTATTCAATTGTACAAAAGGAAAATTATAGTTAACAATAATTTATTATGTATTTTAAAATAGCTAGAAAAGAAGATATGTACTATTTCCAACACAAACAAAAGATGAATGTTTGAGGTGACCGATATCCCAGGTACCCTGATTTGATCAAAATAACACATGCAGCTGGGCACGGTGGCTCATGCCTATAGTCCCAGCACTTTGGGAGGCCAAGTCAGGAGGAGCACAAGGTCAGGAGTTCGAGACCAGTCTGGCCGACATGGAGAACCCCCATCCCTACTAGAAATGCAAAAAATTAGCCAGGCATTGTGGCTCAAGCCTGAAATCTCCTTTACTCAGAAGACTGAGGCAGGGGAATCACTTGAACCTGGGAGGCGGAGGTTGCAGTGAGCCAAGGTTGTGCCACTGCACTCCAGCCCAGGTGACAAGAGTGAAACTCCATCTCAAAAAATAAAAATAAAAATAACATCCATTCCAAAAATGTGACAACTATTATATATCAATTTTTTAAAATTTTAAACACAAGTTTCGGCTGAGTGGGGTGGCTCATGCCTGTAATCTCAACACTTTGGGAGGCTAAGGTGGGTAAACTGCATGAGCTTAGGAGTTTGAGACAAGCCTGGGCAATGTAGGGAGACCTAATCTCTACCAAAAAAAAAAAAAGAAAAAAAATCAGCTGGGCGTGATGGCACATGCCTGTAATCCCAGCTACTCTGGAGGCAGAGGTGGGAGTGGCTTAAGCACAGGCAGCAAAGGTTGCAGGGAGCTATGATCGGGCCACTCTGTACTCCAGCCTGGGCAATAGTGCCAGACCTTGTCTCCAAAAAAGAAAAAACAAGGAGAAAAGAAGAACGAAGAAGAAGAGAGAAGAAGGAGGAGGGAGAGGGGGAGGAGGAGGAGAGAAAGGGAGAGAGGGAAGAAGGAAAGGAGGGAGGGAGAGAAGGAAAAGAGGGAGAGAGGGGAAGAATGAGAAGGGGGAAGGAAGAAGAAGAAGAATTAAAATACAGGTTTTAATAACTTAAGATTGATTTAAAAAAAATTTAGAACTCTAATGAAGAAATTGATGAATTCATGAAACTACTCATAAAGATTAAACAAAACAAAAATTACATGACATTAAGTAACTGCTGAAGATAATGTTTTTATAACTTTAATTTGAAACATTTTTGGCTCTTTACTTAAATGTACTGTTTTCCAAGTGTAAGCTTACTACAGTTTACAGCAATATGGTAAAGCATACTTTTGTGAACAAAGTTGGAAAAATTTACTTTTTCTTCTTGCTTGATCCCTCCAAAATTTGGAAACTCTTTATGAGTATTCCTATGGCTATATGGTTATTTGGATAAGTTCAATGAAAATCTACTTTCCCTTTATAACAGAATACAATTGGAAGCATTGGCTATATTACCAAGGCATTGACTGGAAAATCGTATTTGAGAACATGCATAGAATGCCTGGTTTCAGGGTTTCCAGCCATATAGTGAATGAGTAAAAATTTTCACTTCCTGGCAGGTCCCAAAACCTTAAGATGGCAGGTAAAACCTAAAATCTATCTTAGTTTGGCTTCCTAGCCTCAAAAGGTTTTAAATCTGAGATTTTCAGGTGAGCAATATTGAGATAAAGAGCTATGTTTCTAAAGAAAAGCTATAATATTTGTGTTACTAGACTGAAGCCTTATGCATTGTTTTTGAGTCCTTGCTATCTACCTACAGACTAGACTAGATCCTGAATTCTTTTAGAGTCCTCCAATTTAACTTTTCCCATGGAATTGCTAAAAGTGGGAACTCTTTTGTTCCTGAAGCCCTAAAACTAAAACTAGATGAATTTTAAGGGATAAGTTTCATGACCGATGTATGTGTCACACAGAAAATTCAACAAACCACCTGATGCCATAGCCAGAGACATTCAAATTGCAAAACAGGATAAGAAGTTGATGTCTTCATGCCTCAAACAGCTTTTTCTAAGACATCAGAAGAACCCTCCATATCATAATGAGACTCTTACCTCTCTTTTTTTTTTTCTTTTTTTTTTTTTTTTTTTTTTTTTTTTTGTATTTTTAGTAGAGATGGGGTTTCACCATGTTGACCAGGATGGTCTCGATCTCTTGACCTCGTGATCCACCCGCCTCGGCCTCCCAAAGTGCTGGGATTACAGGCTTGAGCCACCGCGCCCGGCCGACTCTTACCTCTCTTAATGCCTACCTTTTTCATTTGACAAGATAATGGTGACATTAAAAGTAACTTCTGCTGGTAGCTTGGCAGAACCTAACCTAGAACATCCTTTTTTTCCTTTTCTTTTCTTTTTTTTTTTTTCTTTTTTTTTAGAGATGGGGGTCTCAATCTGTTATACAATCATAGTTTCCTTCAGTCTCAAACTCCTTGGCTCAAGTAGTCCTCCCATCTCAGCCTCCCTAGTAGCTAGGACTATGGGCACATACCACCACATGCAGTTTATTTTTAATTTTTTCTAGAAACAAGATCTCACTGTATTGCCCAGGCTGGTCTTGAACTACTGACCTCAAGTGATCCTCCTGCCTTGGGCCCCCAAAGTGTTAGGATTATAGGCATGAACCACCACACCTAGCCAAGGAGATCCTTTAGTCTACCTAGTAGGTGACTTTGGCATCATTCCCAGTACAATGGTTGATCACTCTCTGCTTTGATTCAATCCAGTCCTAAGATATTAGATGATGAAGTTGCTCAATATTACCTACTGGCCAATAAGGAGAAGTCTGTAACTATTGCTAACACTACATGCTGTACCTGGATATATTCCTCTGGGAAAGTTGAGATTCATAAATACAAAATGAGAAAACAGGCCACATAGTTACAAGTCTTACTTAATTTCCCACAGTCATTTTATTTACTCAAGTAATTGCCTTTAAGGCTAGTTCATGACTCAAAACTATTAGACAATCTAAGATTATCAATTTGCTTCGTATTTTCCCTTTTTAAACCTTCTACCTGTTGCTTGTTAAGTTTTCGAAGTATAACTTCTGATACAATAATACTGGCCAGGCACTTTAAGATGGTAACAAAAACACCTATGGAACTGACAAAATTAACTTAACAATGGATTCCAGATAGCCTTAGCCTGAAAGCCACTCCCTCCTAAGTGCTCTTGTTGCTCAATGTGGCTAAAAATGTTCTGATACTGACTCCTACTTGCAAACCACTTCCCTCAAACATGGGAAGACCAGACCAAATCAGGACAAGTTTATTTCAGCACTGAAGGACAATCAAACCCTACCTACTGGATGATTCACCAGTGATGTTTTTGGAGAAAGATCTTAATCAAAAGGGGGAAATGCGAAAGTTATCAGAATCATGGTGAAAGCCATGAAGGCAGGGTTCTCATGCACTAAGCCCTCATAATAAGCACTATCTCAAAAGGCTCTGAAAAAAAAAAAAAATTGCAGAAAGGTCATCACAACTTTACATACACAAAATACTGCTGTAAGGACATCTGCCCAGCAACTGTCCTTCCAACCTCGGACTGGCACCACCCTTGGTATTGATACTTGCAGCTAAAACTAAATATCACAAAACAGTTACATAATTCTCATTTTTTCTTTTAAAAATCTTTGTCTTCCTTTACCTCTCTGAATATGTACATAGTTTACTATGGTATGTGGATTTCCATTGCAAAGCCTCATTCCTAAATAAATATTAGAGAGTCTGCTCTATTTGTTTTTTGTTTTGCTTGGTTTTGGTTTGGTTTGGTTTTGTTGTTGTTGTTGTTGTTGTTGTTGTTGTTGTTGTTTTCGAGACGAGTCTCAAATATTTTTGGTATTTTTAGTAGAGACGGTTTTCACTGTGTTGGCCAGGCTGGTCTCGAACTTCTGACCTTGTGATCCACCTGCCTCAGCCTCCCAAAGTGCTGGGATTATAGGCATGAGCCACCACACCCAGCCTAATTTGTTTTTTAAGTACACAATAGTGTACTTAAAACACTCTCATACATAATACACCTCTACTCAAGTTTACAAGAAGTAACAATTTTTATGTGTACATTTACATGTATATTATAGCTTAAATAATATTCAGAAGCATCCGCAAACCCACAGCTAGGATTACTGCTAGGAGGAAGGAGAGATTATGACTGTGGTGCTAGTCAAAGAAAAATTTCATCATTTCTGTGAAGTTTCAATTTGGGGAGAAAAGCATTGTTTATGTATTACTTGTGTAATTCATACTAAATGTAAAATAATCAATGTGTGTTGGGGTTATTTCTATTTTTAAAAGTGATTATTATTTCATAGTTTTGGGGGAACAGGTAGTGTTTGGTTACTTGGATAAGCTCTTTAGGTGTGATTTCTGAGATTTTGGTGTACCCATCACCTGAGCAGTGTACTCTGTACCCAGTGTGAAGTCTTTTACTCCTCACCCCCACCTCCTACACTTCCCCCAAGGCTCCCAGAGTTCAACTATATCATTCTCATGCCATTATGTTCTCATAGCTTATCTCCCACTTATAAATGAGAACGAACATACATTGTTTGAGTTTCCATTCCTGAGGCACTTCACTTATAATAATGGTCTCCAGCTCCATCCAGGTTGTTGCAAATGTCATTATTTTGTTCCTTTTTAAAATAACTGAGTAGTATTCCATGATATGTATGTATATGTGTGTGTATATATATATATATATATATGTGTGTGTGTGTGTGTGTGTGTGTGTGTGTG
>NW_022436985.1:11143258-11297720 GCF_009761245.1 Sapajus apella | reverse complement strand
GTGTGTGTTTGTGTGTGTGTGTGTGTGTGTGTATATATATATATATATATATATATACACACACACCACATTTTCTGTAACCACTCTTTGGTTGATGGGCATTTAGACTGCTTCCATATCTTGCCAAGTGACTTGCATGCACTTCATATGCAAGTGACTTTTTCATACAGTGACTTAATTTCCTCCGGTTACTCAGTAGTGGGATTGCTGGATCAAATGGTAGTTCTACTTTTAGTTCCTTAAGTAATCTCCACACTGTTTTCCATAGTGGTTACACTGGTTTACATTCCCACCATCAATGTAAAAGTGTTCCCTTTTCACCATACCCATGCCAACATCTATTTTTTTTTTAATTTTTTAATTATAGCCATTCTTGTGGGAGTAAAGTGGTATCACACTGTGGTTTTGATTTGCATTTCCCTGATTATTTGTGAGATTGAGCATTTTTTCTTTTTTTTTTTTTTTTTGAGACGGAGTTTCGCTCTTGTTACCCAGGCTGGAGTGCAATGGCGCGATCTCGGCTCGCCGCAACCTCCGCCTCCTGGGTTCAGGCAATTCTCCTGCCTCAGCCTCCTGAGTAGCTGGGACTACAGGCACGCGCCACCATGCCCAGCTAATGTTTTGTAGTTTTAGTAGAGACGGGGTTTCACCTTGTTGACCAGGATGGTCTTGATCTCTTGACCTCGTGATCCACCCACCTCGGCCTCCCAAAGTGCTGGGATTACAGGCGTGAGCCACCGCGCCCAGCCCGGCATTTTTTCTTATGTTTGTTGACCATTTGTGTAACTTCTTTCAAGAATTGTCTATTCATGTCCTTTGCCCACTTTTTGATGCGATTATTTGTTTTCATCTTCCTGATTTGTTTGAGTTCCTTACAGCTTCTGGATATTAGTCCTTTGTCGGATGCATAGTTTGCAAATATTTGCTCCTACTCTGTGAGTTGTCTGTTTACTCTGCTGATTATTTCTTTAGTTGTGAGGAAGCTTTTTAGTTTAATTAAGATCCATCTATTTTTATGTTTTTGGGTGGGTTCTTTACATTTGCATTTGGGTTCTTGGTCATAAACTCTTTGCCTAAGTCAATGTCTGGGAGAATTTTTCCAGTGTTATCTTCTAGAATTTTCATGGTTTCGGGTCTTAGTAAGTCTTTGATCCATCTTGAGTTGATTTTTGCATAAGGTGAGAAATGAGGATCCAGTTTCATTCTTCTACATGTGGCTTGCCAATTATCCCGGCACCATTTGGTGAATAAGGTGTCCTCTGCCCGTTTTATGTTTTTGTTTGCTTTGTCAAAGATCAGTAGACTGTAAGTATTTGGCTTTATTTCTGGGTTCTCTATTGTGTTCCATTGGTCTCCATGTCTGTATTTAAAACAGTACCATGCTATTTTGCTATTTTGGTGACTGTAACCTCGTAGCATAGTTTGAAGTCAAGTAATGTAATGTCTCCAGATTTTTTCTTCCCCCCCACCCCACCAGTTGTCAAATGATCCTTTATTGAAATACTTTCCTTTGTGCTTCTTAACTAGCTGGGCATTCCAGAGCACCACTGTTGATGTCATCTATGTCAAGAGGGTGGCGGCCATCAACATTACTGCCCACAGACTGGGCAGTCCCCTAGATCTCTTTAATGGTTCCAGAGAGTTTTCTGGCTAAAGATCGGTACCGCCTCTGTCAAGCAATGTTGACGATCTCATCAAAAGTGATATTCCCACTGTGTTTAATATTTTTCTGTTTCTTTCTGTCACTTGGTGTTCCTTGAGGGCTTTGATGATCAGGGCAGAGGCAGAAGACACCACCTCAATCTGGGCGGGTCTGTTCTGAATGGTCAGTTTCACTGTAATCCTCAGGCCCTTCCACTCACCCATAGCCTTGGCAATATCATCACCAACCTTTTCTGGAGACAGACCCAGGGGGCTGATCTTGGGGGTCAGCGCAGAAGTGGCACCTACTTCACCCCCAGTGCACCTCAGATATACAACTTTTATCTGGTTGGGGTCAAACTTCAGCAGCATGGTGGAGGCAGCTGATGTTGGATGAACCCAGATTCAGGACAACTGAAGAAAATTGCACCTTGGCCTCCTCCAAGCCGAAAGCCAAAAGCCAGAAGCCAGAATTTTTCTTTTTATTTAGTCTTGCTTTGGCTATGTGGGCTCTTTTTTGGTTCCATATAAACTTTAGGATTGTTTTTTCTAGTTCTTTAAAGAATGATGATGGTATTTGACAGCAATTGCATTAAATTTACAGATTGCTTTTGGCATTATGGTCATTTTCACAATATTGATTCTACCATCCATGAGCATGGGTTGTGTTTCCATTTGTTTGCGTCATCTATGAATTCTTTCACTAGTGTTTTATAGTTTTCCTTGTAAATATCTTTCATCTCTTTGGTTAGGTATATTCCTAAGCTGTTTTTGGTTTTTTGTTTGTTTTGCAGATATTATAAAAGGGGTTGAGTTCTTTATTTGATTACCTTGGTCACTGTTGACTTTGCTGAGAGTTTTAATCATAAAGGGATGCTGGATTCTGTCAAATGCTTTTTCTGCATCTATTAAGATAATCATATGATTTTTGTTTTTACTTCTATTTATGTGGTATATCATATTTATTGACTTGTGAATGTTAAACAACCCTGCATCCCTAATATGAAGCCTACTTGAACATGGTGTGTTATGTTTTTAATATGCTGTTAGATTCAGTTAGCTAGTATTTTGTTGAGGATTTTTGCATCTCTGTCCATCAAGGAAATTGGTCTGTAGTTTTCTTCTTTACTTGTGCCCTTTCCTACTTTTGGTATTAGGGTAATACTGGGTTCATAGAATGATTTGGGAAGGATTGCCTCTATCTATATCGATTTATGCTTTAAGGAAGTTCCATTTTGGTGTATTTTGAGATTTTATTTCAAGATTTAGAAGTCCTTTTAGCATTTCTTGTAGTGCTGGCTTGGTAGAGGCAAATTCTCTCGGCATTTGTTTGTCTGAAAAAAACTGTATCTTTTTTCATCTATGAAGGTTAGTTTAGCTGGATAAAAAATTCCTGGCTAATAATTATTTTGTTTCAGGAGGCTAAAGATAGGAAGCCAATCTCTTCTAGCCTGCAGGGTTTCTGATGAGAAATCTGTTGTTAATCTGATAGGTTTTCCTTTATAAGTTACCTGATGCTTTTGCTTTACAGCTCTTAAAATTCTTTTCTTTCTTCTGACTTTAGATAACATGATGACTACGTGCCTAATCTTTTTGCAATGAATTTCCCAGGTTTTCTTCGAGCTTCTTATATTTGGATGTCTAGATCTCTAGCAAAACCAGAAAATCTTTCCTCAATTATTCTCTCAAATAAGGTTTCCAAACTTTTAGATTTATCTTCTTCCTTGCAACACCAATTATTCTTATATTTGGTTGTTTAACATAATCCCAAATTTCTTGGAGGCTTCATTCAATTTCTTATTGCTTTTCCTTTGTCTTTGTTGAATTGAGTTAATTTAAAAGGCTTGTCTTCAAGCTCTGAAGTTCTTTCTTCTATTTATTTGATTCTATTGTTGAAAGTTTCCAATGTATTTTGCTTTTCTCTAAGGGTGTCTTTTATTTCAGAAGTTGTGATTGTTTTTTCTTTATGATTTCTGTTTCACTGGAGACTTTTTCATCCATATCTTGTATTTTTTTTTTTAAATTTCTTTAAGTTGGTTTTCACCTTTCTCTGGTGCCTCCTGAGTAACTTAATAATCAATCTTCTGAACTCTTTATCTGGCAATTCAGGGATTTCTTCTTCTTTTGGATCCATTGCTAGAAAGTTAGTGTGATCTTTTGGAGGTGTTACAGAGTCTTGTTTTGTCATATTAACAGTTACTTTCTGGCTTCTTATTTGGATAGACAGTTTCAGTGCAAGATTCTGGAACTAAAGGGCTGCTGTTCAGATTCTTTCATCCCATAGGGTGATCCCTTGATGTGGTGTTTCCACACCCTTCCCCTAGGGATGGGGTTTCCCAAGAGCCAGACTGCAGTGATTGTTATAGCCCTTCTGGGTCTAGCCACCTGATGGGGCTGCTGTATTCCAGGCTTATACTGGAAAATATCTCCAAAGAGTCTGATTATGTGATCCATCTTCAGCTACCAGCACCTGGTCCAGTGGAGGTAGCAGGGAAATGAAGTGGGCTCTGTGAGAGTCCTTTGTTGTAATTTTGTTTAGTTTTCTTGAATGTTGGTTATGCTAGCAGTGAAGCAGCCATGTGGACAGACTCAGGACCCCTGGTTAGCCAGGTTGTGGCATTGGAATTAGCTGTTGTTTTCTCCTTCTTTGGAGCAGAATTATTCTGAGTTGCTGTAATGGATTGAGTTGTTGGCCTCCAGCTAGGAGATGGTGCTTTCAAGACAGCACCACCTGCAGTAGTAGAGGGGGATATACTCTTGCCCTATGTTGACCAGAATGAGTACTCATGTTTCTTAGGCAATGGGTAGGGCCATGGAGCTCTCAGGATTTTATGTCTTTTGTCTTCAGCTACCAAGGCAGGTAGAGAAAAGCCATCAGGTCGGGGAAGGATTAGGTGGGTCTGAGCTCAGATTCTCCTTGGGTGAGGCTTGTTTTGGCCACTGTGGGGAGTGGGATAGTTCTCAGGCCAATGGGGTTATGTCCCCAGGGGAATTATGGCTGCCTGTGCTGCACCATATAGGCCTCCAGGGAGGTGGGGAAAAGCTAGCAGTGACAGGCATCACCCAGCTCCTATGCAGCCACTAAGGCCAGTCTCACTCCCATTATGTCCCCCAACCACACTGAGTTTATATAAAGACAGCTGGTGACCAGGGCTGAGATCTTGCCCCAGGCTACAACCCTCCCCACTAAGAAAGCACACAGGGCTCTCAGGCCTTGTGGCTCTCTGCCTGCCACACCATCAGCTATGGCTTGTGTACTTGTATCTGCACTTCCCATTCACCAGCCCCTCACGACCACCAGCTGCGCTCCGGAAAATTTGTGCTCAGTCAAAACTGTTACAAAGTTTAACGAGAAGCTTCCTTCACCCTGTCGTCCCTCCCCAATTCTGCTGGTTGCCTTCCCTTTCCCAAGGACTTCTGTGAGATTGGGCCAGGAATGGCTTCCCTGGGTTCAAGCTGGGGACTGGGAGTGCCTACAGGGCTCTTCACATTGCATTTTCTACTTTTATGTTTCACCTGGGTCCCTAAATCCATTTCAGCTCTAGGTAAGGTTAAATCCTTTTCCCATGATCTAGATTTTCAGGTTCCTCAGTGGGGTGTGTGTTCAGGGGCTGACTTTTCTTTCTCTCGCACTTTTGGAATCTCAGTTTTTTGGCTGTCTTGTGGTATTTTTCTCATTGTGTGTTTTGGTGGCAATTAAAGAGTCACTCCTCAAAAGTAGGTGCCAAGGATAATGGGTTTGTACTTCCCACAAAGCCCAGCCATGTAAACATAATACTGTTTGCCTATTAGGCTCTAATACATGCTTGTTAAATGAATCGTGATGAAACAAGAGGTTGGAGCTAGAATGTGAACTACCTTAATTTTCAAGTTTGAGAGTTGGTAGTTTATTTGGCATGACAGATAAGTTAAATGAGATAATACATTTCACACAGTTCCTATTGATACATTTTAGCTTTTATGATTAATATCACATTTCAATTCTATCCTACTTCATGACCAGAAGATGGAGCTCAAAACATTTAAACTTCTTTAAAAAAAATTATCTTGTTTTGTTGTATTCTTGGTAGAGGTTGTGCTCTTATTTCTTTAGTTCTGGTTCTTTTTGTTCCCCATCTAAATCCTTCCATTCTCATTTTATTCTCAGGTTATCAAAAGCCAGTTGCTGACTACAGACAGGAGGAGTGATCTGTGGGAGAAGCTACACCTCGATCCTTATTTTTCTATCTCTGGAGACTTATTTGATTCATGCACCAATTCATACATATTTTTATCCAACTCTCCCCACTTTGTTCTTCCCTCTTCACAATGATAAAGCGATTGTGACTTAACAGTTGTTACAGCAACTTTAAACAGGTGCTGACATCCTATGCATCCTCATGGGAGGAAAATGCCAACCCTACCACATACAGAATTTGTTGCTATATGCAGGAAAAAGAATATAACAGGGCTAGAAATATACATTTTTGGACTGTTCTCCAGTTTTTGTGCTTTTCCAACATAAATTCCTTATCTACAAAATTCTTCCTTGAGACCTCTAAAGACTCATGGGAAACAATGAATTTCTAATTTTTCATATCTTCCATTCTACTATATTTATATTGATATTATTAACACCTTTATATTATTATATTTATTAATACCAATATTTCTAGCAATTTATTCAATATTTATTCATTTGCTTTTTTTCAATAAATATTTATTGAGCAGCACAGCAGCATTACAGGAGAGTTATGGATTGGTGGAAAACACTGACCCCCATCCCCAATCCCTGCCACACACACATCCTCCTACTATAGATCTTTAATAGATATATCCAGAATACACCTGGCTATAAATACCTGGCTAAGAGTTCCAGGAGTGATTTAAGCAGGAGCAGCACTGCCTATTCAAATTTGTCACTTGCGCTTTATTCCCTATACCAAAGGCAAAGCCATCAGAGATTCTGGTAAGGTTCCACTCTGGTAAAGTTCTACAAGGGTTAAGAGGACATTTTCTTGCTTCATCATTTCTCTGTTATACTCAGATTTATATCACCATTGTGAAATTATACTAGTGATATATACACCACTGTTTAAGGGAACATTTATATACATTTGGCTCTTCTGTTTCTTGATCCAAATTTAGCTTCAGGAGATACATGTCTTCACCCTGGATCAAACACCTGGCATTCCAGCAAAATTTACCCCTGCTTCTCAGAGTCCTTTAAAGTTTCATATGTCTGTATTTACCAAATCTCTCCCAGGCTCTAAATATTTATCTCTAAATTCTTCTGATGGTTATTTCAGCTGGCAAATTCAAAAATGTTTACTTTTGAAATGTTGAACTCATTTTCTTTCTCTATCTATGCTTGGCTTAGATGTTTGTCCCCTCCAAACCTCATGTTGGAATTTGATCACCAATGTTGAAGGTGAGGTCTAATGGGAGGTGTTTGGGTCATGGGGGTGGATCTTCCATGAACAGATTAATGTCCTCCTTCAAGGGTGAGTGAGTTCTCATTCCATTAGCTCCCAAGAGAACTGGTTGTTAAAAAAAGGCTGCCAGTTTCCCCACCCTTTCTCTTGCTTCCTCTTTTGCCATGTGATCTTTGCACATACAAGCTCCCCTTCACCTTCCACCATGAGTAGAAGCAGCCTGTGGCTCTCATTAGATGCAGATACCCAATCTTGAACTTTACAGCCATCAGAATCATAAGAAAAATAACCCTTTTTCTCTAAAAATTACCCAGTGTCAGGTATTCTGTTATGGTAACACAAAATTGACCAAGATAATCCCTTTAGTCTCTCACACAAAACTGTCTCCTCCTAGCTTTCTGGATATCATTTTTGCAACCATCTACTTAGTAATCTAAATTTAAAACCTTGAAGGAATCATTTGATTTACTTATACCTCACCTCCCACATCCAGTCAGCAAGTCCTGCATATTCTACCTCCACAGTGTGCCCTCAATTCAGTTCTTACACATGCATTTGTTAGAAACTCGCTTCTCCCACAATGATTTCAGTAGTCTCCTTGTTATCTCCATGGTCTTCCCCTTCAACTCTCCTAAAGAGTCTATATTAACACCACACTAGTGTTGCTAGGTAAGATTCAGGGCTTCCTGAATATTTGTTTATTAAATCTGGCAGCCTTGCACATATTCATCTTTCTAAACATGTTTCTAGTAATGTAATACTGACATTTACCCTCTCTCCCCTACTGAATTAGGTTTTTTTTAAGTTGTTGTTATTGTTGCTTCTCCTGCTGTTGTTTTAGTTTCCTATCCATTAGAGAATTAACCCTATATTCCTTAGCCTATCACTCAACAAATATTTTAATTAGATGGGTGCAAAAAAAAGCCACAATTACTTTTGTACCAACCCAATATCTGGTACCTGCCATATATGAAACCCTCAGGTTTGTGTTGTGGAGCATGCAAAAATAATTTATAGTCTCTATTCTTAAGGAGTTAGCAAGCTAAAGAATGGTCATTGACATAAAGAAATACAAGCAGGCTGGGCACAATGGTTCATGCCTATAAACCCAGCTCTTTGGGAAGCTGACACAGGCACATCACTTGAGCTCAGGAGTTCGAGACCAGCCTGGGCAACATGGCAAAACCTCATTTCCACCAAAAATACAAAAAATTAGCCAGGAGTGGTGGTGCACTCCTGTAGTCACAAATACTTGGGAGGATAAGGTGGTAGGATGGCTAGAGCCCTGGAGGCAGAGGCTGCAGTGAGCCAAGATCATGCCACTGACTCCAGGCTGAGTGACAGAGTGAGACACCATCTCAATTTAAAAAGAGAAAGAGAGAGAGAGAGAAGAAGAAGAAGAAGAAGAAGAGGAGGAGGAGGAGGAGGAGGAAGAAAGAAAGAGACACAAGCAAATACAGAGTACCAAAGTTCAATTTAGATAAGAGGGATGAGAATGAGGAGGTTCCCAGGTTTGTATTTGTTACCGAGATTTTAACTTGGTGCCAGTGAAAACTTTTTTAACCCCACCTACACCCTAGTCTTAAAAATCAGTCACCAAAAAAAAGGTCAACTTCTCCACCTCTACCCTTGGCCTGGAACAGTTATTCCTGGCTAACAAAGATTTTTCCTCACTGTACAAAGCAGAAGACAGCAAGTTGTCTTTATTCAGTTTCATAATGGAGAAAAGTGAGTATAAAGGTTGTACAACTTACACAGAATCTTAAATCACTAGAGGAGCCAGGAATGGAGTTCAACACTTAGAATTATTCTTTCTGAGGTAAGTTCGTTTCCAAACAAGCACCTAATCTTCAATGAATAAACCAGATTTATATGAATAATCAAAATACAGAGAATAAGCAAAACATAAGATAATATAGGAATAGCTGTTTCAAAGTTTCAAAATTAAAAAGGAAACTCTGAAGATTTTTTTGAACATCTGCTTCTGGAGAATTTCAGACACTAAAATTAGATTCACTGGATCACAGAGAAATAATTAGGTCTAGATGATGCTTTCTGGCAATAGCTTTCAAAAGGTAACCCTAGTATTTTTTTGAGGATTTTTGCATTTCTGTTCATTATGGATATTGTCCTGCAGCTTTCTTTTTTCATGTGTCTTTCCCAGACTTTGGTATCAGGTGATGCTGGCTTCACAGAATAAGAGAGGAAGAGTCCCTTCTCACTTTTTTGAAATAGTTTCAATAGAATTGAAACCAGTTATTCTTTGTACATCTGGTAGAATTCACCTGTGAATCCAGCTTATCCAGGGATTTTAGGGGATGGTAGCTGTTTTTTTATTAGTAATTTTGGAACTTTATATTGGCCTCTTCAGGGTTCAATTTCTTCCTGATTCAGTCCTGAGAGGTCATGTGTTTCCAGGAGTGTATCCATATCCTCTAGACTTTCTAGTTTGTGTGCCTAGAGGTATTTGTAATAGTCTCTGATGATCTTTTGTACTTCTGTGGGATCGGTTATGATGTCACATTTGTCATTTCTGATCATGCTTACTTGAACCTTCTCTCTTTTTTTTTGTTAACCTAGTTAGTGGTCTATTATTCTTGTTTATCCTTTCAAAGAGGGAACTTTTGGTTTTGGTGATCCTTTATATAGATTTTAGGGTCTCAATTTCCTGGACTTCTGTTCTGATTTTAGTTATTTCCTTTCTTCTGTTAGCTTTGAGGTGAGTTTCTTTGCTAGTTCCTTTACATGTGATGTTATATCATTAATTTGAGATCTTTCCAACTTCTTAATTTAGTATGTTGTGTCTCTATTTTCAAAGAATTTTTTTGATTTCTGCCTTGATTTCTTTGTTTACCCAAAAGTCATTCAGACGCAAATTGCTTAATTTCCATACAATTGTGTGTTTTTGAAAAATATTTTTGGTATTGAATTATATTTTTATTCCTCTCTGGACCAAGAGATGGTTAGTATGGTTAGATTTCAACTTTTTTGAATTTATTGAGACTTGCTGTAAGGCCAAGCATGTAGTCAATCTCAGAGTATGTTCCCCATTAAAAAGCAGGCAAAATTAGCTTGGCACAGTAGCTCATGCTTATGGTCCCAGCATTTTTGTAGGCCAAGGCAAGGGGATAGCTTGAGCTCAGGAATTTGAGACCAGTGTGGGCAACATAGCAAGACTTCATCTCTACTAAAAATTAAAAATAGAAAAATTTAGCCAGGCACTGTGGCACACCTGAGGTCTCAGCTATTCAAGAGGCTGAGATGGGAGGATCACTTGAGCCTGGGGGTTTGAGGCCACAGTGAGCTGTGATCATCCCACTAGACTCTAGCCTGAGCAACAGAGTGAGACCCTGTCTCAAAAAAAAAAAAAAAGTGGGCAAAGGACATGTACAGACACTTTTCAAAAGAAGACATATAAATGACCAAGAAACATGAAAAAAATGTTCCACATCATTAATCATCAGAGAAATGCAAATCAAAATCACAATGAGATACCATCTCACACCGGTCAACATGCCAATTACTAAAAAGTCATAAAACAACAGATGCTGGTGAGGCTGTGGAGAAAATGCTTATACACTGTTGTGGGAATGCAAATCAGTTCAGCTACTATAGAAAGCAGTTTGGAGATTTCTCAAAGAACTTAAAACAGAACTACTATTTGACCTGGCAATCCCATTACTGGGTGTATAGCCATAGGAAAATAAATCATTCTACCAAGAAGACACATGCACTTGTGTGTTCATCACAGCACTATTCACAATAGCAAAGGCATGGAATTAACCTGATACCCATCAACGGTGGACTGGATAAAGTAAATTACATATATACCATGAAATACTATGCAGCATAAAAAAGAATGAAATCATGTCTTTTGCAGCAACATGGATGCTGCTGCAGGCCATTATCCCAAGTGAATTAACACAGGAACAGAAAACCAAATATCGTATGTTTCCACTTATAAATGGAAGCTAAACATCTGGTACGCAAGGACATAAAGATTGGAACAATAGACTCTGGGGTCTTTTAGAAGGGGGTGCAATGGAGGGGACAAGTACTGAAATACTACCTATTAGGCATTATGCTCACTACCTGGGTGATGGGATCATTCATAACCCAAACCTTAGCACCACACAATATGCTTATGTAACAAACATGCACACATGTCCTCTGAATCTATAATAAAATAAAAGTTGATATTATTTTAAAAACACACAAAGAGAAAAGGAAACTTTGGATAAGAAACATAACCATAGAATATGGAAATACATCTAACCCATATATTTCTTGCATATGTTCATCAATGCTATACAACTGATATAGAACTATATCAGTTTTGGAACTAGATGACTGTTTTGGAAGCTTTAATATAAAGTGATTCTGTGATATTTTCAGAAAGAAACATAAAAATTGCATGGTTGAGGGAGAGGACCGGAAAAGCAAACTTATGTTTTACTTTTATCCTTTTATATATTTTGAATTCTGTGATATGTGCACATATAATTATTTTTAAACCTTTAAATAAAATATTTTAAGTCTACTAAGGCATCTCAATTCATTATGAACATGCAATATTTTAAGGGGGTTACTCACTTGTTTATTGGTCTCACTATATTGCCCAGGCTCAAGTGTAATAGCTATTCACAGGAGTGATCATAGCACACTGAAACCTCAAACTCTTGGCCTCAGGTGATCCTTCTGCTTCAGCCTTCAGAGTAGCTGGGCCTAGAGGCATGCACCACCATGCCCAACTTAGACACATAGTGGCTTTATTTTCCCAAAAAATGCCCCAAACTTTCCTGGTGAATAGTAAGCTCCCAAATATACCTTGCCTAATTTTTGTGCTTTTCAGTCAAATATGGTTATTAGAACACTCTCATTCCGATATTTCAGACTCAGTTCTATCCATTTAAACACTTGATTTTATATTTAATCATAATTCTACATGTCTCATTACCCAGAAGAGGTTAGATCTTCAGTTTTACACTAAAAGTTTTGAAAAGTTTGCTGGAGTGGGGGAAGTGGTGTTGAGGGAAACAGTTCTGACTCTCTGTCACCACCACCAACCTCCTCCTTCTTCTGGGTATGAATCCTTTGGATTGGGGAAGGGAGAAAGGAAAAAAGAAGAAAGGAACATGAGCATCTCTACATATGACTGTTGCTATGCTCTCTGCAGTTGATTGTAACCACTAGTTTAGCCTATTGTCTCTGGGCTCGATGAGGACCAGAGGTGGCTCTAAGGTTTCCTTTGGATGAAAGATCTGTTTGCCTTCTTTGGCAGATGTAGGTTTGGTGGCATTCTCCACAGGTAAGCCCCTCATTGGCCCCCACACTGCATCAGTCCTGGGACACTTGTAGCTTCCAATCTCACGTTCTCTGCACCAACTCTCAAGTCTGCAGGCATGTGAGGACTTTACCCCTATTTTGAAGGCGAAGGCCATCATCACTGGCCCCCATCTCCACCTAGAAAGGCTCCACTCATGCCATCTCCACTGCATTCTATTTTCCCACATTTCAGTAGCAAATAAAGCACATCAGCAAGTCTACTACTTCAGAAGGTCATACAGCCAGGGAACAAAATGTCTGTTTATTTTTCTATTCAAGTTATTTGCTTCTTTTCAAGTTATTTGCTTGAGCTCTCCTCTCTCACACACTTGACTTGAGAGAATGAATACAATCTGTACACATACTCCCCAAGAGGTTGGCTTCCCCTCTCCCAACCTCCCTTGGGAGACAGGAACAGTGATGGGTGGTTGGGCCAGTTCCCTAACTAGGGGCATCTCAGAGAGCCCTGAAGAAGGATGGCTGACTCAACTTCTGATCACTCTATAAATTTGGAATATGGAACACATTGTACTATTTGTCCTCAGTTTGGGTCTTAGCAGTAGTTACATGGCATAAGGAAAATTCCTATTTGACATCCTATAATGTTTGTCTGTGTGCTAAGTTCCCATCATCCATATATGATTCAGACACATCCACAGTTTAGTTTTAAATAATGAGAATTATTTTTTTAATATTGGCTCTCGAACCTAGCTGCATATCAAACTACTCAAGAGGCTGTTGGTTTTGTTTTTCCTTTTTTTTTTTTTTTTTTTTAAGTGCAGACTTCCTGGTTGTATCCCAGATCCACCTGATCAGAATCTCCAGGGCTATGCCAAGGCAATCTACAATAGATTCAAATACAAGCAGCCTAACATTTAAGAACCTTGGATAAAAACTCAATAAAATAAATATTTAAATGAAAGGTCAAAATTTTCTGATTTGTGTTAATACATAAGCCCCATAGACAGAAACCATGCCTATCTGATTCATTTTTATAGTTCCAACACTTAGAATAGTCACTAGAACACAGCAGATGAAATTTCAGTACATGTCTATTGCATGAATGAATGTATGAGTGGAACATTTCCATTTCATAGGTAAAGCAGTTACCCATGCCACCAATATGTACCACAGCACACAGTGAGAAAACAAGAGTCTACTATCTTAGCCTGTTCAGGCTGCTATAACAAATTACCATAAACTAGGTGGCTTAAAAACAATGAAAATTTAATTCTCACAGATCTGGAGACTGGAGAGTCCATCAAGGCATTGGCAGATTTGATGTGTGATGAGGACCCATTTCTTGATTCATAGGAAATACCTTCTTGCTGCCTCCGCACATGGTGGAAGGAACAAGGCAGCTATCTAGGACCTCTTTTTATAAGGACTCTAATCCTCTTTCTGAAGGCTCTGCCCTTATGAACTAGTCATTTCATAAAGGCCCAGCCTTCAAACTCCATCACATTGGTGTCTGGATTTCAACAAATGAATTTGGGGAAGATACATTCAGATCACAGCTTCTACCAAAAGAAAATGCCTCTTTTTCCTGTGGTCATCTTAATATAAACAGATGAACTTTTTTGAACTTGGGTATAAATGAGACAAGAACGCTACTTAGAGAGGCTGACTGGCCACTTCAGTAGGACTTCTCATCTCACCATGATGAGATCTTGACCAGGCAGAATCTGGAACTGACCAGTACAGAAGAAATTGTAACAGAAGTGGGGACCTGGATGATCTCCGTGATCACCAAGCTAACTACCACTTGGCACATCCTTTTTCATTATGACAACACCTGTCATAATTCAAAGAATTGAATTGAAGAGCACTGGGGATTTACTAAAAAATTCTCCTTCACTGGCTACTTTTCCTCCAGATTCCATTCTGTTTATCAAACCCTAAGGTTAATCAGTCTTTGCCTGAGCTCTATCTGAGCCTATTACATTACAATCATGTTTAAGATCCTTCGTGCTGAGGATACACTCACATCCCCTCAGTGAAGGTATATGATCTACAATCAGATGAATTAGTGAGGAAAAAGGTGATGCCTTGGAGTGTAGTAGTGGTAGTCGTTGTCATTTTTATGGGTTATATTGCTACTGTTGTTGATAATGCTATTATTGCTATAGACTTGTCAATGAAGAATAAAGAATCTCTTCCTTGCCCCACTGCAGGGAAGAGGAAGCACTGGTTTCTGGAGGGTGAGCTCCCTGATTCCCTCACCAAGAGGGCAGTAACTAAACAGCTTTTAAACTTGAGGTAGATTGGAGGGAATTAAGCTAATCCCCTGGCAGACGTAGTGTGGAAAGAGATGGTGGAAGTGATGTTGCCACCAGGGGAAACATCTCTAATGTGAATTTGGAGTTACCACAGATGGCAAGCCATGGTTTCTCCTGACAGAAAGCATCCAGGATTTGGGGAAGGTAGAGCTGCCTGGCAGGAGAAGAAGACTGGACATTGGACCAGGAACCTCAGCCAAAGAGCTCACTTACCAATAGGAAAGGGTGGGAGGAGCCACTCATCTCCAAACTGGATCCCATTGGCTTAGAAAAGAAGCTCCCAGGGAGGCACTGAACACAGTGGTTTGTACCTGTAATCCCAGCTACTTAGGAGGCTGAGGAAGAAGTATTGCTTGAGACCAGGAGTTAAAAACCAGCCTGGACAACATAGTGAGACCTCTGTCACTAAAATTTTTTTAAAATTTTATATATATAAGTTTAAATTTATTTAATTTGTAAATAAATTTATTTAATTTATATAAATATATATAAAATTTTAAAAGCTCCCGGGCAAAGAAGCTCCCATCAAAATCTCTTAATCTAACTACGGTTCAATTCAAAGAATATTTAATGAGGAATAAAGAACTTCAAGACCTTGTGCTTAACACTACAAGGGACACTATCCTTAAAATGGTGCTACCTTCAGGTAGTTTATATTCTCCTAGGAGTTGGAAATATTTCCCAAACTACCATAAGGCAAGGCGTGCTAACTATTCTAATCAAGCTTAATGACAATTGAAGCAAAGGAAACGAAACATTTTCTAGTGATGTCTATTGCTTTCAAAACAATCTGAATAATGTATTTGTCAATAACTGGCTGCTACTCCTGTCTCCTTCTGCATTCCATAAAGCCCCAACCAAACTGGTCCACTTAGGTCCAAAAGCATGTTATGGTTTCCATCTCCCTATCTGTCCTAATGCCACTCCCTCTGGAGTAAATCATTATTCTAGTCCTCTCTTCCTATCCAAATGCTACTCATTCATCTACTACCTTTTCCTTGAAAACTTTCTTGGATCCACCAAACTCTTATCTTTTCAGTCCTTGGCACCTGAGCCAAGTGGGCTCTCCCTCCTAGGTATTTGAGTCACTCACTGGAGAGTCTTTCCCTCCACTTCTGAATCTGCAATTACCTCCATAAGCATTACTACTCTTGGGCCCACAGGTTCACCAGGCCCTTCCTATTGACATCTCCATCCCACTCCGGTATCCCAGCCTCACGCCAATGGCTTCTGCCTTCTGGCTTGGTCCTTCATTGCCTGGTCCACAATCTCTAGCTCTACCTCTAGCAGCTAAGGGACTGGGGCCTTTGTGTTGGCTACCTCAGTATCCTACTTCTACTAAAGACTTTGCATACTCCTCCCCTCCAATGTGTGTTTTGTGTGTCCTGCTATTTATCTTAGCCTATGAAACTGACTCAGGGAAAAAAAAACTCAGCATAATTTGTGACTACTTTAAGGGATATAAGCAGAGCACCACAATATGGATGAGACTTAAAAGACATTATGCTAAGTAAAATAGGTCATACACAAAAGGGAAGATATTATATAATTCCATTTACACAATGTGCCTAGAGTAGCCAGATACATAGAAAGAGATAGTAAAACAGTGGTTGCCAGGGATAAAATGGGGAGAAATGAGGAGTTATTGTTTAATGGGTACGGAGCTTCAGTACGGCATGAAGAAAAATTTCTGGTGATGGATAGCAGTGATAATTATGCAACAATGTGAATGTACTAATGCCAATAAATTGTGTACTTAGATTAAAATGGCAAATTTTGTTATGCATATTATACCACGATGAAATAAAGAAATAAGAAATGTAAATGAATTGCTCAAAAGAGACTGAAGGTTCAATAGAAAACCAAAATGGAGATTTTCATCAGCACCCATCCTTTTGAGATTCCTAACTAGTGGGCTAAATATCCCCCCCCATTATGACATCCTAAGACCATATTTGCTCTGCATGTACCTTTGGTCTTTCTCACTGCAGTCTTAACCTCCCAGGATCAAGCGATCCTCCAACCTTAATCTTCCAAGTATCTGGGACCACAGGTGTGTGCTACTTTGTGGCCTGACTCTGAATGATATTACCTTAAAATCAAGTGTATAAATGGTTTGGAACCAACAGTTACTGAACAAACATATTCCATTAAAATATTGCTTCCTACCACTATCCCACTGTTTGACTTCCCACCTCTGTGGACTTCATGCCTCATGGACTCAACCTTATTTGCTTCCTGATTTGTGAGCATGTTTCTCTCATAAGAGAGGAATCAGTCCCCTCCAATGTCCCCGTTTTTCTGCTCATCTCACAGAGGCACCGTTACTCTCCCTAGAATCATGAGCCCTTGGTGCTTCTAAAGACACAGCCCTTTTCTACCTCCCCAGGGATCCTATTGCCATAACCACTAAATTTATTTCCCTTACAGCTCCCAAGGCTCTTCATTAATACTTGTCTTCCCCACCACATAATATTTCCTTATATTATTTACCTCTCTAGAAGGCAGAGGCCCTGTATTAAACATCTTTATACTCTGCAATGTCTTTGACTATGCATACCACATTTTTTGAAATATAACTAGGATGTCACTTAGACATTTTCAGGAATCATTGTAACACCAATACAGAAAATACTTAGTTATAAAATTAACCATTGAATTTCTTTAAGTATAAACGTATTTTTAATATAAATGTATTTTTAAATTTTTTTTTTCAGTTTTCCTAAGTTCCCAACATTTCATGCAAGCTGTTATATAACAACTAGATGCAATGTGTTATCGCAGGTTGGATCCTGGAATGGAAAAGAAACATTAGAAAAAAATGAGTGAAGTCTAAAGTTTTATTAATAGTGAGGTATCAATGTTGGCTTTTAGTTTTGACAAATGCCCAATGGTATTGTGAGATATTATCATTAAGGAAAACGGGGAAAGGGGATATGGAAACTATGTCCTATGATTACAATCTTTCTGTAAATCTAAAATTATTCAAAAATCAGGCTGGGCACAGTGACTCATGCCTGCAATCCCAGCATCTTGGGAGAGAGGCAGGCATATCACCTGAGTTTAGAAGTTCGAGACCAGCCTGGCCAACGTGGTGAAAACCCATCTCTACTGAAAATACAAAAATTAGCTAGGTTTGGTGGCACATGCCTGTAATCCTAGCCACTCAGGAGGCTGAGACAGGAGAATTGCTTGAACCCAGGAGGTGAAGTCTGCAGCGAGCCAAGATCATGCCAATGCACTCTAGTCTGTGTGACAGAGCAAGACTTGGTCTCAAAAGAAGAAGAAAGAGGCCGGGCGCGGTGGCTCAAGCCTGTAATCCCAGCACTTTGGGAGGCCGAGGAGGGTGGATCATGAGGTCAAGAGATCAAGACCATCCTGGTCAACAAGGTGAAACCCCGTCTCTACTAAAAATACAAAAAATCAGCTGGGCATGGTGGTGCGTGCCTGTAATCCCAGCTACTCAGGAGGCTGAGGCAGGAGAAGTGCCTGAACCCAGGAGGTGGAGGTTGCGGTGAGCCGAGATCGCGCCATTGCACTGCAGCCTGGGTAACAAGAGCGAAACTCCGTCTCAAAAAAAAAAAAGAAAGAAGAAGAAGAAGAAAGAAGGAGAAGAGGAAGAAAATAAATAAATAAAAAGTTGATTTTTTAAAAGATCAATTTATATCTTCTCCAGTCATCTTTAGAAGCAAAGGATAAACTATCTGACTCTGCTCATGGAAGAGGCCACTTTTCTACCCTGGGACTTATGAAACCAAAACCACAGACTCACGCCCATCTAAATACATGGCTTAACATTCTTTTTCTATCCAATCATAACTAGATTTCTAGGTCCTTGTTTCTATTTTCAGTTTTGTTGGTAAGAGAAAGAAAATGGCCCCTTGAAATTTGTTCCTGAGAAGTGATCACCTGAGATTCTCCTACCAAAGCCAGAAAGTTCCAAAAAGAGTTTACAAAATTCCAAAATTTACTAGAAAATAATACAAGCTAATTACTGCCTGAACAGTTTTAACAATTCATTCAAAATGGGCAACCCAAGCACCACATAAAGACGCAGCCTAAGTTAACTATCTTCTATCATATTAACAATAAACTTAATCTAAGAATATATATATTTTTTGAGACAAAGTCTCCTCACTCTGTCACCCCCAGCTGGAGTGTGGTGTCATTATCATAGCTCACTGAAGCCCTGAACTCCTGGACTTAAGAAATCATCTTGCTAATTTTTTTGTTTGTTTTTTTAGAAACAGTGTCTTGCTATGCCACTCCAGCCTCCCCAAGTTCTGGGTTTACAGGCATAAACACCACACCCAGCCCAAGACTACATTTAAATGAATTACCTTTTTTGTTTTGTTTTGTTTTGTTTCTTCCTTTATATACAGACTCACAGCCCAGACAGTGTACTTTTTATGCTATGAGATATCTATGTCTCCAAATTCTCTTTAATTTACTTTTGTAGTGAAACAATCCTCAAGGGAAAAATGAAAAACAAGCTGAGCTGAAAGAATTTAATCTACCAAATTCCCAGGGCTGAAATTTCAAAATGTTTTGCTTGTCTATTATCATCTGGTATGAGATATTTCAAAACATTTTATCAGATATGATAGATCATCCCAAAAGATTTCTATCAAGTCTATGGCCACTGTGCTCTTAGGGAATAAAGCAGACTCAAGAGAATCATAAGATGTATCCCAGAAGTTCATAGTGAGTCTATAGTAATGCAGTAAGGAAGAAATGTAATAGGACAGTTTATTTCCCCATGTCCCCAGAGATGGACAACTATGAGGTTTTTTAGTCAATTGAAAATTGATGTAGGTAAAATGGGGAGATAGTCTGGCTCAAGGCAACAACTATCTAATAAATAATTTAGTGTTGCATAGAAAAGCATAGTCTGCACCAAAAACACTCGAACACACAGCAGGCAGTTTCTTACATAATGCTTGTAGTAGCAAATATGCTCATATAAATCCATGCTTTCTTTGGACTGTTTTGCTTTTCAGTGTTTCATTTTACTTGACATAATTCAAAGAAGTGGAGCCAAGGGTAAGAAAGGGCTTTTTTGTTTATTTTCCTAGATGAAAACAGATGTGTATAAGAGAACAATCCTCCACATGCAACTAACATATTCAGTCACAGAGTTCAGACACGATTACATTTATTCATCCTGAGGCTTCACATTTTAATGAATAACCTTTATTATTTAATTGTAAATAGTGAAATTTTAAAACTTTCCAAATGGGACATTATATTACTATCTCCTTAAAGGAAAAATTTTTTCTTGTGAACATTCAGCTTTCTTTTCTTTCTTTAGTTGTAGATATAATCTCAATTTGCTTTCTTATTCCTCTGGTTGTCTTTCTACTACTCTCTTCAAAAATAAAAACAGCCATTTTTTTTTCAACATTGTGCATTATACTAATCAAAAAGATATTTACATGGAAATATAATTAATTAGTAAATGATGATTTGATATAAGTACAATTATCTTTAAATCATACCATATTCCCATAGATTAAAAACACAACAGCAAAAATGAAACCATAAAGATCTAAAGGTAGCTCTTGCCTTTCTCCTTTCTCTTTCCTTCTTTTCCAGAACAACTTGGTCATAAAGCCTTTTAGCAGAGAGAAATAGGATAGGATAGGCATTTGCAGCATGATAGGGATAGCCATGGTGGCCCAGAGTGAAGCAAGATGAGCATCTGCATAGGAGAAAGGCTAGCATGGATGTTGGGAGCTGAGCAGCCTGAGGAGAGTATGCAGGTGTGAGGGTGAGCCTGAGTACGATGAAGAGGGAATCCACACAATAGTGTCCAGCAACAGTAGCCCTGCAGGGGATGTTTGAGCCCAGGTGAGATAAAGAAGTCACTGTTGTGAGAGAGGTGATGATGGTGGCAAAGGCAGAGTGATGTGTATGAAAGAACTGAACAAATAAGTAAAAGTATTCAGGATAATGAGATCCAGGAATAAAATGAGACTGAACTTTGTGGTGATAGATTGCAACTATAGGCATCAGTGGAAATGCAGTGATTCTCAGTGTTATTGATATAAAGGGAAATAAACACAGATGTAAGTGTATATGCAAATATCCCCTAGCTCTATTCACAGAGAAAAAACAGTGATACCCCAACAGTAATAATTGTACCCGACATGCAAATCATGGTTTTGAAATACCATTCTTCCTCAAAGGAACCAGGGTTCCTTGGAGAAATGGCTGATTCTAGAGCTGGGGCAGAAAATGTATAAAATGAGCATGAAAAATCTGAATGTAGCAGGTCAAAAGGACAGAGAAGCCAGCTTACAGGGATTCAGGTCTCAAGGTACCACCCTAAGCAATACTTACGGTTCTCTCTTGCCTATTATTCTGTCAGGTTCTTTGTGTTTGTATCATATTTCTTTTTGAATTCTTTACCTATTTTTCAAACCAATACTTTCTAGGTTACATGTGTGAAAAACGTCATCGCCTACTTTGTGGCTTATCTGGCCACTATTTTATAATATCTTTTGATAAATGGCCATTATTAATTTTAATATGGTTGAATTTATTAATCTTTTTCTTTATGGTTTGTGCTTTCTGAGTCTTGTTTTATAAATCTTTTCCCACCCATCGTTCATAAAGATAGTGTCCTGTGTTCTAAAAGTTTCAAGGTTTTATCTTTCACAGTTTAGTCTTTAATCCACACAGAATCTATGTTCATGTATGGATTGATGTAGCAAGATAATTCCTTTCATTTTATTTTATTTATTTATTTATTTATTTTTGCCTATAGGAAATCAATTAACCCAGTACCATTTACTGAATAGTCACTCCTCCCACCTGAGTATTTTATCCCAACACAAATCCCACATAATGTTAATTACTATATAATCTTAATTTCTGGGAGGCAAACCTCCCTGTTTTGCTCTTTTTCTTTAAGTATATTTTGGGTGCTTTTAGCCTTTTCCTCTCCAATGTAAATTTTAGAGTAAACTTATAAGGTTTTACATACAACCTTTTTAGACTTTGATTAGAATTGCACTGCATCTATAAACCAATTTAGGAGTAGAGCTGTCTTTAAAATATTCACTGTTCCTATCCATGCACAAGGTCCTCCATAGAATATTAAACTTTTGTACATATAGTAATAATAATGAAAATACCAAAAAAGGAAGAACTACTTCTACCTAATATGATAGCTCAAGGGCTTATATATTTAATATTTTTAAATCTCATACTAAAACACCAGGAGATAATGAGAGAGGACTTAACCATGCAATTCATATGAAAGAAACAGAAATTAGAAACAAATATAGGAAAAAATACCTGGCCTCATTAATAGTAAAGAAATGTAAATTTAAATACCTACAAGACAGTATTTTCACTTATCAAATTAAAAATATATTTTTAAAATGCCGAAATAGGCACATCAGCTTAAATCTAAGTGAAAAATCAATGCCCATCAGTGCTGTAGTTATGAGGTGGGCTTGAAAAAAACCAATTTGTATGCAAATGCAAGAGCCTCCTGGAAAAGAATATACTCCAAGGAAGAAATGGAAAAATAATTAGCTTAGCCCAGGAAAACAGGAGTTCTGACTAGTACAGTCTGTTCTGTCATTCAGATTTGTCTTCTAGCTCAGTTCCCTCACTGAACTCCTACAGAGGAAGTGAGAGGGGGCATCCAGAAAAAAAGATAAAAGAAAAAAACCTGAAAGAGCAATTTCATCAACGTCTTTAAAGCACTGGAACACACTAGCACAGCTTCGGGCCTATTAGAGTGACACACTAGGAGAAAAGGCATCATCCTACACTGTGCACAAAACCCTCTGAAGCTCCAAACCTCAGCTACTAGATGAGGCAAAGCCAATCAGAGGGAGGTTGGAGTGTGAGCACAAGCAAGAAAGCCCTGGTGCTTTTAGAAACTCTTGGTCGCAGAGATTAGTGAGAATTTCCAAAAGTATTAGAGGTCTTACATCAGCTATCAAGGGGGGAAAAGGGCAATATTAAGGTTAGCAGTTTCTAATATATGCTCCTTCTATTCCCATAAACTAATGAGGGCTACAGGAAGCTAAGACTAAATCATTATTCAGTGTCAGCAAGTGTGTAACAAATCTCACACCCTCCTATACTATTAGCTGGGGTACATGTGAGAACAAGACTTTTGGGAAACCATTTTGCAACATATATAAAAAAAAATTTCAAATTTTAACATTCTGATCCAATAATTGTTCCACTAAAATGCTTGTCAAATAGAATAAGAAGCATTTGGAAATGTGTATGTCTAAGAATGTTGGTTACAATATTCCTTATAATAACAAAATCTCAAAATGTTCTAAATATTCAACCATAGAAGGAAATTTAAATGAGTTGTGAGATGACTAAGCAAATCCAATGTAGCCCTGTATTAAAAAATTCTCTTGATAGTAAAAAACATAAGGTATCAAACTGAATGTAGAAAGGTAAAACTGTCATTGGAAAATTTTAACTAAAGGGTTTTTTTCCTTTACACAAATTATTTCTGTTGCCCTATAACGATTAGATTAATACTGAATCTATCCATTGGGTCAATCAGAGCCATTGTCGTCAGGAGAGGAGAAATCCATTCCATGCTTAAATGTGTTTTAACTCATAGCAGGCTTATCACTCTGAAGCAAAGCACCTTTGATATGTAAGAACTGGGCCATGCACAGCGTGTTGGCTCACGCCTGTAATCCTATCACTTTGGAAGGCCAAGGCGAGCAGATCCCTTGAGCTCAAGGGGTTAGACCAGCCTGGGCAACATAGCCAAACCCTGTCTGTACAAAAATACAACAAATTAGCCAGGCATGGTGTCACATGCCTGTGGTCCCAACTACTCAGGAGGCTGAGGTGGGAGATTGCTTGAGCCCAGGAGGCGGAGGTTGCAGTTAGCCAGGATGACATCACTGCACTCCAGTCTGAGCAACAGAGTGAGACCCTGTCTCAAACAAAAGAACTGGGCCATTTTCTTTTGAATTAAAAAAGAATATGATTGGAAAACTGACGCAGAATCTAGAAGACTAAAAAGCACAGAGATTACAAAAGTTAGTCACAGGATATAAATGATGCAGTATTTAATATATTATTGCCTCAGAACAAGGAAGAAGAGAAATTCCCTTCTTGGGCTGCAGGGAAGAGCATGGAGAAAGAGAAAAAAAGGGAAGAAAGTCAGATGTGGGAAAAGTCCAGGAGGGGACTGTCGTCTTTCCGAATAAGTTTCTTCACGTGAGAAAATAAGGTACTTTTGGCTGGGTGTGGTGGCTCACTCCTGTAATTCTAGCACTTTGGGAGGCCAAGCTGGGAGGATCACTTGAACCCAGAAGTTTGAGACAACATGGGCAACATGGCAACATGGCAATACCCTGTCTTGAACAACAAAAGCAGAGGTACTTTTGTTAGATTTCCTACCTGAAATTAGGGAGAAGATACTTTCAGAATGCCCACTGACAACACAGGGTGGCTGCAAAAGGTATGAATGACACCAAGTCAGGACTGGGGTGGGGTGGGGGCTGAGAGAGGCTCCTACCCTATCAGCCCCCACAGTCCCCGTGGTTTCTTGAAAGGGCATGGTAGAGATCTGGGAACAATGTGACAGCTGGCTTATGGGGAAAGCAGGGAGTAGGGGGAGGAACAGAGCAGAGGATTGGGAAGCCCCACACTAAAGCCAGGGGCAGTTGGTTCTCAGCAGCAGCAGGGGAAGATAACCAAACCCCTGGGAGCAATTGCTTGACACTGCACTGCCCAGTGACCAGAACAATCCACAGGCAAAATCCACGTAAACAAGACTTCAGAGCCAGGAAGGAATGGAGGGTCACACAAAGACCAGACATGCCTTCCTTGCAGCAGGGTGGTAGCATGAGCTTCCTCTGTTCCCGAAGACCACCAGCAGGGAGGTAAGAAGGTGGGGTGGAAAGGAACAATCTTGAAAAGGAAAAACAGCCCTGAGAAGGAGTCTGAACTTCAAATGTGATAATAACCTCGAAGAGACAGACAATGTTGCACTGAACTGGTGACAAAATAAATTCAGTTACAGAGAAATTTAAAGAAACTCTTTACTCATCCAAGATATGATTGTGATTTTTCAAAGCTGGGACATCTATATACAGTGCTATTTTGGCTTATTCAGTAATTATTCTCTATTCTGAGAAAAGCAGCTCTGAGTTTCTGCTACAGAGCTCTCTGAAGCTTCCTAGGTCCTATTCTTCCAAAGCCTGTGTGTTTTTTAAAAAATTCCTTTCCTTCTTTAAGTTTGTAACTGGGTTAGTTTCTGTTATTTGCACTAAAGAAAGAAGCCCAACTGATACAAACTATATAATCCCAATTTTGTAAATACACCGGCACACATGCGTGCATACACACACACACACATCCACAGGTGGGGAAAAAGCAGAAAGAGATAAAATGTTAATAGTGATCCTATCTGGATAATCAAGTTATAAAATATTGCTCTTTTCTTCTATGTTTCCAAATTTTCCATTCTCCGTAATGAGTATGCGTTATATTTTTATTCAGAATATTGAGACACAGAAGTATTATCCATAATGTCCAGAAAAATAACATTAAGAAGCCCAGTTGCATTAAAAAAGCATGTCGTGTCATAGGCCCTTATCTCTTGGCACCCTGGGCCAGCCAGCAGATGCAAGCACAAGCATTGTAGGGCAGTGTGTTATAATGCAAAGAATACTAGGCCAGGAGCCCAGAGACCAGAGTTTTAGCTCTGGCTCTGCCACTAACAAGCTGTGTGATGGGCTGTTTGTTTGTTTTTTCAGACGGAGTTTCACTCTGTTGCCCAGGCTGGAGTGCAGTGGCAGGATCTTGGCTTACTGCAACCTCCACCTCCCTGGTTCAAGCAATTCTCCTGCCTCAGCCTCCCAAGTAGCTGGAACTACAGGCACACACCACCACAGCCAGCTAATTTTTTTGTATTTTTAGTAGAAACTGAGTTTCACCAAGTTAGCCAGGATGGTCTCAATCTCCTGGCCTCGTGATCCACCTGCCTCGGCCTCCCAAAGTGCTGGGATTACAGGTGTGAGCCACTGCGCTCGGCCGTTGTGTGATGTTGAATAAGTCTTTCAACTTCCTTGAGCCCCAGATTTCTTTATCTGTAAACGAAGGATTCAACTTCCTAGCTGGAAACAGTGGTGTGTACCTGTAGTCCCAGCTACTCAGGAGGCTGGGACAGGGATCACCTGAGGCCAAGAGTTCAAGGCCATACATACTACAGCCTTGAACTCTTGGCCTCAAGTGATCCATGATCACACCTGTGAATAGCCTCTGCACTCTATACTGGGCACAACATGAGACCCTTTCTCTCTAAAAAAATGAAACTTCCTGTGATATCACAGAGGTCACTGACCTGTCAACCACACCCTAGCTCAGGTTCCAACTCTCAACATTTCTCGGATATATGCTTGACAAGACAACATTTTCCAGTATGCTAGCCAAAGTCTTAAAAAAAACTTTCAAGGGAACACTACAGACACTGCTTGCTGTGCTTCTGAAACATAGCAATATCACTAATATTTTCCATCTTCTTTTTCATGCAATCTCTGTCTGAAGGGACACTTCACAACCTAGCATTGCCTGTCACCAGCATGGGAGTGCAGCTAGTGCTTATCACTGGCATCTGCCCCAGATCCAGCCTAAGACTCCAAATACCATCTTGAGCACACTACCTCATCACGCAGTTGGTCATCAGAGCCTCAGAGGGCAAGGAAGTGTTGGCTTATAAGGGAACCAGTGAAAGGCAGATTTGTTACTGCTGCTTCAATCTGTAAAATCGCAAAGCCAAGGAAACCAAAGGGATGTGGTGCAGTATTTCACACCACATACTTGATCCGTCCAGGTGGGGGGACCTAGATGGATTCCCAAAGAAGTAGAAGCATTGAGACGAAAACACCAGGAACTGAGCTATAGGAACAACAGAGGCCAGACTAGCAATTTTACATCTGTTCAAAACTAACTATGACCTCATCAGACTAATTTCTCAGCTATTTTTTTTTCTTCTTCCCTTCTTGTATCCATGTCTTGCAGCTTCCTCTGGGAATTTTCTTCCTCTCCCTGTCGCATATGGTGAAAAAGTCCTGCCTGGCTTGTTGGGGACAAACTTCCCATACACCAGAGTGACACGTGGCCTGAGACTCTACACAATGGCTGAAGAGACACCTAACTCACAGGGCCCTAAACCCTTAAGTTCTGGGGTCGTAAAAATCTACTGTCCTTTATTCTATTTATCTTTATTTCTAAACTAAGAGAAAAAAAAAATAGAATGGAACAGACTGAGTAATCTATTCCAAGAAAAACTTGAAAGTTTTAAACAGAAAAAAAAAGAAGAACTAAAATTTGAATGCAGAAAAGATACAATTAAGCACATTTGCAACCTTGGCAAGTACATGAAGAGGAGTATAAAGGGAATTAAACTGTGTGGGAGTCAAGCTGGGTCCAAAGAAAACAGAAAGGAGAATGTTTCAAGATGGGATCTGAAGAGATAGAGTGAGTCATTAAGTGAAGAAGGGAAAGGAGAACAGAAAACACTGGAAGAAAAAGTCATTTCACTAAAAACACACACACACACAACCAACAACAAAACTTCACCCTAACTAGCAGTGAGGAAGTTTAATGATTCTGCATGGTAGGTATATTCTGGATTCCTTCAATAGAAATGTCATTTAAACTAAGACTGAAGAAAAGCAAAGAAGGAGAAACAGTGGTTTGTCTCTTTGCCCAATATAGTGCTGCTCATGTGGAGGGAAAGAATGAGGAATGTGGGAGGGGTTGAGGAATTCCAATAAGAAGGTTATCACTCACAAAGAATGCCTCAGACAGGTTTTTTTGCCACAAGAGATTAAGTCATTATTCTTAACCCAAGAGGTAATGGATTGTCTTTCTGATGCTTACTAGTATAATGCCAAAGCAGAAAATAATTTTCTAATGTGAAGTAGGAGAGCTGGAAATAACATAGAAAGGATAAAAATCCCTCAAAATAAAAACAAAAAGGCATTGACGTGATTTATGGTTTTAAAAACCTTTTTGGGAGGGAATAAAACAATGCTGACTCTGCAGATTAAGCTGATATTACGGACATATTATAGTTACTGCCTACATACTCTTCTTACTGGAAATCCAGCAGTATAGGAAGCCACAAACATCTTCTCAGTAGTCATTTCTCTCTCTTGTCAGTTGCTTTAAGTCACAAATGTAGTTTCAGTTCAACAAATCAGTGTCACCTCTTTACAATCTCCACTTTCAAATCTTTCACCAAAATCAGTGAGCAATACAAGCTAACTTAATAAACAGAGAAAATTTTAAAAAACACTAAATAGAGTCATTTTGAGAGAAGTATGGTTTAGTACTTACAGAAAATATCATTTATATTTTGTTGCTAATGGGGATGACTGGTAGTTTGTCTATCTGATAAGTTTCAGGGACAATAGTTGTATTGAATATTGGAAGGAAGTTGTTATGACCAGATTGCTTCCTGTGGTGAACAAAGGGCTTTTGCTGACATAGCAGCTCCATGGTTGCACACACAGCCCAAAATATCCTTGTCTTTCAAACTGAAAGTTGTTTTTCTTCTTCTTCTTCTTTTTTTTTTTTTTAACGATTTCAACCAGAAACAGAATCTTCAGACTTGATTCTAAAGGAGAAGTTTGAAATGGAAGGGAGAAAGAGAGGAAGGGAAGGAGGGCAAGAAGGAAAGAAGAGAGGAAGGAAGAAAGCAATGGCATGGCCATGTTCCTCTGGATTTTTGTTTCTACTACAAAATATTAAGATGTTGGATAATAAAGGAAACAAATAACGTTCCATGGCTCACGTGTGTATCAACAAGGCCCATGTGTGTATCAACATAAGGCTAAGAATACATGACAAGGCATGGATGGCCAAGGAATCATGGCTTTGAAATGAGTGCAAGGCTTGTTCATACAAAAATGTTCAAAGGTAGAATCGATGTATCAGGTTAAAGGGTTGAGTCTAAGAATGAGTGTATGAAAAATGTGATATGTTCTTTTTCCTGTCATTCCTTTCTTTCCCTTCATCCATTATGGCAAGAGGGATCTTTGGTAAGACAGAATAAAAAGGGCATTTTAGTGAGAGTGGGGAAGCCTGAGGCAGGTGTGCTCTCTTCTGAGAACTTTCTCCAAAATCCACACCATTTCCATGATGATGAAGGCCATGACAAAAAGACCTCAGAAGAATTACTAAAATAGCTTCTGAGGTTGCTTTCCAATGGCACAATGCAGGAAATGGAAAAGAAAAGGGGCGTGTATTGATAGCAATGTCTGCAAATGAACAACATACATATGCATTGCATTTTTCATGGTGGGAAAATGGTGAGACATCAGGGAGAAGGACCGAGGGAAGTCCAGGAAGCAGCAAAAAGATCTTAATGGACAGGAAGGTGAAGAGAGGTATTAATGAGAAGAAGGAATACATCTTAGCACTTCAAATATTTGTTTAGCTTCAACTCTGACCAGAGACATTTTGTCTCAGTGCCTAAATATATCCAAGTAGAATAAGCATGAATCTCATATTTTAAAAAATTAGCCATACATTAGACATACATATCATTCTTCCTGACATTCTTAAAGCAAACCACTGCAACAGTGCTGCTGGCTACAGGATTTGCAGGGCTCAGTGCAAAATAAAACGGCAGGGCTCTTTGTTCAAAAATTATTAAGGGCTGGGTGCAGTGGCTCAAGCCTGTAATCCCAGCACTTTGGGAGACCAAGGCGGGAAGATTGCCTGAGCTCAGGAGTTCAAAACAAGGCTGAGCGACAAAAAATTTAGCAGGGCATGGTGGTGCATGCCTATAGTCCCAGCTACTCGAGAGGCTGAGGCAGGAGGATCGTTTGAATTTGGGAGGCAGAGGCTGCAGTAAGCCGAGATGACACCATTGCACTCCAGCCTGGGCAACAGAGCAAGAATCTGTATCCAACAATAAAAAATAAAAATAAAAAATTACTAAGAATTTCAAGGTGGCAAAAATGGCATTAAACCAAGCAAGGGGCCCTTCTGAGTATAGGTCCTATGTGACTGAATAAGTCATATTCTCATGAAGCCAGACTTACCCTAAAATTAAGATCAGATTTGAATGGGTTCTATGCAGTGCTTGGAGGGGAAAATCCCAGATGTAAACTCTCACTGTGAAAGTTCAAAGGGAGAGGCTGATTATTGAGGTCAGAAGACTAGTTATCCTCTGCTTTTCTATGTGATATCACAGAGGTCACTGACCTGTCAGCCATACCCTAGCTCAGGTTCCAACTCCCAACATTTCTCAGATATATGCATGACAAGACAACATTTTCCAGTATGCTAGCCAAAGTCTTGGAGAAATCTTTCAAGGAAACACTACAGACACTGCTTGCTTTGCTGGTTATGGAAGTAATAGATACTGATATGGTTTGGATCTCTGTCCCCACTAAATTTCATGTTGAATTGTAATATCCAGTGCTGGAGGTTGGGTCTGGGGGGAGGGGACTGGATCATAGGGGCCATCTACAAGCACCATCCTCTTAGTGCTGTTCTGATGATAGAGTTCTCACGAGATCTAGTTGTTTAAAAGTGTGCAGCATGTGTTCCCTCTCTCTCTCTTCCTACTCCTCCAGCCATGTAAGTAAGACATGCTTGCTTCCCCTTTGCCTTTCACCATGACTGAAAGTTCCCTGAGGCCTCCCTAGAAGCCATCATGCTTCCTGTGTAGCCCATGGAACCATGAACCAATTAAACCTCTTTTCTTTATAAATTACCCTGTCTCAGGTACTTCTTTATAGTAATGTGAGAAGAAACTAATACAGGTACTCTAAGTGCCACTCTGACCCTGGTAATTTTTAGGTTATACTAGGCCACAACTTGCACACTATGGACAATGAGATCGCTTAGAAGGACATCCCATGTAGCTTTCTGATGTGGAAAGGCTAAAAAACACGTTCTCAATAGACTTGGTTCCCTTCAAATACCTTTATATTTTTGTAACACTGTGAGGCCTAACTAAATATATGTTTTCACTGTTATGATTTAGTGATTTCCATTCTAGAGCAAAATGATAATTCACCGTTTATTTCACTGAATACTAAAATACTCATATTAATGCAGTATTTTAATTTTAAAAATCCAGTAAAAATAAATATTTAATATATGTAAAATACAAAAGCTTATAAATATATTATTATACATCAAGTAAAAATAAAAGCTATAATTTTAATATCTTTTCATTGTGATAGAAATTAACCAAAGTTTCCATTATTAAAAATAAAGTATTCAAAATACAGTCTGGAATCACTTGATTCCATATACCTGGGCTATAAGGTATGGTCTATTGCTCCTAGGCTACAAAACTGTATAGTATGTTATTGTACTGAATATGGTAGGCAATCGGAACACAATGGTAAGTATTGTGTATCTAAACACAGAAAATGTACAGTAAAATCATCATATAAAAATATAATAAAGTGTATGCCTGTATTGGGCACTTACCATGGATGGATCTTACGGTGCTGGAAGTTGCTCTGAGTGAGTCAGTGAGTGAGTGGTGAGTAAATGTGAAGGCCTAGGACATTACTATACACTACTGTAGACTTTATAAACACTTGGGCCATTTATTGAAACAAAATAATTTCCTTAAACATACTTTCCCATTAATGAAGATCATGTTAGACCAGGCAAGATGGCTCACGCCTTTAATCCCAACACTTTAGGAGGCTGAGGGAGGATAACTTGAGACCAGGAGTTTGAGGTTATAGTGAGCTATGATTGTGCCAGTGCACTCCAGTCTGGGTGACAGCTCAAGGCCCTGTTTCTAAGAATAATACACACACACACAAAAATAAGAGAATGTTGAAAGAAAGAGAAAGAAAGTTAGAGAGAGAGAGAAAGAAAGAAAGAAAGAAAGAGAAAGGGAAGGAAGAAAAGGAAGGAAGGAAGGAGGGAGGGAGGGAGGGAGGGAAGGAAGGAAGGAAGGAAGGAAGGAAGGAAGGAAGGAAGGAAGGAAGGAAGGGAGACATAAGTCACATTACAGCCTAAAAGTCAGGTTTCTAGGAATTTTTCAGGGCAGAAAATAAATCTTACAAGTGATTTATAAGTTGTTATGTATCAATACCTTTCAAGGATAGCTTTCAAGTAACCATGACTTCCAGGTATATAGACTTACCATCTGCTTCAAAGACAAGAAACTTCTCCATGCAAATTTGTACTAAGAGACATCTTTTTGTCAAATAGCCAGGGCTTATACCCAAGAGTGAACTAATTCATTCAGAACATAGGATCACATACATATAGAACTGCTAGCCATACTCCCCGAGGACTCTGGATCTCACAGGGAGATTCAGTGGCATTAATGTATGACAATGAGCAGTTGTATGTTTTTGGTGTGCTAGATCCACATGGCTAATTTGGCATTTAGTTTGCATCAGAATTCAGAATTTAAAAGCTGCAGCAGCATCGTTATATTAATCAGGATGGACTAAGCAGAATGTCAGTTAAAATAAACTCCAGGCCAGGCACAGTGGCTCACACCTGTAATCCCAGCACTTTGGGAGGCCGAGGAGGGCAGATCACCTGAGGTTAAGAGTTTGAGACCAGCCAGGGCAACATGTCGAAACACCATCTCTACTAAAAATATAAAAGTTAGATGGGTGTGGTGGCACATGCCTGAAATCTCAGCTACTCCGGTGGCTGAGGCAGGAAAATCACTTAAACCCAGGAGGCCGAGGTTGCAGTGCACTCCAACCTGGGCAACAGAGCAAGACTCTGTCTCAATAAATAAATAAATACAAAATTTAAAAAAACCTCCAAATGTCATGGGCTTAACTAAAATTTAATTTTTCTTCACATAAAGTCCCCTGAGGCTCATATTCCTCTGTGTGTTGGTCCACTTCCTAGGATGCTTTGGCATTACAGCACCTCCTCATCAGCACATGCTTCCACAATTACCCAGCTGGGGAAGAATAGGCTGGGCAATTAAACATTGGTAATAAATTCATCCTTCTGAAAATGACGTACATCACTTAGGCACACATTTCATGAGCTAAAGCTAGTCTAATTTCAAGGAGACAGGTAAGTAAAATCTTCTTGTTTGCCTGAAAATAGAGAACTCTGTAATACCATCCATAGTGGCATACAGACATCCAGATTTGTGGCAATTTGTATAGCCTGACCTCACTCTTCTAAGAATTATAGTAAAAAAAAAAGTGGTTAGTTAACCAAACTGCATATGGATATGTGTTAGCCCCTCAAATGAAACTACTTCATTTATATTACTTTAAAGAAATATGTTTTCTACTATTTAATGATCACATCATATACGCTGAATGCAGTAATGTCAAGTTTTTAAATTTTGTTTTGCTTTTTACCCATGAATTTTCTAACTAGGCAAAATGAGATGAAAGAATTTTGGCTGTGATTTCAGGAACTGCCTTTACTCAACGCATAATTATAACTAATCATAACCAGTGAGTGAAATTTTGTCAAGATCATTCCTGATTTTGAATTTTCATTAAAATTGATAAAGTATACTCTTCAAATAATAACATGATTTTTCCTTCTTTTTTTTTTCTTTTTGAGGCAGAGTCTCACTCTGTCACCCCGGCTGGAGTGCAGTGGTGTGATCTCAGCACATGTAACTTCCACCTCCTGAGTTCAAATGATTCTCCTGCCTCAGCCTCTCAGGTAGCTGGGATCACAGGCATGCACCACCACACCTGGCTAATTTTTATATTTTTAGTAGAGATGGAGTTTCCCCATGTTGGCCAGGCTGGTCTCGAACTCCTGACCTCAAGTGATCCATGTGTCTCCCAATGTGCTGGGATTACAGGTGTAAGCCATCGCGCCCAGCCATGAGTTTTCTTTTTCCTAAATATTTTCTTGTAACTATTTGTTGCCATAACAGTTTGAACCTGAATTTAATTTTCATAGGGTTAAAAATATTTATTTCTGCTGAATTTTTCATTAGAGAATGTGTATTATTAAAAATAATTTGAATGGATTAAATTATATTTTAAAAAGAAACAAAGGTGAGAAAATAAAAAAAATTAAAAAGTGGGGCCAGTTAAGAGAGGGAGAAAGAGGTCAGGCACAGTAGCTCATTCCTATAATCCCAGCACTTTGGGAGACCAAGGCAGGAGGATCTCTTGAGCTCAGGAATTCAAGACCAACCTGGGCAACATAGGAAGACCTTGTCTCTACAAAAAATAAACAAAATTAGCCAGGCACGGAGGTGTATCCCTGTAGTCCGAGCTACTCAGGAGGCTAAGGTGGGAGGATTGCTTGAGCCCAGAAGGTGTGGGCTGCAGTAAGAGAAGATTGCACCACTGTACTCCAGCCCAGGCAACAAAGTGAGATCCTATCTCGAAGGAAGGAGGGAAGGAGGGAAGGAAGGAAGGAAGGGAGGGAGGGAGGGAGGGAGGGAATCCAGAACCTACTTGTGGGGAGACAATCCTCTATGGGTCTCTTGCATTTCCGCACATTGTATGAAAAGAGGTACTAGCTTTTTTTCTGGATTGTTTTTTCAAGCATGTTTGTATAGAGAACAATTTTGGAAGAAGAGAGTTTCTCTTTTTAGAGTAGATGGCAGGTTTGTTTGCTGCCCAGTATAATTAAGATAATGCTTCCCTCCAAGGCAAAGTTTAGGTAGGTTTGCTTGCAGCTCCTTAATAATTTATTAGGGTTTCCTATGCTCAGGGTCCCTCAGCAGTGATACTAACCCACTGCATGTGCAGCTTTCACTGGGGCTTCCACATATCACATCCATGAGACTTGTAGTGGCATGAATGGTATGAGCATGAAGTTCATGCTGCCTGTTGTCCTGTGAGTAATTAAGTCCTTTTACTCTGACCCAGCAGTCTCCTGTCTTCTACCGGCATCCATAAAACTTTGGCAGCTTACTTGAAAACTTTTGGCAACAAGAATTGAATGCTGACAGACGTGGCTTTTTGGAAGAGAAAGAATAAGGGATCCTAAGGACTGACTTAGAATTTATGAGAAGACTCCCCAGGGAGGTATTTACCCAGTAGTAAAAACCTAGTAGTAGTAGGCAAGGGCAATTAGGAAGAGTGAGGGTCTCCCACTGCTCTACCTGTTACTGAATGTTTAGAGTCTGCGCGGCAAGAGGTAACTGAAATAAGTCATCTACATGGTGTTTCAGTTGTTGTTCTCTCTCCTCTTGAAGGAAGGAGAAAGGATCAAGGAGCCCCCAAAGCTGAGAGAGGGCTTGGATAATCTGAAAACTTTGAAAATTAGTTTTGGTTATACCACGAACAGCCTCTGGGTCACGCAAAGTGGAAAGAAAATATGCTTTGCTTACTGATATGAAGCCACTCTCTCCCTACACAGCCCCAGATTCCTCCCATCATTCCTTTTACCCTGATCTCTGCTGCTTAAAAGAGGGAGGTGGCATCTGGGTCTTCCAGGGGAAACAAAAGCTACATGTGCAGGTATGCTGGGGAACTTAAGGGAGCTGGGGAACTTAAGGGAGCTCAAACTTGGATGCTCTGTTGAATATGGACATCCAAGTCTCCCATTCTACCTGATTCTTGGAGGACAGGGAGTACCTACATTCAATTTGTAGGATTTGGTCAGGGATTAAAGTAGCAATGTGATGCTAACATGACCTTTTTTTCCAGGATGTTATCCACTCCTTATTTTTCTTTTACTTCTCTAAGTGTTCCTCGGTTTTCTATAATGGTTCCTTCTCTTCAGACTACTTCTTACATTAGACTTTTTTTTTTTTTTTTAAATTGAGATACAGAGTCTTCTTATAGTGCCCAGGCTGGCCTCAAATGCCTGGGCTCAAGAGATTCTCTTACCTTAGCCACCCAAGTACCTAGGATTACAGGTATGTTCCACCATGTCCAGTGACAGAAATTCTTAAAATAAGGAAAGGCAAGGAGGAGGCAGGAATAGCGGGTAGTCGTGGGCCTTTAAAGAAGGGAGAGATTTGAACTGACATGATTATAGGTAGGCCGAGATTTTTATATTTTCAAAATGAGGCATAGGTTGAAAATAAACAAGAGCCACTCACTTAAATGCTGATTGTTCCAGGTTTTCATCCTTGGTGGTGTGTTCCTTCTACATTTTTAGATATATTATTTCATTCACATTCTAGAAGGTATTGCTTATAGTTCCCAAGACTGTATCTCCAATTTTAATTTATCTTCGAGTTCCAGACCAGCTTTCTCAAATGCTAATTTGGCTATCACAAAAGCACTTGAACCTAATACATTTTAAAAAAAGAAGACTGAAATAATTATATTCCTAAATATTCCCAACTTACCCATCAAGGTTAATGGAATCAATGTGCTCAAGTTTCCCAAGTAAAAAATTCATTCTGGAGTCCCTCTTACCACCCACACCTAAATTCTGTCAATTTCACTTCAGAAATGTATCAAAAATATGACCATTCTTCCCTATTTCCTCATCCACTAGTTCAATTCAGGCTCTTATGATTTCTGTCCTAGATTATTGCCACATTGCCCTGTCTGGTCCCTCCCCCATCAGTCTCTCCCAGTAATCCATCTTTTACATTACTACCATCATTATTTTCTTACCAAACAAATATGATTACACTCTCTCCTTTTATTTAACTATTTCCCCTGATTTTTCACTAGCTGCCCTATAAAAGCAAAGCTCTTTTGTATGGGTACAATGCCCTTCGTGACGTAACCCACATTTAGTGTTCTAATTTCATTTCCTTCCACTCCCCACCACAACCCTAAGCTCCAAACCACAATGAACTGTTCATGTATCTTTTCAAAATTCTATGCCTTTGCAAATTTTGTCTTCTTTGCTTCAGATGCCCTTTCTTCCTCTTCTGTATATAAAAAATTCTCATTCTGTCTTCAAGACTATCCCAAGTTCATCTTCTCAGTTAAGCCATCCCTAATTTTCCTAGAGTCTCCGATAGCACTTATTTCTGTGTATTCAATTTGTTTATTCATGTGTTTGCCTTTTCCATTAAACTAAGTTCCTTAAAAATAGGGATCGGCCCAGCGGGGTGGCTCATCTCTATAATCCCAGCACTTTGGGAGGCTGAGGTGGGGATCAGGAGGTCAGGTCAGTGGCCTGATCAGTATGGTGAAACCCCGTCTCTACTAAAAATACAAAAATTAGCCGGGTCTGGTGATGTGCGCCTGTGGTCCCAGCGACTCAGGAGGCTGAGAAAGCAGAATTGCTTGAATCCAGGAGAGGTTGCAGTGAGCTGAGATCACGCCACTGCACTCCTGCCTGGGCGACACAGCTAGGCTCCGTCTTAAAAAAAAAAAAAAAAGTAGGGATCATAGGTTTTTTATTTTTAGTGCTTAGCAGAATGTCTTGAATATAGTTGAATAAATGCTTACTGGCTGAAGAATTTAATGTTTTATATCAAGTCAAGAATCATTGACTGCTTTAGCCTGAAATAAATTTTTGAGCAGCTGAATGCTGGTATTTTGCATGCTTTGCATATTGTATATTATATACATTTTATTATTCGAATCTTTCTTTGACTACCTTCATTTTTGTTATTTAAATAAATATAATGAACTACAGTATAGGAAAGAAAACAACTTTAAATTTGCTCCTTATTAAAAGTGTAAGTTGGGTAAATGAGAATATTGAAACATTTAGCTAAATTAAGGATGAGGAGCAGCTATGATTTGTTCTTGCATCCCTCAGAGTCAGGAAAATAAAGAATGTGACCATTTGACTAGACATAAACATATTACCATCCACGTCACTCCTTATAATGTCAGGAAGCTCATTCATTAAGTGGTTAATTTGAAGTTCCTCAGGAAAGATTTTTTAGGTATTAAGATTATATTCTATTTGGAGTATGAACTTCAATGGTTTGAGCCACAACATTTTACAGTCCATTGCATTTTATCTGGTCATTTTATCAAACTGATCAAACACCTCCTGTGCCATTTCAGAAATATGTGGGAAATGACAGGCAATAAGCAATTCCTGAAGAAGGCTGGGATGGATTCATACTAGCAATGTAACATATGTTTTTAATTTAATGAAGCCTGTTCTGTATCCATAGATTAATGAAATTTGAGAAAATATGAGTTATCTATATTAGGTAACATAGTAAATTACAAGTTCCCTGAGGACAAAGAACTTTTATTCATCTCTCCTCCTTCCCAGGTAAAACATTCTGAATACATCTTTGTTGAATTTTATTAAACGAAATGCTTTATTTTTTTTTACAAAATTCTAGATGATATCTTAATAAACTTTACTCATTTATTGTCTGACATAATAAAACACATGTGTACCTAAAAGAATTTTTTAAAATTATTCTTATGTAATATTTAGCACAAATAGAGAAATGTTTTTAGACTATCTTGAGGCAAAGGAACCTGCAAACTAATTCCTGATTCACTCACTGGGGTTGAAAACAGTTTATTTCTGTCAACTAAAAGAAATAAGACATAAAACAAACACCAGAGAAAAGAGAAATATTTTTGTTTCACACAATACAGAGTTGTGATTGCAAAAAGAATAAAATGCTGAGCCAAACAAAAATATGTTTATTTATTCATGAAACCCTTTTCGAGTCTTAGATGAAAAAGGATAACTAAACCAAATAAGTTGGAAAATTTCTCCTAGAATTTTAAAATCTTAAAAATTTTAAACTGAATAATGTGAAAACTGATAACCATTTTTATAGCACTGGCAAGAAAACACATTATAAGATGTCCTTACAATTCCATGCTCAGTTTGTATTCTGTTGCAACTTCCCCAAGTTTTATTTTTCTGAGTGGGCTGGGCAATGAAACCCATAAGATTTGCCTTCTGGGACAGAGCCGTTTTAAATATGATGCTCTTCCTACTCTTCAGACAAGAAAGCAGTGAATCATTCATCTTCTAACCAAAATTAAGCTGGTAAATTCCATGGCTATCAATCTCGACATTTAATGTTTACATTCAAAATTTGGGATAAAAGAAAAATGAGTTTTTTTAAAAAGAAATATGAAGTGGATCATTAATGAAATTCTAACTGCAGTGAAACAAAATCTTTTGTTAAATGGCAATGGTAAATATTGTAAAGATATGTTACTTCCTGTTTTCCAGTCTGTCTTTTTCTTGACCACAACTAGTATAAGATATAATAAAATAACAACCTCCCAAGTTATGTTATTATAGAGTACTTTTACAGCCCAACCCAAGGCAAAACAAACATCAGTAATGAATTGTTCCCATGAACTGGCATAAGGAAAGACTGTGGACTGTCACAAAAAACTAGTACATTTTTAAAAATCTAAGAACAGTAGAACTTTGAGGCATGACAGTTTCATTGCTAATTTATGTCATCCAAGATTTTGTCCAACTAAGCAATAAATTAGGAAATAATATCTCGAGAATCTTACTAGCTCTAGTTGTAATCATTTACAAATTACTGATAAATTTAGTAATATTTTGAATGGTAAATTGCTTATTCCCTCAGCAGTCGATGTATTTAATGAAACCAAAATACTGTGTCGTTTCAGCCAAAAGTAGGCAACTAATATTTTTTCTTAATATAGAGTGTAGAGGTGACTGACTCATCATAATATTTTCTGTTTTCACATTAGTCAGTTAGCACTCAAGAAATTTAATATGCCATTGGGAGTGCAACAGGAGTCATATTTCTGAAAATGAAATTTCTGTTTTCATATACACTCCTTCCGTTGGCTCCTAAATTCAGGTAGTTTAGAGAAACATACTTTCCCACATTTAGTGCCCTGACTCAGGTAGAAGTTAATAATAACTTTATTCTAAACTGAATCCTTGGTATCTTGATGCTAAAGGGTTGCAACAAATTAAATGGTTTATTCTTTTGTGTTCCCCCAAGAAGCAATTCTAGTCTCAGTCATTCTTTGAAACAAACACCTGATTAGTTTACTAATACATGAGGTGAAACAAAAAGTAAATTAAAAAAATATATTTTCAATTTTAACTGGCCATAATTTTAATTTTCAAATTAGTGGTTTCTTCTTCTATTAGCCTAGGCTGAAAAATTAAATATGGGATACCTAAATAAAACACGTTTATGAACAAATTCATAAATTTAAGTCACATAAATTCAAGAAAGTATATTCTTATTAGATGTTTGAGAATTGTTCCATCAATAGACAAGTTTTATATTCCATCAAATTCAGTGCTAAAGACAAGGCTTTGTACTTAATATGCTGTCTTTCATCTTTGGCCTTCGAAACCCTTTATGGGACTTAATTAATTCTCACCACACCCCTCTGAGGCAAGATGGTATTATTATCCCCTCTTTATAGTTGAGGAAATGGAGACAAAAAGAGATTAGTATGAGATTTGCCCAATGACGTAGAACAAATCAGAGACACATTTAGTGTGAGCTTCAAAACTGCTCACAGATAAACATGTTGGCGTCTTCATTTCTCTCTCCTATCAGTATTAATGTTTCAACATTCTCAACAGAAAATGTTTCTTGTTTAGCAACATTGCTAAGTTGAATTCCTTTTACACTCTGAAAAGTTTATATTGCCTCTTTGAGAATTTATTTTATTTCTTCTTTGCTACAAAATGAATTTTTGACATAATTTTGACATGTTGCAACTACATGTACAGGTTGGTACCCGGAAGAAATTAAAGTATACATTACTTGCAATTAGATATAAAACTTACATGAAAAAAAAAAAACTTTCAGGAAATGTGTAACCTGCTGTGTATCAGATCATTTATGGGGACATTTTAGGGTCCACGGAGTCCATTCACCTAGAAATCTTGATGGTAATATTATTACAATACCACCTCATGAAGTGACTCATGCTGGCTTGTTCAGGCTTGTGTTCTTTGTGAACTGAAGACCTGTTATAAACCCAATTACAACTAGTTTCTCTGCTATTGCATTATGCCTCACGTTGATGGTTAAAGTAAACCTGCAGATATTTTTTCTATTGGAGTTCAAAGGCAAATGTCTGCTACTGAAGCAAAATGAAAAATAAGATACTTTGTTTTTCCTTTTTTTGTTGAGACATCCCAGAAATTCATATTTAGGCTTAACCAAATCCAATGGTTTTGCTGTTCTATCCCCTACATGACTAGCAACTCTTTTTGAAGGACGTAAGCTTATCTTTACAAAAAAAAAAAAAAATCTAAAATTTCTGTAATTTTTAAAACTATGTTTAATTTGCCTTATCTAGGTGAAAATGCGAGTAAGAGAGGTCTCCGTTTTAAGATTTATTCCAAGCTTGGATTCCTTATGCTGTTTGGTTTTCTTATGATACCTTACTCTATTAAATTGTACACAATCATAATACCAGCAAATAGTCTGTCTCTTTCTTCACAACGAGCTTTCTTGTTTCCCCTGCCCTCTTTGGATAATTTGTATAAAATGCAATGCAAAGATTACCTCTCAGGAAAGGGTGAAAAAAGGAAAGGCAAAAGTATACCTTTAGTTTTCAAACTATACTACTCAAATATTTTGTTTCGGTCTTAATAGCCACTCCCTGGCCAGGCCTAGTGGCTCACGCCTGTAATCCCAGTACTTTGGGAGGCCAAGGTGGGTAGATCATGAGGTCAAGAGATTGAGACCATCCTGGCCAACATGGTGAAACCCCATCTCTACTAAAAATACAAAAATTAGCTGGGTGTGGTGGCATGTGCCTGTCATACCAGCTACTCGGGCGGCTGAGGTAGGAGAATCACTTGAACCCAGGAGGTGGAGGTTGCAGTGAGCCAAGACTGCACCACTGCACTGCAGCCAGGTGACAGAGCAAGACTCCATCTCAAAACAAACAAACAAATAGCCACTCACCTTCCTTATAAAACCAGCCAAATTTTTTCAATTTATGATATTACTAATCATTGAATGTCATGTTGTATTATAAAGAAAAAAATAAAAATAGGATATTGCTAATCATATAATTTCAGCAGTAACCATTTTGTTTCAAAATTCTACTAAATTAAATCATGATGAACTTAAAGTTGTTAAATTTTATACACATTACTTTATATGTAAACATACAAACACACTTTAACAAAAATGACAAGACTTATTTTTTGAGATGGAGTTTCACTATTGTTGCCCAGGCTGGAGTGCAATGGCGAGATCTTGGCTCACTGCAACCTCCGCCTCCTGGGTTCAAGCAATTCTCCCGCCTCAGCCCGCTAAAGACTTTTACTGCAGAAAAAGAATTTACTCCAAGGTTCAGAGTCACAGTGAGATCTGTTGTTAGCAAACCTCAATTGGTGGATATTTTAAATATTTTCCAAAGTCCACCAATGTGAGCCCCTATAGCTTGGATGTTACAAAATAATCTTTTCCTTTTAAAATGGAAATACGCTGTATTTGCCTTAAAAGACAGTTTTCAAATAAGAGATCCTTCTTCTTTCAATATTTATTGCAACATATAATGGAATTCTTCTTTAAAGATTTGTGTAGAATTAGTTACACTCCTTTGTCATATGCTCCCAAATATTTATTTTAGGGAGTTGATAAACCTGCTGGTTCTATCAGGAAGCTTAAAATTAGGTCAATTTCGCCACTGAGGCTAAGCACCATTCATCACCCTTATCTCTCTAACAGCTAATCTAGGTAGTTAAGTAGTAATACATGGACAATTCCCCTTTTTAAGTGATGCACCAAGCTATAAACTTGGCATTGCAAAACAGAGGAAAAAAACTGTGCAATAATCCTTATTGACTTCAGAATACAGAATCTTGGGAAATTATTCTCAGTTCAAAATAAAGAGACTTAAAATCATTTTCATACAGTTAGTGGATTCTTTCTTATGCAGTCCTAGGACATGCTGGAATATAGTTAATGAGCTGTGCCAGGAATTAAGCCTGTTTGCCGCTATAGATTCCATATCAGAAATAGAGCAAAGCATAGGAAATCCTACCCACATGTAGTACAATCCCTTCTCAATCTCCTAGGTCAACAGTCCCCAACCTTTTTGGCACCAGGGACCAGTTTCGTGGAAAACAATTTGTCCATGGATGTGGGAGTGAGGGAGATGAAACTATTCCATGTCAGACCATCAGGCATTAGATTCTCATAAGGAGTGTGCACCACAGATTCCTCGTATGCACGGTTCACAATAGTGTTCATGCTCCTATGAGAATCTAATGTCACTGCTGATCTGACAGGAGGTGGAGCTTAGGTGGTAATGTACACTTGCTTACAGCTCACCTCCTGCTGTGCAGCCCAGTTCCTAACAGGCCATGGATGGATAATGGTCCATGGCCTGGGGTTGGGGACCCCTGTCCTGGATGACTCTGTCAGTTGCTGTGTATTATGAGTTCTTATGCTAAAATGTAAGGTAATGTAATGCTTATTAGAAGTAGTGGTAGTGTTTCAAAAAATTATTCTATCATGTGTTAATAGTCCAGACTCTCATGTGTTTTCAACATATTTGAACCTGGTTTCCAAAGCTCTTTCATTTTTTACTGAGAACAATTCTCTAAAACCTTTTTCCTCTTATCCACAATCAACTTTTCATTCTTGATTCCCTTGTTGATTTACAGTGAATGAAGAACTACTTTGGTATTATTGAAATCTGTTTCTTAGGAAAAATTAGCTGTGCTGGCTCTCTCTCTCTTTTATATATATATATGAGGGAGAAATGGGAAAAGAAGGTGATTGATTAATAGTCTAATTGTCAAGACATAATTACTTAAAAGCAGATAGTATGTAAGTAGATGAAACAGGTAATTGAGGATATTTACTCATTATAAAACACTTTTCTGTGTCAAGCAATGTACGATGTATTGAGGAGACAAGAAGCAGACATAGTCCTTGCTCCTAGAAAACCAACAATCTAGTTGGAAGAAATATAAACTGTTTATTCTTTTGCAAATCTGTCATTCATTTTTCTCTATTCTAATTTTTATCATCTTAATTTGGACATTTACCACTTCCTTCTTGGATCACTACTGCTCTCCCCTGAAAGGCCTTCCCATCTCGGGTAAATATCCCCACTCCACCCTTACTAATTTGACTCTTCCTTCTAACTTCTACTTTGATTGCATAAGTATCTAGTTCAAAAAGTTCAAGAGTTGGGCCAGGCACAGTGGCTCATGCCTGTAACTCGAGCGGTTTGGGAGGCCAAGGCAGGAGGATCCCTTGGGCACTTGGAGTTCAAGACCAGCCTGGGCAACACAGGGAAACCCCGTCTCTACAAAAAAAATTTAAAAATTAGCCTGGCATGGTGATGTGCCCCTGTGGTTCCAACTATTTGGGAGGCTGAGCTGAAAAGATTGTTTGAGCCCAGGGGGTGGAGGCTACAGTGAGCTGTGATCATGCCACTGCACTCCAGCCTGGGTGACAAAGCAAGAGCCTATCAAAAAAAAATAAAATAAAATAGTTCAAGGGTTAATACTTTTGGAATAAAGTTTCAATTATTATTCTAGCCTCAGCATCAGTGCTTCTAACATCAGATGTCAATCTACTCATCAACTTTACCTGCTGCTGAGTTCACTGTGGCTCACACCTGCAATCCCAGCACTTTGGGAGGCAAAGGCAGAAAGACCTTTTGAACCCAATAGTTTGAGACCAGCCTGGGCAACATAAGGAGACATTGTCTCTATAGAAAAATAAATAAATTTAGCCAGGAACCGTAGCCCATGCTTGTATTCCCAGCAACTTGGGAGGCTGAGGTGGGAGGATTGCCTGGGAAGTCAAGGCTGCAGTGATCTGTGATCCAGCCACTATAATCCAGCCTGGGTAACAGGACAAGACCCTGTTTCAAAAAAATAAAAATAAAAAAATAAACAACTTTACCTGCTGAACCATCCCCTCACACACTACAAGTTAAACTATGTTGCAAATCATTGCCTAATATACACTATACACTTTCCCATATTTCTATACTGGATTACACTGTTGCCTGTGTTTAGAATGTTCTCTGTTGAAATCCTACTAATCTAAGGTAACATTCATATGCCACTTCTTCCATAAAGCCTAACAAGAATTCCTCCAGCTGAAACTGCTGTCATCTAAACGCCTTAAACTCCTTCTTTGTATAACTCTTATACCAGTCAAATACTACCTTGTATTGTTTTGTTTATTTCTTTCCTCTTTACAAGCACATAAAAACTCCTACATAACCCTTGGTATGTGTCTTATATATATCGAGCACTTAGTAAATATTTGTGTGGCATTGAATGATTACAATGAGAGGAACAAGCAAGCATGCATGAGAAGAGAGCAAACATGTAGGTGGAGATAAAAGTCATGGAAACCTGAAAGAAGTGGGACTTAAATTTGCTATGGTAGAAAGGAATTTTATTCATAATAGTATCTTGATTTATCGTTTACTTACAGGAAACTTTTGATTGCCAACATAACTATTCATTTACAAAATATGAGGGAGGTTAAAAAAATGGTGTTGAGGTTAGCAGATGAAATCATTGTGAAAATTCCAAGAGAGAAAAGAAATCAGAATATTTGAAACAGAATTTGTTCAAAGTAGCAGCATTATTTTTATTTATACCCAGATAATTAAATTACCAGATTTATGGGCTGAAGTATCTATTCACTGTTTGTCTTTTATGTTTGTGATATCTAGGCCCATCTAGGATTGCAGTAATTTTCTGATTACTTAATACAGTAGTCCTCCCCACTTATCCTTGGGAGGTACTTTCCAAGACCCCCCAGTAGATTCCTGAAACCACGGATAGTACTGAATCTTATATATAGTATGTTTTATTTCTGATCTGATAATCAAGAGACTTACTAAGTAACTAATGGGTGGGTAGTGTATACAGTGTGGATACATTGGACAAAGTGACATTCATATCCCAGGCCAGATGGAGCTGGACAGTGTGCAATTTCATCATGCTACTAAGAATGTACAATTTAAAATGACATTTTTTTTTTTTTGAGATGGAGTCTCACCTAGGATGGAGTACGGTGGCATGATCTCAGTTCACTGCAACCTTCACCTCCTGGGTTCAAGCGCTTCTCCTGCTTCAGCCTCCCAAGTAGCTGGGATTACAGGTGTACGCCACTATGCCTGGCTAATTTTTGTAGTATTAGCAGAAACAGGTTTTGCCATTGTGTCCAGGCTGGTCTCAAACTCCTGACCTCTGGTGATCCATCCCCCTCAGCCTCCCAGAATTTTGGGATTACAGGTGTAAGCTACCTTGCCCGGCCCAAAACTTAAGAATTGCTTATTTCTGGAATTTTCCACTTGCTATTTTAGGACCACAGTTGAACATGGGTAATTAACACCATGGAAAGCAAAACTGTTGATGAGAGGGACTACTGTACATCTAAACTACTTTTTTGCATAGCTTTGCCTAGGTTTGTATAGCTTTTGAGATGAAGAGCTTCCTGGCCATTGAAAGGTGTTGGATGTATGGTGTTTTGCAAAAGAAATGCAAGAAAAGAAGAGGAAAGGGATCAAAACCGTTAGTAATATAGAAGTTGCCTCTCCCAAAGCAGCCTGTTTCAGAGCTTCTTGCTTGCTTCCTCATTGACATCTTTCCCCCTCCCCTCTCTTACAATACAGTATACACTTAAAAAGCCATGCAATTGGACCAAAGAAAGAAGAAAGGAGCAGTTATGTAAAACGTTTATTTGCCTATGAATGAAGAAATGCGGAGATACCACAAAATGAATCCAATTCTTGCACTCTCTACCCTGCAATGGAGAGAAATCTGTGTGATCCCATGCAGGTATGGAGCCATGGGGAGATACCCCTTACTCCTCTTCTACTGCCTTTTTAAGGAAGTGAAACTGGCAAATAGTCTTTAGGCTGGATTTAGACCCCAAAGCTCTGAAAAGTATAAATTTTCAGTATGGCAAGATAGTCTTGGGGAGGAATTCTTCAAGTGTACAATCTCAAACAACTCTGGAGAGTAACACAATAGAGTATTTGCTTAGGCTCGTGGAATGATCTGCATTTATTCAAGCCTGAGATGGTGGGGGAAGTTCAAGAGCCTCCCACACTGGAAACTGTGCTTAATGATTTGGCATCTCAAAAACTTATCCAGACTAGCAGGAGGAAGTCTAACCCTACAAACGGGCTTCTGTGAAACTTCTTACATACACCACTCCTGTTGAAAGTGCAGCTGGGTGCATATGTGGCAGCCAGATGGTTCCCATGTTCACTAAGGAATTGTGCTAGGGAGAGGGAAGATGAGTCTGCTTCCTACTGTACACTAACAACACATTAAGCAAATCAAACTTATCTATATATGAATTCACTTTTTAAAATAGCTCAGAACAATATATTTTTATTGGTGAAATACTGAGTTTACTTTCACACTATACATACCCTCATTTCCTACTTTGCCCAAAAGAATAAATCCATGTAAAAATGAACTAAAAGTTTCCAATTCCAGCATTATATTACTTTGTAATTAAGAGTAGACAGGAACAAATCTTAAACTTATAGAACATTAATAAAATTTCTTCTTATACTGTGGTAGACTATAAAGATACTCTCAAACACACAATTTTTCTCTAAAAGCTAGCATTTCCATTCATCCAAAATATAATAATTGATCTGGAAAAAGGACAAATATTTGAGTCACAGAAAGATCTTCAAGGTCCCTCTAAATTATCAATGATGAAATTGCATTTAACTTTTTGATAACGCTAAGGGAAACAGAGCACAATAAAAAAAGTATGCAGATGTAGCAGTTGCAGTATACATTTATGTAGCAAAAATAATTAACAGTATTCAATGCTTCAGCCTAGGAATAGGTTAGATTTAGCTTGCCTACAATATTTTGTGCTTATCTCAACTCCATCTTCCTTTTTAAATTTCTTTGACAGCTCATTATTTTTTGTAGTAAACTATCAAACTCCTATACTTGGCCTTTCTCATCACCTTCCTTCCCAACACTGAAAATGTATCTTCAACTACTTCCTTAAATAAAACTCCTGCTCATGATAAACTGGCCTATTCATTGTTTTCTGAACATATATTCACATTCTTTCTGCCTTCATGGTTTTGTTCAAGCCCTTCCCCCATGTGTCCTATAACTTCTCCATTGCCTAGATGGTATCTTTTCTTGAAGTAGTAATTTAACTTCTATCTCTTCCAGGAAGTCTTTTCCAACCATCTCCCTACCAAAAGATTTGCACATATTAACACCTTGTGGAACATTCTCTTCCCTACCCTCTTTTGGCAAGTATTGTCGGTACTATCATTTGGTATTGACTTTGTTCCTCCATCCCTTCACTGGTATACCCCTCTGTCTCACTAGAGAGAGCTGTTTTCCTTTCTTTTTCTTTTGCCAATTAAACCCCTGCTCCTAAACTCCTCGTATGTGTCTGTATCCTAAATTTTCTTGGCATGAGACAACAAACCCTGATTATCCACCCCAGACAATGAAGCCACTTCACCAGCTCATGCTGGTTTACTTATACCTCTGAATTTTCTAATAATTCATAATTCTTAAAGTGAACAAGAGACACACATAATTGAGAATGTGTAGTGTAATCCTTGGAAAACCCACTATAGCTGAGAATCAGAATTCTTTTATTCTAATTTTGGCTCTATCACATGTCACTTTGGGTAAATGCTATTCACTTACATTATCATATCAGTAAAATGGGAATAATAACATCAGTCCTTTCCTTGTTACATATTAGGTAACAGACATGAAACAACAGATATGAAAATTTTTAAAAGAAAAGTAGTGCATAATGTCAAAGTAGTACTTAATCCACACTAATTGGGTAATGGTAAGACTGAAAGCCCAGACTTCACTACTGTGTAATATATCTATGTAACAAAAACTGCACTTGTACACCCCTTAAATTTATATAAATAAATAAATATTTATTAAAATCTTGAATTTCATTTGATACTCAGTAGATCTACTGACATACGGAGAAATTTTAAGAAGAAATGTTTTATAGAATGAAATCAGATAAGTAATAAAAGTTTATGTCAAAGTAATTTATTTTTTCTTAGGGAAGGCTAGATGCTCAAGAAGACAGCATAAAGGAAAAAATACTCAACATCTCCTAAAATACATGTAAAGTATTATTATCATAACAGAAAGTAAATCTTTGCAATAAAAATGAGAAGACAGGAAGTTCTAGCTGGAACAATCAGGCAAGAGAGAAATAAAAGGCATCTAAATTGAAAAAGAGACAGTCAAATATCTCTGTTCACTGGTGATATAATCTTATACCTAGAGAACCCTGAAGACTCCTCCAAAAGACTCCTGAGTTTGAAAAATGACTTCAGTAAAGATACAGAATATAAAATCAACATATAAAAATCAGTAGCATTTCCATATACCAATAATGATCAAGCTGAGAGCCAAGTCAGCACTTAATTCCATTTACAATAGCTACAAATAAACCAAATACCTAGGAACACATTTAACCAATGTGGTAAAAGAGCTCTACAAAAAAAAAACTACAAAACACTGCAGAAAAAATCATAGACAACACCAACAAATGGAAAAATAATACATGCTGATGGATTGGAGGAATCAATATCATTAATTGCTCAAAGCAATCTACAGATTCAGCACAATTACTTTTAAACTATCAATGTCATTCTTCATAGAATTAGAAAAAAAAATGCTAAAATTCATATGGAACCAAAAAAAAAAAAAAAACAGATCAACTAGCCAAAGCAATCCTAAGCAAAAACAATAAAACTGGAGGTATCACATCACCTGATTTCAAATTATACTATAATACAAGGATATAATAACCAAAATAGTGTGGTACTAGTATTAAAATAGACACACAGATCAATGGGACAGAATAGAGAACCCAGAAATAAAGTCACACATCTACAACCAACAGGTCTTCAACAAAGTTGACAAAAATATACACTGGGGAAAGAATACTCTATTTAATAAATGGTACTGGAATAAATGAAGAGTAATATATGGAAGAATGTAATTGGACTGCTCTCTCTCACCATACGCAAAAATTAACTCAAGATGGATTAAAGACTTCAATGTAACACCTGAAACTATAAAAATCCAAAAAAAAAAAAAAAAAACAACTAGGAACAGTTCCTCTGGACATTGGACTAGGCAAAAATGTATGACTAAGTCTTCAAAAGAAAATGCAACAACAACAAAATAGACAAATGGGACTTCCTTAAACTGGAAAGCTTCTGCACAACAAAACAATCAACAGATTAAACAGACAACCTGCAGAATCAGAGATATTATTCACAAGCAATGCATTTGACAAAGGGCTAATATCCAGAATCTACAAAGAATACAAACAACTCAACAAGAAAAAAACAAATAACTCCACTAAAAAGTAGGCAAAGGACATGAACAGACACTTATCAAAAGAGGACATACGAATGGCCCATAAGTATATGAAAATATGTTCAACATCAACAATCATCAAACAAATGCAAATTAAAACCACAATGAGGTATTACCATATACCAGTCAGAATGACTATTATTAAAAAGTCAAAAAAACAACAGGTGTTGACGAGGATTCAGTGAAAAGGGAACTCTTATACACTGTTGATGGGAATGTAAATTAGGTTAGCTCCTATGAAAAATAGTACTGAAATTTCTCAAAGAACTAAAAACAGAACTACCATTTGATCCAGCAATTTCAGAACTGAGTATTTACCCAAAGAAAATTAAATCATATTAAAAAAAAAAAAAAGCTGCACTTGTATGCTTATCGCAGCACTATTCACAATAGCAAAGTCATGGAATCAACTTATCTACGTGTTGGATAAAAAAAGAAAAAAGTGGTATTATATATACCATGAACTATGCTCAGCTCTAAAAAGGAATAAAACCATATATCTTCCAGCAACATAGATGGAACTGAAAACTATTATCCTTGGTGAAATGACTCAGAAACAGAAACTTTAAAACTACATGTTCTTACTTATAAGTGAGAGCTAAACAGTGGGTACACATGGACATTCAGAATGGAGTAATAGACACAAGGGATTCCAAATGGTAGGTGGGTGGGAGAGGGTTGAGGAATAAAATACCACCTGTTTGGTACAATGCATACTATTTAGATGATGGGTACACTAAAAACCAAGACTTCATCACTACACAATATAACCATGTAACACAGCTGCACTTGTACCCCTAAATCCACAAAAATATTTAATTTCGGAGAGAGAGAGAGAGAACTGTTTATTTCAGCTGAGAAAAAAAAAAAAGTCAAAGTAGTATTTATCAAGATAAAAAGTCTGAGACAATTAAGACTAAAATCTCTTCATGGCTTAAACAAACAAACAAACAACTTGTTTAAAGTTACTGAGCATGTATAATGTGCCAGGTAGTGTGTTGCCTAGGAATTCAAAGATAAATAAGATCCAAAAGAAATCTCAAATCTCAAAATATAGTAGAGCAAATAGTTAAATAGATCCATGCTCAGCAAACTACATGGCATGTTTTCATAAGACTTGTGACCTAAGAATGGTTTTTACAAGTAAATACGTACAGGTAAATTTATTTTTATAGATAAATATATACAAGTAAATATTACCAATAAATTTGATAACAGGGAACACTAACTTTGCACACCAATTAAGAAAAATGTTATTCCCCACCAAAATAATTCCATTCTTCTGATTAGTATACTGGTATTATACAAATAATACTCAATTTTTATTATATTTTTAATTTTGCTAAAAAAAAATGGTGGAAATTTGTTTTCTCTTTCATTATATAAGTAGCTACAAAATATCCTTGATTTTGCCTATTGGCCTACAACTTCTAAAATATTTACTTACGGAGAGAGATCCAAGATGACCGATTAACAGCAGCACAGGATTGCAGCTCCCAGTGAAGGCGCAGGGAGTGAGTGGACGCCAGACTTCCAGATGAGTTTTTGATGCCCACGGACCAGGAGATTCCCAGCAGAGGAGCTGGGACCAGGGAAGGTCAAGCTCTGTGGGGCGGTGGGGGGGGGGGCATCGCCAAAGAAAAACAAAGAAACAGAAATAGCATCACCACCAACAAGCTGGACGTCCACTCAGAAACCCAATCTGAAAGTCAGCCATTACAAAGACGACAGATGGATAAATCCACAAAGATGGGAAGAAATCAGTGCAAAAAGGCTGAAAACATCTGAAATCAGAATGCCTCTCCTCCTTCAGGGGATCGCAGCTCCTCATCAGCAAGGGAACAAGGCCTGATGGAGAATGAATGTGATGAATTGTCAGAATCAGGCTTCAGAAGGTGGATAATAAGAAACTTCTGTGAGCTAAAAGAACACGTTTTAACCCAATGCAAAGAAACTAAGAACCTTGAAAAAATGTTTGCTAACAAGAATAGACAATTTAGAGAGAAATGTAAGTGAATTAATGGAGCTGAAAAACACAATACGAGAACTTCGCGAAGTATGCACAAGTTTTAACGGTCGAATTGACCAAGTAGAAGAAAGGATATCAGAGGTCAAAGACCAACTCAATGAAATAAAACGAGAAGACAAGACTAGAGAAAAAAGGTTAAAAAGGAATGAGTAAAGTCTCCAAGAAATATGGGACTATGTGAAAAGACCTAATCTACTTTTGATAGGTGTACCTGAATGTGACGAAGAGAATGAATCCAAGCTGGAAAATATTCTTCAGGATATTATTCAGGAAAACTTTCCTAACCTAGCAAGGCAGGACAATATTCAACTCCAGGTAATACAGAGACCACCACAAAGATATTCCTCAAGAAGAGCAACCCCAAGGCACATAATCGTCAGATTCACCAGGGTTGAAATGAAGGAGAAAATGCTAAGGGCAGCCAGAGAGAAATGTCGGGTTACCCACAAAGGGAAGCCAATCAGACTCACAGAAGATCTCTCAGCAGAAACCCTACAAGCCAGAAGAAAGTGGGGGCCAATATTCAACATCCTTAAAGAAAAGAACTTTCAACCCAGAATTTCATATCCAGCCAAACTAAGCTTCATAAGTGAAGGAAAAATTAAATCTTTTGTGAACAAGCAAGTACTCAGAGATTTTATTACCACCAGGCCTGCTTTACAAGAGCTTCTGAAAGAAGCACTACACATAGAAAGGAACAACCAGTATCAGCCATTCCAAAAATATACCAAAAGGTAAAAAGCATCAACATAATGAAGAATCTACATCAACTAATGGGCAAAACAGCCACCTAGCATTAAATGGCAGTATTAAACTCACATATATCAATATTAATCCTAAATTTAAATTGACTAAATGCCCCAATCAAAAGACACAGACAGGCAAATTGGATAAAAAACCAAAACCCATTGGTATGCTGCATCCAGACCCATCTCACAGGCAAGGATACACAAAGACTCAAAGGGATGGAGGAAGATTTCCCAACCAAATAGAGAGAAAATATAATAATAATAATAATAATAAGCAGGAGTTGCAATTCTAGCCTCTGATAAAATAGACTTTAAAGCAACACAGATCAAAAGAGGCAAAGAAGGACATTACATAATGGTAAAAGGATCAATGCAAAAAGAAGAGCTAATGATCCTAAATATATACTCGCCCAAAACGGGAGCACCCAGATACATAAGGCAAGTCCTTAATGACTTATAAAGAGACTTAGACTCCCACACAATAATAGTGGGAGACTTTAACATCACATTGTCAATATTAGACAGATCGACGAGACAGAAAATTAACAAGAATATCCAGGACTTGAACTCAGACCTGGAACAAGTAAACTTAATAAACGTTTACAGAACTCTCCACCCCAAATCTACAAAACATATATTCTTCTCAGTACCACATCACACCTACTCTAAAAGTGACTACATAAGTGGAAGTAAATCACTCCTCAGTAACTGCATAGCATTTCACAGGTTTAAATGAAATATTGGTTGGCTGCTTGTTTGTTATTTTCCTCCCTTATTCCTTCCTATCTCCATTGTTAAGCACAATTATTGGCATAAAAGAGGTTTTTAGTACCCATTTTTAGACTGCATTCTAGCCTGGGCAATAGAGCAAGACTCCCGTTATGTCTCCCTTTTTCTTTTCTTCTTTCTTTCTCTCTTTCATTCTTTTTTTCTTTCTCTTTTTCTTTTTTTCTCTTTCTTTTTTTCCCTTAAAAAAAATAAAAAATAAAAAATAAAAAAATAAAAATAAAAAATAAATAAAATACTTACTGTAAACTTCACAGAAAAAGCTTGCTGATCCCTGAAATATTTACAGATAATTATATTTGGTAAGTACCTATATAAAAATATAGGATATAACTGTATTTATTTACCAACAATAATTGTATTTACCAAACACTATTTGGTATTGTATTAAATATAATTGTATTTACTAAATACAAATACAATTATAGTTGGTAAATAGGTATAGTTATATACCTATATTTTCATATAGGTATATACAAAATATACCTATAACCTGAGAACTCAAGTTATTATGAAAATTATATGTTATTATGAAAATAATAACTTGAGGTAAAGAACACCTAAATTAGCTTAGTAGAAGGGTTTCAGAAAAGACTTCCTAGAGTAGGTGGTATTTAGTCTGAAAAACTAACTAGGAGTTCATGAAACAAGAAGGATGCGCAGAGCAGTCACCAGGAGGTTGATGGAGGGACTTTAGTCACCCATGGCAGTTTGAGTCTTGAGATAAGCAGACGCCAGTATGGAATTGGATCTGATTAGTTTCACTTGTTAATGACTCCCAACTTTATATCTCTACCACAGACTCAGTTCCAATTATAACCAGCTGCCTGACAGTGTTTTTAAGCAGCTAAGGGAGGTGGGGTGCGCAGAATTCCCTGCTGAGAAGATGCCATAATCTCTACTCTTCCTATAGACATGGATCCTTCTTTCAGGTTCTGTCATCTCTGTGGGCCTGCCCTATTTATTTTTTAAAGTTGTATTGTTTTATATAAAATATACTTAATAAAATACTTAGGGTTTTTTTAAGTGATAGGAATTCGTAGAAAATAAAATTAATTTAAAAAAATTTTTAAATTAATTTTAAAAATCTTTGCAATGACATTAAAAATTTAAACATATATGTTTATAAATATATATTAATATATACTTATATGTTAATATGTATTATTAATATATACTTACATATATTAATATATATTAAACATATATATATTTACTGGAGATATATATCTCTTCAGGAAAAAATAGTGAATAGAACACCTATATAAGCTTATTAATTCTCCTTCCCAAAACGCTACAAAAATGATGGCAGGAAATAAATTTTTAAAAATTTAGAACATTAAAGAAAAGGAGAACTAGAGATAACAGTGAGAACCATTAAAAATAGGTTAAAAACCAGAAAGCATATGATCAAGTAATAACTGACTTCTTAGCTGAACAGAAGAAGTTAATAGTTAAGTACCTGTAGCTGGGAAAGTCAAGAAACAAACTAATTCATTCTTTTTTTTTTTAATATACCACCTCAGAACAAACTAATTGATTCTTTAAAAGCCTCAGAAATTGGAGGTATCTACTATATCTAAAAGGTGGGTTGCGAGTGGAAAGTCTGAATAAGAAACAGGCCATCTGTCTCCCAGCTCCTAACAACATTGTGAAGCAATGTAACCTAAAGTAACCATCTTCTGCCCCGCCCCAACCCCACCACAACTTAAGAGGAACTGATGGTTTACTCTTTGAAGATTTTTTTTGAGACGGAGTTTCGCTCTTGTTACCCAGGCTGGAGTGCAATGGCGCGATCTCGGCTCACCGCAACCTCCGCCTCCTGGGTTCAGGCAATTCTCCTGCCTCAGCCTCCTGAGTAGCTGGGATTACAGGCACGCGCCACCATGCCCAGCTAATGTTTTGTAGTTTTAGTAGAGACGGGGTTTCACCTTGTTGACCAAGATGGTCTCGATCTCTTGACCTCGTGATCCACCCGCCTCGGCCTCCCAAAGTGCTGGGATTACAGGCTTGAGCCACCGCGCCCGGCCCTCTTTGAAGATTTTTAACCAGAGGACTCTGAACTTGAGATAACTAAACACAGTTAGATAGAGCACCATAACAAAAACAAGTTTTTTTTTTTTTTTTTTGAAACATTCTGGAGTGCAGTGGCTAATCTCTGCTCACTGACACCTCCGCCCCCCCAGGCTCAAGCAATTCTCCCTGTCTCAGCCTCCTGAGTAGCTGGGAATACCCACATCCTGCTTTTTTTTATAATTTTTAGTAGAGATGAGGTTTTGCCATGTTGGCCAGGCTGGTCTTGAACTCCTGACCTCAGGTGATCCACCTGCCTCAGCCTCCCAAAGTGCTGGGATTACAGGCCTAAGCCACCATGCCCAGCCACAAAAACAGATTTTTTAAAATCTGTACTCTGATAAGAACAATCTGTTTTCCTACTTAGTCCCCAGGATGCTATACATAGGCTTAGTGGGAGCAGGATATTGGAGGTTTCCTTCCAGGAGAACAAGAAAAGACCTCACACTAAAAATTTGTGGGGGCGCCAAAGATATGGTTGACTATCTCCTGACAACCTACACTGAAGCCCAATAACTGGATGTATTTGTCCTATGGTAAATGTATGTTTAATTTATACAGGGTCAGCTACATTATAAAACAAGCCCCTCGTTCAAAGAGCAGAAAAAAAAATATCATTAAAAATATAAAATATAAACCTTGTTTTTCTACCTTGGTCTCTTTTTCACCTTGTCATGGGTTTTTTATTTTTTATTTGCTAGTTAAAATTTTTTCTAACGAAGGAAAAATTTTAAATTATTAGGCTGAATTTTGTCATTCATCTTTATGTTGCATAATGCCAGCTTTAAATGCAAATGTGAACATTTAACTCCGATGTAGGATCACCAAAATCACACGATTCATATTTTGTAGTTCATACATGTATATATATTTTGTTCTTACCAGAACAGTGGAAACACTACACAAAATTAAGTCAACATTTTATTTCAAGTCTACCAACACATTCTACCAACACTCTCTACGTTTGACTTATGGCGTCATTACTTTCAGCAAAACCAGCTGTGTAATACCAGGAACCAATGAGAATAAGAAAGCATATATAGGATTTCTTTCTCATTTGTGTTTCTTAGAATGCCATTGTCTTCTTTTTGCATTAGAAACAATTCTCATTCAAATAAAAAAACGTAGCGTTTTACACTGTTGGTGGGAGTGTAAATTAGTCCAACCATTACACTAATTAGTAGACAGTATGGCAATTCCCCAAGGATCTAGAAATAGAAATACCATTTGACCCAGCAATCCCATTACTGGGTATATACCCAAAAGATTATAAAACATTCTATTGTAAAGACACACGCACACGTATGTTCACTGCAGCACTGTTTACATAGCAAAGACTTGGAACCAATCCAAATGCCCATCAATGATAGACTGGATAAAGAAAATGTGGCACATATACACCATGAAATACTATGCAGCCATAAAAATGGATGAGTTCGTGTCCTTTGTCAGGACATAAATAAATCTGGAAACCATCATTCTCAGTGAACTGACACCAGAACAGAAAACCATACACTGCATGTTCTCTCTCATGAGTGAGTGTTGAACAATGAGAACATATGGACACAGGGAGGGAAACATCACACACTGGGGTCTGTTTCGGAGTGGGGAGCTAGGGGAGGGATAGCAGAGGGTGGGGAGGTTGGGGAGGGATAACATTAGGAGAAATACCTAATGTAGGTGACAGGGGGATGGAGGCAACAAACCACCATGGCACATGTATACCTATGGAACAACCTGCAAGATCTGCACATGTACCCCAGAACTTAAAGTATGCTAATAATAATAAAAAGAAGACAAAGTTTAGATACTACTAGGAATCAAAATATTTTGTGTGGTCAGGTTATGATGACCAGTACAAAATTATCTGATTCACTTAAAAAAAAAAAAAAAAAAGCACCTTCTAAATCAAGCATATTCTATGTGACTTTTACTTTTTATTAAAAAAATACATTTTAAGATAATTTGTCATCTATTACAATTGGACAGTTTTTCAGAAAAAAAAAATAGCCTCTACAGGTTATCAGTATCTATGATTACTCAGTCTTAGCTGTAACATGTTTACCTTGTGCTAGCTGTGAGTCTCCCTAAACTTTTAGGCACCACTGGGTCCCTTGGAATTCTATGTTCATGGGGTATCTCCAACACTATATGCAAACAGGGCAGTAAGTACTAGCAGACATATTTCATATTATAGTTCCAACAGATCTTACTTATAAAATACAGGTGTAGAGATAAAATTATTAGAATTTCAAGATACTAACAATGGAACATTAAAACGAGTATGGGACTCTTTTGAGCATGAGGCCCTGTTGAATTGCACGGGTCTCATCCTCATGAATTTGAGTCTGAGTTTATAAAAAGCCATGTGGCTGTGCTATATTGCATTCCCACCAGCAACATTTGAAAGTTCCCATTGGGCACCGGGCGTGGTGGCTCACGCCTGTAATCCCAGCTCTTTGGGAGGCTGAGGCGGGCGGATCACAAGGTCAAGAGATCGAGACCATCCTGGCCAACATGGTGAAACCCCGTCTCTACTAAAAAATACAAAAATTAGCTGGGCATGGTGACGCGCGCCTGTAGTCCTAAACTACTTGGGAGGCTGAAGCAGGAGAATTGCTTGAACCCAGGAGGCAGAGATTGCAGTCAGCTGAGATTGCGCCACTGCACTCCAGCCTGGCTCCTGGCGACACACCAAGACTCTGTCTCAAAAAAAAAAGAAAGAAAGAAAGAAAGAAAAGAAAGTTCCCATTGATTTGTATCTTTACCAGTAATTGGCAGTGTTAAACTTTTAAAATATAGCCATTCTAGTAGGTATATAGTGATATCTCATTCATCTTAATTTGCATTTTCCTTATTAACAATTTGGGTGAATATCATGTGTTTATTTGCTACCTGGATATCTTCTTTAGTAAAATATTTGTTTAAATAATTGTCCATTTAAAAAATGAATTATTTTCTTTAGTTTTGAAAATTCTTCATATATTCAGGATATAACTTCTTAATCAGATATATTCTTCACAAATATTTTGTCCCAATATGTGGCTTGTTTTATTTCTTTTTCAGTTTTGCAGGAATCTTTTGAAGAGCACAAGGTCTTAATTTTTATAAACTCTAATTTTTAATTTTTTTTAATACTTCATGCTTTTTATGTCCTATGTAAGGAAGATTTACAACAAAGGTCACAGAGAATTTCCCCTAGAAATGTATATAGCTTTAGGTTTCACATTTTGGTCTATGTACAATTTCAAGTTAATTTCTTTATATGGTGGAGATAGGTTTTAGCTTCCATTTTTTGTATATGGATGTTCAGTTGTTCCAGCACCATTTACTAACAATGTTTTACCTCATGAAATTACTCTGTCATCTTTGTTAGAATCATTTAATTGTATAGATGAGGGCATCTTTCTGTACTCTATCTATATATCTATCCATACTCCCAGTACTACACTGTCTTGAATACTGCAGCTTAATAAGTACTGAAATCAGACAGTGGGAGGCCTTTCTTGTTTTTCTGTTTTAAAATCATTTTGCTTATACTAGGTCCTTTGCATTTCCAAACAAAGTTTAGAATATGCCTATCAATTTCTACTCAAAAAGCTGCTTACATCTTGACTGAAATTGCACAGATTCTATAGAAAAATATGGGATAAATCTACCTGTTAAAAAGAGCAAGTCTTTGAATCCATAAACATGATATATCTCTCCACTTATTAAGTCTTATTTCATTTCTCTCACCAATGTTTTACAGTTTTCAATGTAGACATTTTTTACATTTTCTTAGATTTAACCCTGATTATTCATCCTTTTTGATGCTATTGTTATATTTTTAATGTAAATTTTTAATTGTTTATTACAAGTATATATGGAAATGCAAATTTTTTTAAGTCAGACCTATGGCTAAGAAATACAACTTACTTTTGAATGTCAATTTTATGTTCTGTGACCTAGCTAAACTCACTTATTATTTTAGTAGAATTTTAAATAATTTTTGGGGAGATGGGGGAAAATTATACCATCTGAGAATGCTGATAGTTTTATTTCTTCCTTTATAATCTGTACAAATCTTATTTCTTGTTCTTGCCTTATTGCTCTCAACAGGGCAGTTAATATACCGTTTAACAAAATTTGAAGGTGAATGTGTCAACTTTGTTGTTCCAAAGTGTGAATAAATTAACCATTATTTCTGCATGTGTCTATGAGGATGTATTTGAATGAGATGAACATTTGAATCAGTGGATTCGGTAAAATAGATTGCCCTCCCCAGTGTGGGTGGGCGTTACCCAATCTGTTGAGGGCCTGAATAGAACAAAATGATAAAGGAAAGAGAAACTCCCTCTTTTTCTTCCTGTCTGCCTGTTTGAGCTGAGACATTGGTCTTCTCTTGCCCTTGACCACTATTTGCACTGATTCTCCCCTGGTTCTCAGACCTTCAGACTCAGACTGAAATTATACCACCTTCTTTCATGAGTCTCCACCTTGCAGATGGCAGATGGTGGGTCTTCTTAGCTTCATAATCATGTAAGCCAATTCCTCTAATATCTCAGAAATTATAGATATTTCATTTCATAATATGGATTATGGAGTCAGATGGGAGAGAGATCCATCCTATTGGTTCTGTTTCTCTGGAGAACCCTGACTAATACACAGAGGTAGTTAGAACAAATGTATTTTCTTTGTTCCTGATTTTTTTTTTTTTTTTTTTTAGACAGAGTCTCGCTCAGCTGCCCAGGCTGGAGTGCGGTGGTGCAGTCTCAGCTCACTGTAACCTCCGCCTCTCAGGTTCAAGCAATTCTCCCACCTTAGCCTCCCGAATAGCTAGGATTACAGGTGCCCACCACTATTCCTGGCTAATTTTCATATTTTTAGTAGAGATGGGGTTTCACCGTCTTGGCCAGGCTGGTCTTGAACTCATGACCTCATGACCCACTGCCTCAGCCTCCCAAAGTGCTGAGATTACAGGTGTGAGCCACTGCACCCAGCTGTTCCTGATTTTTTAAAAGAAAATAAACACCTTTCATTATTAAGTATGTTAGTTCTAGTATTTTCGTAGATATCCTTTAACAGGTTGGGAACGTTATCTTCTACTCCTAATTGGCTGAGTTTTAGTTTTCTTTTTTTTGAATCTTGAATGGATATTACATTTATTTCAAATGCTTTCTCATATATCAAGAGATCATATGTTGTTTTTGTTTTGTTTTTAGTCTGTTGATATGCTGAGTTACACTGATTAATTTTTGAATGGTAACGCAATCTTGCATTTGTGTTTAAGAATGAGTTACTACATCATAAACAAATACGCCCCATGTTGTATGATGGGGTTATGATGTAGTAACTCATTCTTAAACACAAAACCGTAGACAAAGATCACAAGTCATTTGAGGGAAACTTCTAACATAAGAGAGAAGATAAAAATAAACAGGAAAAAATGGCATTTGGAGTAAATAAAGTATCACTGTCACCTTCAGAGAGATGAGAAGATATTGTATGCTAGGTAACACAACATAATATTGTGTTTGTGCGTGTGTGTTGGCGGGGGGGGGGTGGGGTGCGGATGTATTATATATTGCCCAGGCTGGAGTGCAGTGATGCTTATAGCTCACTCTTACCTCAGACTCCTAGGCTCAAGTGATCCTCTCACCTCAGCCTCCTGAGTAGCTGGGGTTAAAGGCACAAGCCATCATGCCCAGGTAATACTGTATGTTTTTAAAAGAATCATTCAAGAATCAGAAAGAGCTCTTGTAAATGAAAAATAGGACATAAAAATTCAGTGGAAAAAAGAAAGATGATGTCTAAGAGATTTCTCAGAAAATGGGGGGGAAGACAATAAGAAGAAAATTGGCAAGAAAAAGCATAAGAAAATTAGACGTTTAGCATCTGATTAATGGTAGCTCCACAAAATGAGAACAGAGATATTTATTGGGGTGGGGATGGGGCAGGTGCAGTAGCTAATGGAGTTATAATGCAAGAACATTTCTCAAACTGAAAGACCTGAATTTCCAGTGCCCAGCATGATTTTAAAAGACCTATAGTAGGTTTATTATTGTGAAATTTCTGAGCATCAGACAAAGGTTTTAGGACAAAGATCCCAAACCTTCCACTGAGGGAAAACACTTGGGAGGAAATAGGGGAGGGACGGTAGGGGGTGGGGAGCTGGGGAGAGACAGCAAGGGGAGGGATGCCAGATGTTGGTGATGGGGAGGAAGGCAGCAAATCACACTGCCACGTGTATACCTATGCAACAATTTTGCATGTTCTTCACATGTACCCCAAAACCTAAAATGCAATAAAATAAATAAATGGGGAAAAAAACAAACAAACAAACAAAAACAAACACAGGAACTAAAACGACAGACTTTTCAGCTGCAACTCTGAAAGCCCAGAGACAATAGAGCACTGCTTTTAATATTTGGAGGGAAAAGAATTTCCAACATTATATTTAGTATAAATGCATTGTTAGGCCCGGTATAGTGGCTTACATGTGTAATCCCAGCTCTTTGAAAGGCTGAGGTGGGAGGGTTATTTGAGGCTAGAATTTGAGACCAGCTGAGCAATTCAGTGAGACCCGCCCCCTAAGATCCATCTCTACAAAAAATAATCAGCCAGATGTGATGGTGCAGACTTGTAATAGCAACTGCTTGGGAGGCTTAGTTAGGAGGATTGCTTGAGCCTGGGAAGTTGAGGCTGCAGTGAGCTGTGATCGTGCCACGGCATTCTAGCCTGGGTAACAAAGACCCTGTCTCAAAAAAAAATTTTAATGAAAAAGAGAGATGTATTTCATTAAATCAAAAGAGCAAACTAGAAGGAAAAGGATATAAGACTCAGAAATAAAGGATCAAACGCATAATAAAGATAAAGGGAATCCCCAGAACAATGGTACAAAGAAATTTCAGGATGACATCTATGCAGCAGGCATAAAGAACAAGTCCAGCTGGGCACGGTGGCTCACGCCTGTAATCCCAGCACTTTGGGAGGTTAAGGCAGGTGAATCTCCAGGTCAGGAGTTCAAGACCAGCCTTACCAACATGGTGAAACCCCATCTCTAAGAAAAATCCAAAAATTAGCTGGGTGTGATGGTGCACACCTGTAATCCCAGCTACTCAATAGGCTGAAGCAGGAAAATTGCTTGAACCCGTGAGGTGGTGGTTGCAGTGAGTTGAGATCACGCCACTGCACTCTGGCCTGGATGACAGAGCAAGACTATCTCTTCTAAAAAAAAGAAAAAGAAAAAAGAAGGAGAACAAGTCCATATGGAAGTAAGAGAATGCAAAATTCTAATAAGAAAGTCCCTAAAATGTAAAAACTTGTTTGTTTGCGAAACTTGCTGAGAGGAGATTTATGTTTCTAAATGTCCCTAAAGTTCAGGGATATTTAGCTACACAGAAAACCAAGGAAGCAAACAAAAAAGGGCAATTATTTACTCTAGAAGGAAAATAAAATAGCACAAGTAAATTAATACAATCCTAATACACTATGCAACAGTTTTGAGTAATTACATGGTTACAATTGTTATAAAGGCTGAATACTGACAAAAGCAAAATTAACATCACTGAATTAGAAAAATGGGGGGATGGAATTCTAATGGACAAAACATAAGGATGAAAAATTTAAAATACCATTTTACCAAGTAAACATTTATAGAGTATTTATCGTGGCCTAGGCAGTAAGTGTTTCACAAATACTAACCCTTTAATCCCGATATTAGGATTAAGGTTGGTATTAATTCCAAGTTAACTAGAATTAAGGTTGGTATTATTAATACCCATATTAATAAGGTAGTAATCTATATGTTTGGTATTATTAATTCCAAGTTTGCTGATGAGTAAGCAAAGGCACAGGAAACTTGGTTAATTTCCCCAAGATCAGTGGTTTTCAACTAGAGGTGATGTTGCTCCCGACCCCAGGGGACATTTGGCAATACCTAGAGACATTTTTAGTTGTTATAGCTGGGGTGGCAATGCTGCTGGCATCTAGTGGGTAGAGGCCAGGAATGCTGCTGAACATCCTATAATGCATAGTACAACTCACTACCAAAATCATTATCTGGCACAAAATATCAATTGTGCTTTGGTTAAGAAATAATGTCAAGGATGAAAAGAAATGGCAGTGGGAGAGCTGGGATTTAAATCCCAGCAGCTCTTGACCACCTTACTACTTTGCCTTTCAACAGCAGTCTAATGATGTTGTTTAGAGACATGAAGATAAAAATCAGAAGAAAGAGCTAGAAGAATTAAAAGTGGTTGCCTCTACAAAGAGATAACCTCAGATGGAGAATAAAGGCCATGAACTATTACTGTGGTTTTGTGTGTTGTTTTCATAGTTCACTTAAAAGACCTGAAACACTATTTGAATTGTAATATGCTTATTTTCAAAGGTTAAAATATTTGTGAACATTCAAATCATAGACAATTTTCAGTTTAATTATTGTTTTCCATATTTGAGAGTATTTATTAAAATGCAGTTTATAAGAGTTTCCTAGCAGCAAATATTTATAATGAATGAAAAGAGGAAAAAAAGTTCATGGAGGAGAGAATAAGAGAGCTTTTGTCTTGATTGACATCTTGCACCTCAAGTTCCAACTTGTGACATAATGAACCACTTCAGACTGAAAATCTTGAAGATCCAGATTTGTTATAGAAAAAGCTATTCAGGTCTTATAGGCAAACAAAAAGCAATAGCTTTACTAGATAATGATATATTACCAACTCTATCATTACATATATTAAAACATCAATATTACAGGAACAGTAAAGTTCAAAAAAACACTGAAAGTGAGTGAAATAAAGATGACACTTTTGTTCTTAATAACTATTTTTATATTAATAAATGTGATGTAATCTTTAAAAATCATATGGAAAATACAAATCTAACTTGGAAACTCACCCAATATTTTCGGCCAGTAAGAATGTATCTTTAATTTAACAGGATATGTGGCAAAGAATAAGAAGAAAGGTACAAAGTGTGTTCCTACTACAGCAGTACATTGGATCAGCAGATTATCCCACTCCTTAGCCTCAGATAAAACAGGAGCCATCTACAAGAAACCTTCCCATCTCTATTTCCTTCCCCACATCTCCATTTTCCTTTCTCAGGTATTTATTTCTCTTCCTGTTTAAGGTGCTTTTTTTTTCTGACGAGGTAATTTCACATGATTCAAAAAGCAAAAGGTATCACAATGTATACAGTAAGAAGTCTTGAACCTTCTGTCATGTACATTCACCTCATTCTTCCCAGTTCTCTGCAATTAACCATTGTTATAGTCTGAATCCTCTCAGTAATTCCTTATAAAAATAAAATCAAATATGGATATGTGTACACATAAACACGCACATATATTTTTCTTATATTTTCCAGATGCATTCTATTATATATTAAAGCCTTGCCACCTTGAAGATACTTATCACTTAACAAATGAGAAAATTTAATTCCAGAGATTACATCTCTATTAAAAATATTAACTTCCATAATAATTACTTGACAATTTTTAAGTTTATCAGTTCTCAGATAAACTAAAAGAAAAACATTTTAAAAATCAGATGTACATTTTCTGGTTTGGATTTTTTTTTAAGAGACTGGGTCTTGCTCTGTCACCCAGGCTGGAGTGCATTGGCACAAGCTCACTGTAACTTCAAACTCCTAGACTCAAGTGATCCTGCCGCCTCAGCCTCCTAAGTAGTTGGAACTACAAGTGACTGACACCATGCAGAGTAATTTTTTTTATTTTTTGTAGATAGAGGTCTTGTTATGTTGCCTGGTTGCTCTTGAACTCTGGGTCTCAAGTGATCCTCCTGCCTCCCAAAGTGCTGGGATTAGCAGTGTGAGACACCATCCCTGACCTGTTTTTAAGAGTTACTAGTTAAGCCAACTTAGCGAAAATGTATACTTTAGCAAGCAGTATGTTTGGAAACGAATTCATAATTAAACTAAATATCCTTTGTATAAAAGTCAACCAGGCACTGCAGCTCACACCTGTAATCCCAGCACTTTGGGAGACCAAGGTGAGCAGATCATTGAGGTCAGGAGTTTGAGACCAGCCTGGTCAACATGACAAAATCCCGTTCCTACTAAAAATACAAAAATTAGCCAGGTATGATGGCACACATCTGTAGTCCCAACTACTCTGGAGGCTGAGGCAGAATAATTGCTTGAACTTGGGAGGTGAAGATTGCAGTGAGCTGAGATTGCACCACTGCACTCCAGCCTGGGTAACAGAGCAAGACTCCATCTCAACAACAACAAAAAAAGTAAATCAGTGGTCTTAATGTTCTTAATTTGGCTTAATTTTGTGCCATTTTCTGTACTTCTAAATAGTAATTACTGAAATTTTAATTAATATGCAATTTTATCAAATATTTTAATTTCTCTATTTTAAAAAATCCTGAGATAGGTAAAGATCATTTTAACATGCTAAAAACATAAATAATCACATTGAAATCAAGTTTTTTCTAGCAAGATTTTAATGGGAGCTAAGGGGCTTGACATTGTATAAATAATTAAACCCTCCCCTCTACTCCATGCAACACGGACAACTCAGGTGCACACACATTTCTTTAAATGGAGCTCAGAATGAGGAGTTGGTAGAGGAGAGAAAGAAAAATGCAACACATGACAACCACATACCAAGTATAACCCCCAAATATCCCTCCTTCCTGGGGATAAACAGTCAGCCTGATTTGACCTAGAATTGCAAAATCAAAGGAAGATGAGGGTTTCTCTGTGGCCCTTCCAAGATTCTCCCAGAATGCAAAGACTTCTCTAATGCCACAGGAGAATCCTATTTTATAGTCAATTGTCTTTGAATTAAGGTCTTTTGCTTTAATTACAATTAATATTATCTTTAGGATACATATTAAATTAGTTGACCCTCTTCTATTTCAAGTGAAAAATTGCTTTGCATTTTGTAGATTAAATTTACGCCCAGAACTGCTAGAATTGTACCAGCAGACAATCAAAGGGCATTGTACTATGTCTATTTGAATTTCTTATGGCATATGGACATACCCTTGTCAGAAATTAAAAAAAAATAATAACAACTACAGAAAAAATGAAAAGATCAGCTCTACTCCCTAAAACAGGAAGAGAAATAATTTCAACACATATAAAATAGTAAAAGGAAATCTATTTGAATTTCTCATGGCATATGGACATACCCTTGTCAGAAATTTTTTTTAAAAACTACAAAAAAATGGAAATGTCAGCTCTACTCCCTAAAACAGGATGAGAAATAATTTCAACACATATAAAAAAAGGAAATTCAATATCTATTGAATAACTACCATAGGCAAAGCAATCCAACCTTCCAAAGGTTGAAATTAGTAATGTGCTACTGGAAATATAACAAAAACTGTCAAATACAGACTATATTAGTGCTGTAATAAAGAAAATTAAGTCTAGAATCTTCAAAATTATGTACGTTCACAAGTACAAAAAAAGCAAAAAAAAAAAAAAATGATAAGCATGTTCTCAAAATGCAACCAATGATATTTTAATCATGCCACATTTCCCCAGCAGGTGTTCTATTTGAAGAAATTTGTTATGTTTATTCTGGTTGTTTTGTATAACTAAGCTATCTTTTTTCAGTTATTTTGTTTGTGTGTGTGTGTGTAGGTGTATGTGTGTGTGTTGTTTTGGTTGAAGATGAAGTATAAGAACTCTAAATTCTTTACATAACCTCTATGTATCTTTGAATAGACTATTAATTTTTTAAAGCATTATTAATTGGACCCACCAACTGAGCTGTATGTTCTTATGTGTTATTTGCTGATGCTAAGTTTCTAGAAATTAATACAACACTGTAAGCCATATATATATATTTTTTTTTCCCTAATACTGCAGAGGCATGTAAATCAAGTGGTTTACACAATTGATATCCAAATAGGAACTTATTTTTTGTTAAAATATTATTTGTCAGGTGCCAAGTGTAACAGGAATTCTTAAGAGCTTTGTATGGAATCTATAGGCTTTTTTCTTTGTCTTCAAAAGTACAAGAAATCACTTGTTTGTGATCTGTAAAAATGGAAGTAATAGCAAATATGAAATGCATTTAGGAAAGAATAGAAAAATAAGCCAAATGTAATGTCTAGCTCTTTCAAAATTAAAAATCCCCTTTTGGGAAGAAGAAATTTATAAGTACAAGGCAAATTCGCTAATACATTTTTGTTTACTTTGTTGTAAGTACAGTGTAAAATTAGCATAATTTTCAAGGACTAGATACCATATTACTAATATAAATACATGCTATTTGGAAAGTGATTATATAGTTGTTTGAAACAGACAAAATCAAGCAGGGGTTTTTACACATATATTACAAATATAAACTTAGAACTTTGGTTTTACCAAAATTATACAAACCTTAACTTTATTCATGATCATATCAAATAACTACCTTGGCTCTTTGTTTTCCCTCCCAAAACAGTCCTCCTTTTCCTCATAGTTATTACATTTTTACTTGGCTTAATCTATAACTAGAGCAAGACTGAAATAATCATCCATGTCATCTAAAAAAAACCACACTTATACGAGCAACACTGTGGGAAAAGAGAGAGGCAGTGGCCTGGCACTGATGACTGTCAAACAGGAATTGGGAACTAAACCGATGAGCCCTGAAAGACTAGTAATTTGACAGGAAACTTTCCATAGAAGCTGAGAAAACAATGATACTTCACATAAAATTTAATCTTTTATAAGATCGTTACATTTTAGTTGATTATAGACATTTATATTTTTATCTTACTACTGTGGTTATAGTTGAACGTGTAGAATATAATTAGTTGACATAAAATTAACACAATATTTTATTAAAATATTATAGTATTATTAGAAAACCAAATAACTCATTTAAAATTGTTTGTTAAATTGAAACTTATAAAGGTCTTGCTTATTTATTTAATTAGTGATTGATGAAAAAACTTCTTATTGTTACTACATCTAAATAACCTGTTCATCCTACCCTCACTACCCAGTGAACATTAACTCTGCCAGTAGTACCCCCATTCTGGGGATACTAAAGTGGCAGAGACTTACAATTACCTAAGTAAACTAATATATATTTTAAGTCCCTTCTTCTCATTCCTAACTTTTCTAGAGGGTGGAAAAGAAATGTACTTGCTTCCTTGCTTTCTTTGTAATCAGAAGTGGTCTGATTACATAATTCTGGCCATCAATATGTAGGTGAAAGAATACTGAAGAGAAGTCTTTTGGGGAAAGTCTTAGTTGTTATACATATATATATATATGACTTTAAGAGGAAGGCGAAGAGAATTCCAGTGATTCTCGATTGGATATTTTTGAGCTACTGCATCATCAGAAGCAGTTGCCTACTACCTAGTTTCTAATGTAAGAAAATAACCCTTTCTGTTTAAGCCACTGCTAATCAGATACTCTATTACTTGCAGCCAATAGTCTTTCTGATGCACTGCCCTAAAAGAGCTCATATTCTGAGGAAAATATGATCACATGCCCAAAGTAGGTGACAGTGCTTAAATAAAAGATACCTCTTTCAACAGAAATACCATTTGACCCAGCAATCCCATTATTGGGTATATAACCAAAGGATTATAAATTGTTCTACTATAAAGACACATGCATATATGTGTTTATTGCCACACTATTTACAATAGCAAAGACTTGGAACCAACCCAAATGTCCATCAAAGATAGACTGGATAAAGAAAATGTGGCACACATACACCATAAAATACTATGCAGCCATGAAAAAGGATGAGTTCATATCCTTTTCCAGGACATGGATGAAGCTGGAAATCATCATTCTTAGCAAAATGATGCAAGAACAGAAAACCAAACACCTCATCATCTCACTCATAAGTGGGTGTTGAACAATGAGAACACATGGAAACAGGGAGGGGAACATCACATGCCAGGGCCTGTCGGGGGTAGTAGGGCTAGGGGAGGGATAGCAGTGGGTGGCGGGATTGGAGAGAAATACCTAATGTAGATGATGGGGGGATGATGCAGCAAACTACCATGGCACATTTATACCTATGTAACAAACCTGCAGGTTCTGCACATGTACCCTGAAACTTAAAGTATAATAATAATAAAAAAAGATAATCTCTTTTATCTTATCTCAGTTAAGGTACCCACCTTCCACCCCCTTGCAATATTCTGATTATCAAAGTCTAGCTATTTGCTGAAAGAAAAGGCTGGTGATTTCTCAAAGAAAGGACTGGTGAATTCGCTTATGCATATATGTGTTTTACTTTTGGTTTTACTTTTGGTTAAACGATAGGGAATGAATGCATGAGTGTGTGTGTGTGTGTGTGTGTGTGTGTGTGTGTGTGCGCGCGCGCGCGCGCATGCATGGGTGTGTGTAGGGTGATAATCCACATAAAATAGTCAATTTCATCAGAGACTTTCTGATATAGTGATCACAATTGGTGCTGCTTCAAGAACCAAGTGACAAAGTATGGCACACCTCACTTCTGCAGTTAAGCCCAGCCCAGGTCTAGCTGCTTGGTAGGCAGTTTGGGAATCACTGAGAGACAATCCCCATGACATCAACATTAATTCTGTCACAGGGGGTATAAGCAGCAGTAGAAGTGTCAGGAAACTCTACCGTAAGTGGCATTCAGGTATTAGAATTTTAGGAGGTCTAAGTGGAAAAACAAAGATAAACTTTTACAGAGCACATGTGAATATCTTTTGAAAAATCCTGGAAACATTGGGAGTGGTAAGAAATTTTGGGGAGTCCTAAGTTCCTACAAGAGGGTGTCACCTGTCACCCAGGCTAGAGTGCAAGTGCAATGGCACCATCACAGATCATAGCAGCCTCGACCTTTCAGACTCAAGCAATCCTCCCATCTCGGCCTCCCAAGTTGCTGGGACTATAGGTTTTCACCAGTACATCTGGCTAATTTTTAAATTTTTTTGTGGAGATGGGGTCTACAGGCTATTGCCTGGGCTGATCTTAAATTCTTGGGCTCAAGTGATCCTCCCATTTAGCCTCCCAAAGTGCTGGATTTACAGGTGTGATCCACCTTGCCAGGCCTAAATTTGCATTATTAATATAACTGGAATCTAGTTTGTAGCCAAAGCTGATGGGGTTATAAAGAAGGTGATTTTTGGTTAACAGATACTTTAACTCTTCATCCAATTTACGTTGCTATTGGTGAAGAGAAGTTTGAAGCTGCTATCGAGAAGACTTTTATCCAATAAAAGTCTTGGATTAAAAGTCCAAGATAGTAGCTCAACAATATCCGATCCAGGACTTTTATCTAACACTTTTATCCAACTTTTAATCCAACTCAAGCTACTATTGAGAAGATTTTCCCATTAAGAGAACTGGACCAGAGAAAGGAAGATCATTCAAACAATGAAGCAAAAGAATGTAGTAGAGTTTCTTCTTCTTTGGGTTCATGTTAATGGCTTTCTGTAGTAACCATATCATTAGGGGGGTAAAAACAAGTCTTATTTTTCCCCTCCATACTCCAAGATTCTGTATGCAGTATTAGTCTCTCTTCATTTTTAAAAAATGAAATTGAATGCTATGGAAAGACATAATTTCAATAACTCTGCCCAAATTATTATGGGCAAGAAAACTGGAATATATTACACAAATATATTTCACAGAAGCATTCTAAACTCATATTGTTTCACAAGTGTCCTCAAGCTATATTTTCCCTTTCACAAAAACTAAAACAAAATATTACAGGTTTTGCATTATGGAAAGTGTTTATGTAAATAAAACAATCTGGAACTCCCAATAGCAGATCCATGGTCAGAAGGCCTTGGCCTGGCATCAAAAGATTGGCTAATGAATGCATAGGTTTTTAGTGTATGACAGGTTTTTAGTGAAAATATAATGCTTACATCATATATGTATAATATTTTATAGTTCTGTATTTTAACTTTTTAGAATAGCTGAAGAACTACTCATCCTAATTGTAGCTCTCTAAGACAAATTTCCTCTCTTCACGTTGTTGAATGTGGCAGGTTCCCCTTTTAATTTGAATATCATAAGTGTGCATTTGGCCGTAAAATAATAACTAGTCTCTATAGATATGACAATTTTCCTCCTAAGTTTTCTGCTAGACATTATAGGGGGAGATATAAAAATCAAAACAATCAACTTAAAAAAAATCTTTTCGAGTGATACCTGTTTAAATTAAATGCTCTAATTCCACCTAACAAAGCCTTTAATAATCAGTTTTCTTGCCCAGCAGCTCACTCCTATCAGACAATATGAAATCACACTCTTTAAGACAGAAGATGTACTGGAAAGCTTAACTTCTGTCTTGGTCTTCATTTCTGGGAACACTTTTACAAATCAAAATCTCTAAGGCAAATCCCTATGGGTCAGGATTAGAGCATATTCATCTTAAATTACTTAGTATATGTTCTAACATGGCTAAGTTTCAAAAAAACAGAAGGGTTATGCCACACTCACTTCAACTCCCTTATTTGCCATACTCCCTTCAACCAAACTGAATAGGCAGTTACATAACCTGCCAGGACAAGTAGTAGAAATGAGTCAGAGACAGGACCAACCCTAGTAAAAATTGTGAATTAGGCAGTTTGACTTCAGTGCCACACCCCTTTAGTGCTACATATACTTCCTTGATCCCCTCCCTTGGTATCATCAGCCCTGAGGGCCACCCTTATACCACATACCTCTTCCCCCACCAAATTCCTCTCTTTCTCTCTTCCACTCATCACCGAAACTGGCTTCCCCTCTTTCCTATTTCCCCTTCATTAATTAGAATTTGCAGCTCCAGTATCTCTCTCCCTCAGGGTTTAACACAACAACTAACTAATCTGATAAATCAATCCACATTAGGGTGTGAAGAGAGAAAGCTAGAAGATAAATCGAATTTTAACTATGACCTTCTAAAGATAACACCTTTGTAGTTTAACTCATTAATGACTAAAAGTGAGAATTTGTAGCCAAGAAATTTAGGTGAGGGAAGTGTTTTGGTTCAGGTAGAGCCTTGAAGCACCTGACAAGTAAGAATAATTGGGTGTTGAATAATGAGAACACATGCACACAGGGAGGGGAACATCGCACACTGGGGCCTGCCAGTGGGAGGGAGGGTTGGTGGGGGATAGCATTAAAACATTAAAAGAAATACCTAATGTAGATGACAGGGTGATGGATGCAGCAAACCACCAAGGTACATGCATACACCTATGTAACAAACCTGCACATTCTGCACATGTATCCCAGAACTTAAAGTGTGTGTGTGCATATATATATATGGTTGCTTTTATGGTGTAGCCAGCTCTAATAAGAGTAACTAACTAGGCCTAGTCAGTTTGGGACCAGTGGGGTAAAACTGGAAATAAGCTTAGTATCAAAAGGAAGTTTGTTTGCAAAGATAAGTGGAAGTCACAGGACCACCACAATTACATTTTTCTGTCTTAATATTGCATAGATCTAGCGAGTTCTGGTGCCTATAAATATTTTCCAAAATTTCCTTTCAGAATGAAAAAATTATTTCCAAAAATTGTCTCAAGCCTAAAACATTCAATAATTCTAAAAACCTGTAAAGCTTTTTGTTGTTTGGCTTTTAAAAATAGTGGTCTAAAGCCTACAGTTTTCATGCATATATTGTATTTGCTCCTGCTGAATACTGAAAAAACATAACAGGCCATCATGTGTGAAACGCATTCACTATACTTATTTTCTTCACTTTATTTCCTTCACTAAGTGACAAAGATACTCAAAGAAGTTAGGTGGCTTGCTTGCCAAAACTTGTACTTAGGTTTTCTGAGTGCAAATGCTGTGTTCTTTTCAATGTACTGTATCCCAGTGTTTAGTTATCTTGATCATTTCTGTCATGTGACTCCATATCCTAGGGGAATTCTCAAATTTTAAAAAGCGTTCAGCTACTACCAAAAGAAAATAACTTGTGTATTCAATGGACCTGAAGGTAATTGTAGTCCTATCTGGTTTCTATCACTCCATTTTTTTCCCTAGCTAATTCTTGGTTCACTTGGAAGTGTTAGTATTGACTCACAGAGTCTTCCTTAAGCACTGTCAGAGTTTGTGCTCCAATTACCTGCTCATGTTTTGGTAGATTACTTATCTTGCTTCTGCTTCTCACCTGGGCAACATTCCCATCACAGCTCTTACTTTGTAAGCAAGAAAGGATAATATGCTTTTGGGCTTAAAGTGGGGGAAAACACTAACATACTTGGTACAAACCAGAATACAAATATTTCACATTGAGATGAACACAAGAAGCCAGCTGGGAAAACATTGCTATTTACAGATTTAGATTAGCCCAGAATTCGTTTTAGCCTTTGAGGTAAAAGATGGCATTTAAAAATCATTGGCATTTAAAACACAAGCTCTTAACACTTTGGAAAGATATAGACCCCTTTGTGAATTTGTCAAAAATTACAGATGAAGCTGGGGGTGGCGATGCCTGCCTCTAGTCTCAGCTACTTGGTAGGCTGAGGCCGTAGATTCACTTGAGCCCAGGAGTTTGAGGCCACAGTGCAGTATGATTGTGCCTGTGAATAGCCACTGCACTCCAGTCTGAGCAACATAGCAAGACCCCATCTTTTAAAAGGAGAAAAAAAGTATGGATATTTTCCCTAGGAAAAAAAGCACAATCACACACACTTGGAATAAAGTCTTGGGGGTCCATTATGCGGTTGTTCATGGGTCCAACATAAAATATTCCTGATTTAGGGTGTGTCATGACTACAGTCCCTAAGTGATGAGCAACCCGAGGCCCATATGCCACTTAGAGCCCAGTATTTGATATGACCAGCTTTCTAATTTCCTTAGTAGTAGTAGCAATAATTGATGTGGATCTTTCATAACAAAAATAACATATGCTTGTTGTAAAGATTTTTATTTTCAAAAATGCAACATTTTCTGTATAATCCTCAAATATTATAATTATAATCTTCAAACATTGTTAACAGAAAAATATCTCCATGTGTATTTATAGATATAGGTATTTTTAAACAGAAATCAGATCATACTATATGGTAACTTGATTCTGTTGCTAGATCATATATATTGGTTTACCAGAGTTTAATCATTCTGTTAGCATGGACATTTATTTTGGTTTTGATTTTATAACTATTAACGATAAAGCAATGAATATCTTTCATCACATCTCTGGTCATGTATATAAATACATATAGGCTAAAGATTCTGAAGTAGAATAAATTAAAGGATATAAACATAAATTGTGAAAGACATTGAAATTGTACTTCCAAATGGAATAAACTAATCTACGATCTTTCTATTACTTACAGAAACTTTTTATATTTTCTGTAGTAAAATGTACAAATTCTTTTAAGTTTTTGGTTCTTATCATGTATAGAAATAAGATTCAAAGGTTCTAAATGAATTCACTGATACCTCCTTCTAGTATGTTATGACTTAGATTTTATATCGAAATCTAAATGTTATTAAACAGAAAAGAACTTAGAAGTAGGCCCTAGACCATAAAGGAATTTGTATATGACATAGCATTTGTAAATGATACACAAATTCAGCTTTCTGTGAGGGGGAAAGCTGAATTATCAGGTAAAGATGTGGGAACAACTGGGTAGCTGCTGCTACCACCAAAATAAATTCCATATGGTTGAAAGAATAAAATGTGAAAAACAAAGCCATAAAAGTTTTAGAAGAAAACATGGGAGAATATTTTTTGGTAATAGAAAAAAAGAATGGCCTGAAAGCATAGAAAAATATTCTCAAATAGAAATGAAAATTACATTTTAATGAGATAGCATTTTATATCTATTAGACTGGAAAATATAAAAACAGTTTGATAATGCTATACTGGTGAGGATGTGGGAGAACATAGTATGCTATCAAGCTTTTCATCTTTGTTAGGATGACTGTAACTTGTACCACTTATCTGGAAGGCAGCTTGGTTTTCTCTGCCAAAATGTAAAATGTGGCCGGTGTGGTGGCTCACACCTGTAATCCCAGCACTTTGGAAGACCAAGGTGGGTGGATCACCTGAGGTCAGGATTGGAGACCAGCCTGGCCAACATGGTGATACCCCATATCTACTAAAATACAAAACTTAGCTAGGTGTGGTGGTGTGCACCTGTAATCCCAGCTACTTAGGAGGCTGAGGTAGAAGAATGGCTTGACCCCAGGAGGCAGAGGTTGCAGTAAGCCGAGATTGCACCATTGCACTCCAGCCTGGATGACAAGAGTGAAACTCCATCTCAAAAAAAAAAAAAAAAAAAAAAAGTAAAATGTATTTACTCTTTTAATCAAGCAATTTTACTTATAGAAGCTAAACCTACAGATGTACACTACATGGAAGAAGGGATCAGACACAAAGAGATGTATTTCAATTTGTAAGGAATAGCAAAGGCTTGGGAATAACCTATATGCCCATTGAAAAGCAAAGAGTTAAAAAAATTATTCTACATATAAGCAACAAAATACTACACAGCCTTTCAAAAGAACTAGGCTCATCTAAAGCATCTGATAATAGAAATAAAATAGATATTATGAAATTTTAAAAATCAACATATTAGATGAGTAATATCCTTTGGAAAAGGATATTTAAGTGTGTGTGTCTGAAAAGATACACAAAAAATAACTAGGTTTCTCAACACTGTAAACTGAATGATACATATCATCCCCTCTCCTCTTTATCTGTACCTAGTTGACTGCTTGATTCTGCTGCTAATCATTCTAATTTATAATTTATTTTAATATTTTTATGTAACTCCCCCTCATTTATTTTCTTCTTAAGACTCTTCTTGCTTATTTTTGAATGGCATTCATCCAAATGAATTTTTTAATTATTTTATCAAATTCCCAAAAGTATTCTATTGGACAGTTGATTATAATTACACTGGATTGGTCGGGTGTTGTGGCTCACGCCTGCAATCCCAGCAGTTTGGGAGGCCAAGGAAGGAGGATTGCTTGAGGTCAGGAGTTTGAGAGTAATCTGAGCAACATAGTGAGACCCCTCTCTACAAAACTTTTTTTAAAAATTAGGTGGGCATGGTGTTGTAAACCTGTAGTCCCAGCTACTTGGGAAGCTTTGGCAGTAGAGTAGCTTGAGCATAGGAGGTTGAGGCTGCAGTGAGCTGTGATTGCACTACTGCATTCCAGCCTGGTGACCCTGTCTCAAAAAAAAAAAAAAAAAAAGAATTATACAGATATATATCTTCCTTGTACCTTGTTTGAATCTTGGTATTTAATTTAAAAGTATATCTTTTTTTTATTTCAAACATTGTTATTTCTTTTCTATTTTATTTTTTTTTTAAGATGGGGTTTCACCATGTTGGTCAGACTGATCTTGAACTCCCGACCTCAGGTGATCCGCCCAACTTGGCCTCCAAAGTGCTTGGATTACAGGCGTGAGCCACCGCGCCCGGCCTGTTATTTCTCATAAGTCTGTCATGAGTCTAGAATTTTTTTTATAGAAGGGATCCTGCTGTGTTGCCCAGGCTAGCATGCAGTGGCTATTCATAGACACAATCATAGTCCAATATAAATCATAACATTTTTAAAGTAAGTCTTTTAACTTTTGTTTATATTTTACATTATTTATTTATTTATTTTTTAAATACAGATGGGATCTTGCCATATTGCCCAGGTTGATCTTGATCTTGCATTCTGGGGCTCAAACAATCCTCCTGCCTCAGCCTCCTGAGGTGCTCGGATTACAGGCATAAGCCACCATGCCCAGCCAGTTTTATAAATCTATTTTAGTGTTTATTTTTAGCTACTTAAGTTTTTGCGGCTACTGTAAGCAGGATTTTTATATTATATTTTCAAATTGGTTGTGATAATACATGAGAAAGCTCTTGATTTTTGTATGTTAATTTTTTAAATTATTATTGTTATTTTTGAGACAGGGTCTCACTCTGTTGCCTAGGCTGTAGTGCAGTGGTATGATCATGGCTCATATCAGCCAAAACCTCCTGGCCTCAAACAATGCTCCCACTTCAGCCTTTAGAGTAGCTGGACTACAGGTGCATTCCAAAATGTTTGGCTAATTTTTTTTAACGTTTACAAAGAAAGGGTTTCCCCATGTTGCCCAGACTGGTATTGAACTCCTGGGCTGAAGTGATCTGTCCACTTCAGCCCCCAAAGTGTTGGAATTACAGGCATAAGCAACTGTGCCCAGCCCCTCGTATGTTAATTTTGTAACTAGTTATCTTAATTTATCTTTTATTGCTTCTAAAAGTTTTTCAGTTGATTCTTTGGAGTTTTCACATTATTTGCAAACAAATGACAATCCTGAGTTATTTATAGTTAATTTCTTAATTTCTACTTCATATCTAATTGCACTGGCTAACATTTCTATTGTTCCCATGTGATGGCGAGTGTTCTTGCCTTGTACTTGACTTCAATAGGAATAATTACAATGTTATGTTATAAAGGAAGTTGCTGCTTTTAGTATAACGTGTGTATATATATATATATATATATATACATATTTAAATTATTCTGAATTCTAATTTTTATTGGGAATGATGCTGATTTTACAGAATCCTTCTCAGCATCAGTTGAGATCCTTATACTGTTTTCCTCCTTTGACTTATTAATATAATCAGGCATATGAAAAAACTTTCTATTATTGAACAATTGCCATACTATATACATGAAATAATTTCTCTTAATTTTGGCATATCATTTGTAATGTAGTGCTGGGTTCCATTTGTTATTATTTTGATTTTTACGTTATATCCAAAAGGAATTTAACCTATATATGTCCCTTTTGTGTGCTTTTTATCGGTTGTATTTTAAAACCAGCCTTTCAGCTTATCCAAAACAGAGGGATTACTGATGAAAATGCCTCGAGGGCAACCACCTGAAATGGCCTTAATGCAAAAAATAAAAATAAAGAAAGAAAGAAAAAGAAAAGAAGAAGAAGAAAAAAGCTAATAACACCGTGATTTGTCTACCTTTGTGGAAATTTACAACACTATACTTGCTATACCTTCTTTCTGATGTAAATCCACAAGCTATTGCAGCCATTAATTAAGGATATTGCTCTTCTTTCCAGTAAATACATAAACTTTCTTTCAGAGGCAGAGGCAGATGTTCAGTGAAAGTTTTTGTTCTTCCCAACCTACCTTTCCCACCTCCCTGATAGAGGAACCGGAACAATTAAAAGTGCCGGGAGAATTGAGAAAAGGGCTCCCATCATTCACTTCTGTCTCCAATCCAAGGAACCTGGCCTGTTATTCACTTTCACCACTCAACCCTGCTGCTGCTCTTCAGTTTTTGTTGTTTTCCTCAACTTGACTTTCCTCATCTTTGCTGCATTCATCAAAGCCCAGTGTAAATTCCCCTCTTCCATAAACTGAGGAATCCAGCCCATTTTACATAGCGGACTTTCTCTTATCTGCTACCTACTCAAAGTTTGGCCATACGCTTTAGCTATCATTGTTCTCAAATTCTTTCAAGAGTGCTAGTCCTGGTTAGCTTTTTGAGGGCAGGGACTTATCTTAAAATTCTGCTGTGCATTTTCCGTTGTGTTTAGCCCTGTGAGTAATCACATTCAATACATACTTGCAAGGCATATTTGACTGAAGATATCTATCACAATTATTCATTTAGTAAATGATATAATGAAGACTCAAGTGCTCGCCAAAGATAAATCATTACTATTAATTTCCTCATTCATCATACATGTATGGCAGCCTCAGGGGCTAGGGAACCCAGGATTGCAGCTTTGACTTTCTTGGGGAAGTTAAATAAGCCTCAGTTCTCTCCACTTTGGAACCAGCTATGAAATTCAGATTTACCTAGGGCTCAACATTAAGGGTCTCAGACTAAATTTACCTCAGGTCCCCTTTCCAGAGTGGACCAGCTTACCTTATACCTCTGAGAATAAACCAAAACTTTCAAAACTCAAATCACAGGATACTATTTGCTCATGAATTCAGCAAGGCTCTCTTATTAACTATTGAAACTCAAATCTTTCAGCTTGCAGCAAGAAGGGGTATAGCTGCCTGGATATACCTTGGCCAAGTTTCAGTGCATGCAGAAAAATGGGAAGTTGTCGACTATGTTAAACCTTTTCCTTAAATTTTCAAACTTCGGGATTATTTTAGTCTCATAGAGAAAATAGCAAGGCAAGTATTTACAAACTTTTTTTTCAAAAACATAAGAATTCAAGTTTTCCCTAGGGCCTTTAGCGTTGTGCTGTCACCACACCTTTGAAGATCGCTTTACAACCGTGGGAAAACTCACCCGGCTTCTTTTCGTTGACTCCGCCATTTCTAAGTTGCTATACTGCTGCAGGGAGCTGGCAAAGCCGTGCTCTTCCTCTCCCCCCTTCTCCTCATCTTTTCAAAGGCCAAAGCGCCCGGTGAGAATATAGAAACAAGGCTGCGAGGCAGGGAAGAGTAAGGGAGGAGCCAGCACTTATGCACTTTTCATTGTCCCCTTCACTCCCCGGGTCATAAAGTTCTGTTTCTGAAGTTAGAAGTGTGGGGACCGTTGGCTGCATTTTCAACTTGGCCTAAAAGTTGGAGTTCACACTGCAGGCTCGAGGAACTTTGCCGCTCAGTCACCAACCTGAGCGTCTGGCTAGTCCGAAGAACGCTAAAACCCAGGCCCAAGGCAGCGGTTGTCATGGCAACCGGGGCGCTGGTCTCCCCGGCGACCTCGTCCGTAGGGAGGAGGCGGAGCTGGAGGCCAGGCGGGCCAATGAGATCCAGGGAAGCTCGGGGTCGGAGATCTGCGGTCCTCCCAGAGCCGGGGAAGGGTTGAGTGACAGGACCGGGGGGCGGAGCCGGCGCGGCTGCCCGAGGTGGAGCCGGAGTGGTGCCAGTAGCTCCGGCGGCCGCGCTGAGGCGAGGGTGACACGCTATGCTCACGGCCCCCAGAGACCGTGGTGCTGGCGAGCCGCGCTCTGTAGCTCCCCAGTCCTCCTCGGCAGCGCTCAGAGTCGCCTGCAGGAGTTGAGCCGCCCGCACCAGAAGGTTTTGGCAAAGCTCTTAGAGGGGCGTCGAGCACAGTAGGGCGGCGGGGGTGCGTTGAGCGCTCAGGGGTCAGGCAGTCGGCAGGGATTGCCGCTGGAGGGGCGTTTCCGAGGCGAGGAGGAGGAGGAGGAGATGCTGCTCCTCTTCTCCCCCTCCCCAGGCTCCTTCTCCAGCTCCTTCAGCCCACGCCCGCAGCCGCTTGGGGGAGAAGAGGTGGTGGCTCTCGGCGCCGGCGGCGGCTGCCGGCGGCCCGCCCCAACGCCGTGTCCCCGCAGCCCTCGCCCGGCGCTCCAGTAGCAGGACCCGGTCTCGGGACCAGCGGGTAAGGACTAGAGCCGCCCTGGGCTCTGCGCTGCATGTACAGAAGTGCAAAACAAAGTACACTGCGCTCGCTCTCTTCCTCCTCTCTCTCTGCTTTCGCTCCAGTCCCTAAACCTAGCTCCTCGTTGCCCTGGTAGAAGGAACTTTTCTTTGGTTGTGGTGGTGGGGTGTTTTTGAACGTTAGAGTGGGGGTGGGGTGACTGGAGTGGGGAAGAATGAGATGAAACTCCATGGCGAATTAGGGAGATCCATCTCCTCCGCAGAAAAAAGCCGGATTCTCCGGAATGAAACCCACAGGGGGAGTAAGAGATTGTGGGGTAATAGGGAGTGACATTGCGCCGTCGTGCTTGCACAGCTCCGCTCTGTGCGTGCTTAAGGGAAGGACTCCCGGAGTCTGTTTCTAATTTCTGCAAATGATTGTGGAGATGGTGTGGTTAGAGGCCGCCCAGAAGAATGTGTATGTGTAAGGGCTTGAGAAAGGGGTGGGATGGCGGTGGAGCGGAGGAAGAGGGGGCAGAGAGAGAGACACTATCTGATGCAAGCTCTTTTACTGCTTTTCTTCTCCTTACTCAAGTTAACACTCTTACCTCCCCCCCATCCCCCCGCCTCCTAGCCCCACCGCTTTGCTCATTACATGATACTGTAAGAGCAGACAGCTGGGAAGCTACAGTTAAACCAAAGTCAAGAAAATTCTTGCAAAGTTTAATTTCCTTGTGTTGTGAATATAATGGAGAGGGGAGGGGGGAGAAATATTATTAAGAGATTTATAGCAATACAGTTTTCTTTGGCCCTACACGCATTTGATCGACACCACGGCACTTCCAACTAATCTGTTCGACAGCCTTGTGTCATTTTCATTTAATTGCATCTTTGAAACAACAAACGCGGTGACTTCATAGGGAGCTGCCTGGAGCTGAGCTTACCTCTGAGAAAATGGGGCAATCGGGTTTGTTTTCAAGGCAGGACCTAAACAAAATGTAGGACACCTCATCTGTGGGATGAAGGGCGCTGATAACTAATTAGCAAGATTTTAAAATTTATATCTAGAAAGTTTACTAAAGGTTGGGGAAAAAAAGTAAAAGTGTCTGTATTATGAAACAAGCTTTGGTATTTTCCCAAAGTGATGACTGTGTTGGCAGGGTCCAGGTGAAAACTTGCTTCATGCTCATTGGCTGCTTGGAGTGCTGCTAAGATACAAATTATTTTTCGTTTTAATATCACTGGGAGCATTTTTTAGTAAAGGCATATATATATTGATTTAGTAAATTTATACAGAGGCACACTGACTGATGTCCGTTCTTGTTTATACTTTTTTCCTAACATTGTGTTCTACTTGATGTTCTAGAGGCTTTGTGGGAGTATATGTGGGGAGAGGATGAAAACTAGAACTAAAAATAGAAAAATATTTGAGGTTAGTTGTTAAGGAGTGATTTCATAGTGTTTCTCACTTTTACAGTTAGAGAATTACAGCTTGCTTTACCATTATGTAGGTTTATCTTTGAATTTACATTTGTCCCACCATTTTTACTTGCATGTAAAGCCTACTTGTATCTTGAAGGATGATTACAGCATCCAAAAATGTAAATGGTTTTTCATGTCACAAGTAACACATACGCACACCATTAAAAAAAGTGTCAATTTAAAGGTCAGATTTTAATATTATGATAGGGGTCATGTTATAAAACTTACATTACCTTTTTTTGGTTGTTTTTGAGGACTACCTCCTAAATACAGTATGTGAATGTGAGTATTAGCTACTTATTTGTATTCGAATAGATAATATAGATGATAGGTGTTCCTCTTTAAATTAATGAAATTTATGTATTCTTTATTGAGAAAAACAGGTGTTGATTTTTTCTGTCTTTAATACGTTAAGTATTGGATGGGAAAGTAAAGTAGTTTCACCCATATCAACTGAGTGTATATTTTTCCAGCTCATCTTAGTGCCCAGCCCCAAATATACTGAAGAGAAGGTCTGTAAGGGATAAACTATGACTCCTCTTTTTTTTCTCTTCACCCTTTTCTTTTGACACTCCATAATTTTTTAATAAACCCCAAAACATTTTTATGTATAATTAAATTATAATTAACATCATTTGAAATGAAAAAGAAACACAACCATACTCCAAGCCAGTGCATTTAGTAGTTATTTCTGTCAACATATTCTTGTTTTGGAATATGCTTTGGGAGAACTCTGTGGTTGGAAGTATTCTCCTATTGGCCTCTGATGCAACCAAGTGCAGTATGACTCATTTGAGTTAATGTCACTTTACAAGGTAGGGGCCTGAGAAAGGAGAAAAGATAATGGGTCTCAGGATGGAAGAATCAGTACTGATGGGAAGGATGAGGATCTTTGGGCCTGGATTTCCTTTTTTTTTTTTTTCCCTGAAAAACTTTTAACTTGAAAATCTAAATGGTTCAAACAACTCAGGAACTAAATTTTTTAAAGATAACTTTTAAGATAGGGTCTGGTTCTGTTGCCCAGACTGGAATGAAGTAGGTTGATCATGGCTCACTGCTGCCTCAACTTCCCAGGCTCACACAATCCTCCCACCTCAGCCCCCAAAGTGGCTGATACCACAGGTGTGCATCACTACACCCAGCTAATTTTGTTTATTTTTTAAAATAGAGACAAGGTCTCACTGTGTTGACCAAGGCTGAAAGACAGCTTTTAATGAGTACATTAATGTAGGATTTTTAATGGCTTAAAAGTCCTTTTAAAGGACTTTTCAACTTTTAAAGTTGAAAGTTTCATACTAGCTGTAAATGTCCCCTCAGAACTCTGTAAACTGCTTTGGGAGGTGGAGATCTAATAATCCTTTGAGTGTGGGGAGAAAATGAAAACACCTTTAAGACCTTTATTTTCGTTTAGTTTGAGGCACTTTGAATAAGCACCCTGCTCTATCTTGCCCAACCCTGTTCCCAAGAATGTGTGACTGTCACTAATAGTAAGGCAGTAGGTGGGCAATTGCGTAATTTCTTAGGATAAAAAGATAGCAATTCCTCAATAATCTTGTATAGAGGCTGGTGTATATTTAAACCATAAACTTCACATGTTTTTTCCAGAGTTGTCTATCAAATGCATAGGAAATACAGGAACAGGGTCTGGTTCAAGTACTTATTTAGATGTGTTTGCCTTATCCTGTGCTCTGCCATTAAATCCTGCTTTTTCAATTTTTTTTTTTTAATTTGTTTTTACACTGGAAAAGTACGAAAATTTTCAGAAACCAACTTTCTCAAAATCCTGCAATAGTATAGAGTGTGGAGGACTCTGCTGTCTGAATCCTAGCGACTGTATTTAAGTTTGTTTTTAATAATTTAATAATATATACCTCTCAAGGTTTGTTTTTTTGTTTTGTTTTGTTTTTTGAGATGGAGTCTTGCTGTGTTGCCCAAGCTGGAGTACAGTGGCACAATCTCAGCTCACTGCACCCTTCCCCGACTCCAGGTTCAAGCAATTCTCCTGCCTCAGCCTCACTAGTAGCTGGGATTACAGGTGTGCACTACCTTGCCCAACTAATTTTTGTATTTTTAGTGGAGACGCGGTTTTGCCATGTTTGCCAGGCTGGTCTCGAACTCCTGACCTCAAGTGATCTGCCCTCCTCAGCCTCCCAAAGTGCTGGGATTACAGGCGTGAGCAACGTGCCTGCTCCCTCTTAAGGTATTTTGAGGATGAAATTAATATGTACAAACGTGGTTTAAGTGCAAACTGACACTCAATGTTTAGTTTGCTTCCTTCCTTGCAAATTTTCTTTGAAAAATTAAATAATCACGAAAACCTATGACTACTCAAATCATTCTTGAATGTGTAACTTGAATCTGGCTGGTCAAAAGGCCCTCTTTACCTACTAGCCAATAAATGTCTTTGGTTGCATACTTCATCTATGCTTAATAAGCGGTTTTATTTTTTTTTTTTTCTAGTTTAGTGCTATTCAACTCTGTCTGTACCTTAGTATCACCTGGACAGCTTTTTAAAGTTTTTAAATGTCTTTTTAAGAGACAGAATCTCACTCTGTTACCCAGGATGGAGTATAGTGGTGTGATCATAGCTCACTGCAACCTTAAATTGCTGGGCTCAAGTGATCCCTCCACGTCAGAGTCCTAAATAACTGATACTGCAGGCGTGTACTACCCAGCTAATTTTTTATTTTTTGTAGAGATGATGGTATTCTTATATTGTCCAGCCTGGTCTCAAACTCCTTGGCCTCAAGCAATTCTCCCTCCTTGGCCTCCCAAGGCATGAGGATTACAGGTGTGAGCCACTGCACCTGGGCTGGATAGCTTTTAATAATCTCCATGCACTGGCTTCATCTCAGACTTATTAAACCAGAATCTTTGCGGATGAGATCCAGGCACCCATATTTTGAGAAACTCCTTAAGAAATTATAGTCAACTTTGGAAACAATGTTCTAGACTCTACTAGAATTGAGTGTAGAAAATTTGGTTCCCACAAATGCAGCAACATTTTTTGTGTTGGATTGTATTTCATATTTACATATTTCTTCTATATAAATCTTAAGAATTAAAAACACAAAAATGTCTCAGAAGCATCTATGTACATGTGTATCTACGGGACTTTTTACTATTTGGATGAGAATTTAAGGTACAAATATTTCCCTCCAATTCCCTAGAGCTGTACTGTCAAATTTAGTTTCCCTGGCAATATGTGGGTATTTAAATTTATATTTTAATTAATTAAAATTAGATGCAATTTAAAATTCTGCTTCTTATAGCTAGCCATATTTTAAGTGCTCAGAAGCCACTTGCAGCTAGTAGCTACTGTAGCAAACAGCTCAGATATAGAACATTTCCTCATCACAGAAAGTTCTATACTGCTTAGAGATTTTGAAATTTGTGTGTTTCTTATCTGAAATGGCATATATATAATTACTATGTCATTTTCTTCAGATTTATCATTTAAAAATATAATGCGTTATTTTTTTAGAGTTACATTTTTAAAAGTTAGGAGAAATACCACATTTTTTATACATTTTTTATTTCCTCAGTCTTTTGTACCTAGTTATAAGGTTTTCCTTTTCAAAGTTAACTGAGAAGAGGAAATTTAGTGGCCTTGTTTTTATTACTTGTATCACTATGCTCTAAACCTAACTAATGGCTTGATTGCCCTTGTATACTGTAAAAAATTTCAGGTCTGGAAATGTGATGTCCCAAAACGCTGAAAATAGAAATAGTCATCATTTCAACGCAAGTGTTAGGATTTGATTAAGTTTTCCTTTTCGATAAAGATCTTTTTTCTTTTGCATACAGAATTTCTAAGTTATCAAGTGATGTGATTGAGCTTTTCAACAGAAAACTGTTTTATTGGTTTTCACATGAGCATACAGGTGTGAGAGAAATTTAAATTTTTTCCTATAAGGGGAAGGCATCTCCTTGAAAAAATTAGATTCCTAAAGAATTCCCAATGTTTGGACACTAAGACTATGTCATCAAACTTAATGGTATTTACCAGTTGGTAACTACTGATGCATAGCCTAGAAGAAACTGCTATACCCACTCCTTACACAGCTAAAAAAGATGTTTCTTAATCAAAGTTTTATTGGTTCAATATGTTCTAAGTAGAAATAGGAACAATAACTAATTTCAATTAAAAATATTCCTTCTTGGTAGATGTTATATTTCTTTTTACATAACCACAATTTTTTTTCACCTACTCTGATGTGGTAGATTTCTGTACAGCAGAACATTGTGAGTTATATTGTTGAATGGATGCCTGATGGAAAGTTTTGTGTACTATACCATTTTTATGTTTTATTGCTTCCCCACTTAGTTGTAACAGAGTCTGTGAAACAAAAATGAAACATTCTTGTTGAACTTAAATGTTAGAATGATTATATAACCTTAGATTGTGATAAAAATATTCAAAGTTGTGTTCTGTTTTGTCTTTTGAGGAAAGGTTTAGCCAGAGAACTTTAAAAAATTCTTTTAGTACTGTTTAAATATTTTTGCTTCTTCTAAAAAAGTATAATTTTAAAAATAAACATTTAAACTACTTAGGGGATGATTATTTTAGGTCTCAGTATAGTTAAATATTTCTTCTGGAACATATAATGTAGTTCAGTTTTTGAAGCGAAAATAATTAGTAATTTAGAACAGGAGTTTCCTTTTTTAATAATAGGTAAATTCCCTTGTCTGTGTGTTTTATGTTTCTGACTTTAGCTGAGATGTAATTTCATGGAATTATTTGGATACCATATTGATTAAATTCATTCTGTTCTAATTTTATTTGTTGCTGGTTTCTCTGCCTCGTTCAAGAAATGAACTTAAAGCAATGTGTAACATATCTGCATTTCTAGCACTGTATGAACATTTACCAAGACTGAAATGTATTTTTGTAGCTGTACTTCATGAAAGCTTGGACAGTTGTTTAAAAACAAACAAAACCTAAAAATTGAAAAATTACTACAATAATAGAAACTTTAGTTTGGGAACATTCCATTATCAAATCTACACCAGATAAAACTATTGTAGCTATACCATTCACTTGAGTTCCACTGGAGCTTAAATTCTGACATTGCCTTAAGGAGTATGGAAATTAAAAACAGGATGTGTGTTATTACATAGTACACAGAGATACTGTAACTTCAGTTGAAATTCAAGGTAACATATTCCTCTATGTTCATAGGTTGTGGCATATAATTCTTAGAGTTCCAGTGAAAATTTAGAATATATTATTCTCTAATATTAAAACTTTAATGGAAATTTCTTTCAATTTTGAAACTAAAGAAAATATTTTAATGTGGTTACATAATATTATCACACTCATTGTGGGACTGAAGACCAAATCAAGCTCTGTTTTTAAGGTAAGATTTTATCTGAATCTTTTTCAGGTTTATGTTAGTACAACAAATCTTCTAATTTCAAAGGGATTTTAAGATTGTATTGAGATACTAAGATGCAATTGGAAAAATGAATAATACTGTTCTTCCACCTGCAGCAATACCAAAGAATCACTGTCTATGAGCCATAATGTTCTAGTATTTTTCTAGATGAATCTGTAATGATAAATCTGGGCTTATTTAACTTTTGTATACCTTGTTCCCTTTTTAATTCTTCCTCATTCATTAATTCCTATTCTTTGCTAGACACTCTACAAGACGCTGATGACGCATAGAGAAGCCACATTTCCAAGACAGGCAACTTAGTGGAATAGTCTGAGGCCACATAGCTTTAATCATTCAAGTTCATGCTGAATAAATCCATCTATTGGCAGGATGTATTACACAGAATAGCTGTGAAGATAAGATTAAATAACATGTAAACTGCCTTGTAAAACTCAAATATGTGAGTAGAAAGGTACTCAATATATATAAACGTGGTTTGTTTTTAGATGTTGCTGTGCATGGTGTTGCCCTCATCTCCCGTTTGATTTAGAGAGACAGTATGGTATAGTATGGTATTTAAAGCACAGACTAGGAGTCAGAATGCCTAGGTTTTGATTTCTGACTCCATGATTTACAAGCTCTGTGACCTTGCCCAAGTTACTTAACCTTGCTGTCCCTTATTTTCCTCATCTTCAAAATAAGGATAATAACCAAGCATACTTTATGGGGTTTTTGTGAGAACCAAATGAGTTAATACATGTAAAGCACTTAGAATAGTGCTTAATACATATTATTGTGTTTAATATTCGCTGTTATTATTTTTGGTATACTTATATTTGATTTATAACAGTTTGTTTATGTGTGTGTTTTTTTTTTTGTTTTTTGTTTATGTTTTTGTTTTTGTTTTTGTTTTGAGAAGAAGCCTTGCTCTGTCGCCAAGCTGGAGTGCAGTGGCGTAATCTCGGCTCACTGCAACTTCCACCTCCCGGATTCAAGCGATTCTTCTGCCTCAGCCTCCTGAGTAGCTGGGACTACAGGCACATATAACAGTTTTGTTTTTGTTTTTTTTTTTAACAGTGGGTACAGGTAATATATGAACTTAAATATGGTTTTTTGTTTCAAAGTTTATAGCCCTGCTTTTTTCCTTGGGCCATGTGCTCCTTCCACTCATCACTTGGGCTTGGTATATGTGATGTGTGTCTGATTTTTACACATTTACTAGAACTTGTGAAATGAATGTTATCCTTTTCAAACTGCTGTAATTATTTCTCTGATTTTTTTTTTTTTTTTTTTTTTTTTTTTTTTTTGAGACAAGGTCTCTGTAACCCAGGCTGGAGTGTAGTGGCCTGATCACAGGTCACTGCAGCACCTCAACCTCCCATGCTCAAGTGATCCTCCTGTTTCAGCTCCCCAAAGTGCTGAAATTAAGGCATCTGCTGCCACACACATCTGGCTAAAATTATTTGTATTTATTTGTAAATGGGGCCTCCTTATGTTGCCCAGGCTGGTCTCAAACTCCTGGACTCAAGCGATCCTCCTGCCTTAGCCTCTCAAGTTGTTAGTATTACAGGATGAGCTGTCATGCCCGGCCTCAAACTACTCATGTTTAGAACACTGTATTTCCTGTTTTGGAATCACTTTGAGGCCATATGATGTATTGTTTTACATATCCTTTATCTTTTGAGAGTAGGTTTGATATAATTAATTAATACATGTTTTCATGTTTTTGAAAGGTGATTGATAAGTAATTTGGGGCCAGGTGCGGTGGCTCAAGCCTGTAATCCCAGCACTTTGGGAGGCCAAGGCGGGCAGATCATGAGGTCAAGAGATCGAGACCATCCTGGCCAACATGGTGAAACCCCATTTCTACTAAAAACACAAAAATTAGCTGGGCGTGGTGGCGTGCGCCTGTAGTCCCAGCTACTTGGGAGGCTAAGGCAGGAGAATTGCTGGAACCTGGGAGGCGGAGGTTGCAGTGAGCCGAGATTGTGCCACTGCATTCCGGCCTGGCGCCTGGCCACAAAGTGAAACTCTGTCTCAAAAAAAAAAAAAAGATAAGTAATTTGAACTAAAATGAAAAATGGAACATAAAGTAAAAGGAGTATAAAGTAAAAGGAATATTTTAAAAATATCTAAACATAATTTAAAAAGGATTCCAGAAATATTTTTGATAACATTGTCTTTGAGAACAAATGTACTTTACGCTTCTGAAGCGTCTATTTAGAAAGGTGACACTGTCAGATATATAAATTACAGTTTGTTAAAATGTATATGTTCATAGTCTCACACAGAATTATTACTTAATATTTGTAAATCTTACATTGCTATGCTTCTGAGACTAAGTACTGTGTAGTATAACCTAAAATTATTTGGAAAGTGTTTGTGGCCACATTTCCCAGCTGATATTGGGCATGCTTTTAGTAGTTTTTCTGTTAAAAATTATTTGGCATTGGCCAGGAGTGGTGGCTCATGCCTGTAATTCCAGCACTTTGGGAGGCTGAGGCAGGCAGGTCACTTGAGTTCTGGAGTTTGAGACCAGCCTGGCCAATATGGCAAAACCCCGTCTCTACTAAAACTACAAAAAATTAGCTGGGCATGGTGGCGGGTGCCTGTAATCCTAGTTACTCGGGAGGCTGAGGCAGGTGAATCGCTTGAACTCAAGTGGTGGAGGTTGCAGCTAGCCAAGAGAGTGCCACTGCAGTCCAGCCCCGGCGACAGAGCAAGACTCCATCTCAAAAAAAAAAAAAAAAAATTGGTATTTCTCATAGAACTTTTAATATGGTCTAATGTACATTATGAATCCCCAAGGTATGATATGATTTTTCATTTATCTTATTAACTACAGAATGCATAACATCTCTTAGCATCTCTTACATCCAGTTCCCTTTTTAACTGTATAAAATGGGTCATTACATATATATGTATTTTACATGTCATTTTGTCTTCACAGCTATTCTCTGCAATATATCCTGCCAATAAATTGATTTATTCAGCATGAACTCAGATAATTAGCATCACACGGATGATGCTAATAAAGTACCTTGACCTAGTAGATATTTAAGAAACTGGATTTACTCTTCAGTGAGGCTAGTTCATGGGCATTAAGATCATTTGGCACTTTTATGCTTTGCATTGTTTAACATTTAGTTATTTGTAGTAATACAATTAATTTATATAATTAAAAAATCAGTATTTGACCCACCATTGAAATACTAAATTGAGTTGTTAACCTTTTAACAAGACAAAATTAATGTCTGTTTATACTAATTCTTAAGTGTTTAGCTTTTGTGAAAACTGAATCCAGGTAGTGTTATGACTTGTTTACTCATGTTGAGGCCTAAATTAGGAAGCACAGTGTAATATAAAGAGCACACATATAGGGCCGGGCGCGGTGGCTCACGCCTGTAATCCCAGCACTTTGGGAGGCCGGGGCGGGTGGATCACGAGGTCAAGAGATCGAGACCATCCTGGTCAACATGGTGAAACCTCGTCTCTACTAAAACTACAAAAAAAAAAAAATTAGCTGGGCATGGTGGCGCGTGCCTGTAATCCCAGCTACTCAGGAGGCTGAGGCAGGAGAATTGCCTGAACCCAGGAGGCGGAGGTTGCAGTGAGCCGAGATCGCGCCATTGCACTCCAGCCTGGGTAACAAGAGCGAAACTCCGTCTCAAAAAAAAAAAAAGCACACATTTTGAATTTGGGTAGTTTTTGGTTTGACTTTTAGCTCTTTTAATAATTAGAGGGACTTTGGATAAATAATTTAACCTCTCTGTGTCTGATCTGTAAAATGAAAATAATAATCTATATCTCATAAGCTTTTGTAAGCTTTACTCCTGAATTATATGCATATAAAATGATTGGGCACGGTCTACTGATTCTGTTTACATGAATTCTTTACCTTTACTTCCCGCTTCAGCTATGATACTGAGAGAAATAGCAGCCTAATCCGATTAATAATGCTGAGATAAAAGCGGTTTATCTCTTTATCACCAAGATTTTAGCCTCTTTAGTTTGCATTGGTTTGATTAGGTCACTGCTATTGCTTTGGTTACCAGATTATTTTATATGTAAGATCTTTTTAGGCAGAGTAGCTATTTATAAGCTACTTTAAGACTAAAATGGTTGACTTTTAAAGGAAACAAAATAGGTAAATCTACCATGTCCCCTTCAATATGTGAAAAATACAGAAACTGGTAAGAAAAAAACCCACAATATTGTTTGACTGTTTTAAAAATAGCAACCATAAGAAATGTTTTATAAATACATTTAATTTTTTGTTGAATGTCCTTTTGTTTCTCATGTAAACCAATTATATTACTGTAACATGTTTGACCACTCTATATTCAGAATTGCTTTCCGTATTTTGAGAAATATTGAATAATAAAAGTGGTTCCTATCAAAAAACTTAAAATCCAGCTTAAAAAAACACACAGAAAAGATAGGAAACCCTTATATATTGTAAAATATTGAATAGGTGCAATGAAGGTTTTAAGAAAGTGTGATTTGATTTAATCAGGATTCGCTTGGGGAGTAGAATGTGAGCTGAGCCTTGAAGACATTAAATGTCTATGGATAAGCATGGTATGTCATGGAGCAAAACAAAAGATATGAGTAAGTGAATTCACGAGGGAAGTGTTTAAAAAGAAATGCTGAAGATGGCATGTGAAAGTGAGAATAGGAGGAGGACAGAGAATGTTATGTTAAAGAAAATGCATTAGGAGAGATGAGAGTAAAGGGCCAATAATTCCAGATGCCACAGGGAGCCAAAGAGAGAAGGCTAAAGAAAAGTATAACAGTGCAATCAGTTGAGTATTGCAGAGATAAAAAGGAGATTGAAATGAAGGATAGTATTTGGTGGCAAAATAGATGAGAGCTGGTTGATCTGATCTATGAGGGTCCATAAGGTCAGAACATTTTTCCTTTTTAAGATTAAAGGAGGTGACAATGAATCTTGCCCAGGTGTGAGCCAAGCTAGTCACAAACCATGATTCAATGGAGTTTTCTTAATTATTCCCTAATAAACAGCAGCCAACATTGAAAAAAAAAAAAAAAGATTAAAGAAGGTGAAAGAACAGATTGATTCTATGAGATTAAGAGATTTAAAATGGCAGAAAGAGCGAGAAAGAATTGTCTCCTTTTATGAGGATTGTCTGGATGGGAAAGAATGAGTCCTAAGTAAAGATATTAGTTTTAGTCAGGGGGAACAACTTTTTCCTGTAAGATTGAAGGGAAGCCTACAAAGATAGATGTGGACCTATTGATGAATATAAATAAAAATAAGATTTTATAAGATAATTTACACTTAATGATAGTATCTTCAGAAAGTGCTGTCATAGGAGGCAAGATTATCTCCAGGTATTATTTAGGTTAAAGGAGATATAGGTAAAGGTTAGGAATTACTACTGTTGGGAAAGTAATAAGAGGTTGATAAAGGATTTATAGAGGCTTTGTGAGTTTGAAGTTGAATAATTTGAACAGTGATGGCCTCAGTCCACATTTGCAGAAAATGAAGAGTAAAGTGAAGAAATTATTGTGGTCTATAATGGTCAAACAGAACATTGGGCTTATAGTAATGAGGAAGCACTACTGAGACTGAGAAAATTGGGTGAAATGAAGAGTGATTTTTTTTAGTACTTTCTAAATTTGCTCAGTTAGCCAACTATTGATTAAATTGAAGATATTTATCATTTTCCTCTATCTGCCATTTTTTTAAGAACAAGCCAACAAAAGATCTTGATGCTAAAACAAGTATATGATGTTTGTTTAATTGAATATGCTGTGTGGATTAGTTACTGCTTTGTTCACTTAATCTGAGGTTGGGGATTGTATTTAAAATGAGCCACCTACACTATACATTTAGAAAAACTTTAAATCAAAATCTCATTCTGTTTTTTAATATTCTGCTATAGTAGTTGGTTTTATATTTGCCTCTAGTGTGATTTTACTGTTTGTCTTTATGCTTATTTATTATGATAATGAATCACTAAGAGTCATAATTTAAAATTTATTGGAAATGCTTTCCACAAATTGCTTTGACTGCTTTTTATAGAAACAGAAATGAATTAATGAAATAATTAATGAAAATAACTCTCTATTCTCCTCTTACAAATTAGCCTTATACTTGGTAGATATCTATTCCTGAAAAGTTTCTAAATAAATCACATCTTTCCATCTTAAATTCAGATAAATGTTTTATTTGCTATACCATCAGCTGCAATGAAATTCAATAAATATGTTTAGTATTTTACCCACTAAGGACTTGATTTTTTTCTTAATTCTTGAAATAACATTATGAAACTCCTTGACTCTACAGATACCTAGTTGATTGCTTGAAGTCACCTAGTTGCTTGTTAAATAACAGCAAAACTCCGTGTAGACCTCTAAAAGTAGTGGCTTGGCCAGCCACATCATCTGAAGAATTGTCATTGCCTTGATTAATAACTGTCCATATTGGTGGCTAGTACATTTTCTGCTGCTTTTTATATTACCAAATATTTCTTAGAAAAATAACTCAAGAGGAAGTAATGTTATTCCAGCTGATAAATTAATCCTGGAGCACTTAGCATTCTTTTAAATTCATTAAACCTCTTTATCATATAAAATAAGACTTAAAAATCTTATTCTGTCTTAAGATAAAAAACAATTTTATGTGCTATACACAGCAAAATTCATGTTTAAGATTTCTTTAAAACTGTTAGTCTTTAAAAAAAAATTATTTAAATACCCATACTACCCTAATGAGGGCTATTATAAAAATTTTTATATCTCCATCTACATTTTACAATCTTTTTATACTACATGAAGATATTTTAAAAGATCTCTATGATGTCTGTAAATAAGATTCTATGCCATTATAATCTGTAGATTAAGCCAATAATTTATATACAATCTTATATGTATATGTTTATATCATCTTTCACATCATCTGAATGGACACTGAAAATGATTCCAATGATAAGGTAATATTTGGATATTGTGTGCTAGGCACTCTTTTAAGAAATTGACACATAGTATATTATTTATCTTTATAGTCCTGTTGAGGTACATGCAATCCTGTGAAGTAAATGCTATTATTCTTATTTTACAGATGAGAAAACAGGCTTAGAGAGGCTTAATGAGTGGCAGTGGAGCACACACTTGAATCCAAGTGTGTCCTACTCCAGTTAATTATCATAACTATAACTTCTCATATCAATAGCATCTTTTAACATGAGCAATCTCAAGGTGGGACAAAAAAATCGACTCAATTTCCATAGAAAATATGAAAGAGACCTTGATGGTCTAATATGGCATCTAAATTTATGAGGTTTTTAATGAAGTTTTTTTTTGTTTGTTTTTGTTTTTGTTTTTTAAGACAGGGTTTCACCATGTTGGTCAGGCTGGTCTTGAACTCCCGACCTCAGTTGATCCAAAGTGCTTGGATTACAGGCGTAAGCCACCACACCCGGCCCTTTAATGAACTTTTAAAACAGTTCTTGTAATGATATATTTTCATTTTAGCTTTTTTTTTTTTTTTTCAAGGTCTTCCTTTACTAACTTGTTGCTTTTGGTCTTCACAGTGCTGAGTTCCTATAAAACTACTGAGTAAAGCAAAGATAATGAAGTACCCTCTTGAAAGTCTTTTAACAGTGTTTAGATGCTCATCACAGCATTATTTGTAGTAACATAAAATTAGAAACAACATAAATAGCTTGGAGAAAAGGAATGAATTATTCTAAATCCTTACAGTAGAATTTTGCAGTCACCAAAAATTAGATTGAAAAGGAGCTTTTGTAGCTTGGAAATATAATGTTAAATAGATAAAAGGTAAAACCTGGCAACTAAAGCATGATTATAACTGTAGTTTTTGTATTGCTTTATTTTTTAGTAAAAACTCTCATTTTAAAGAGGCCAGAAAAAAAACAGTGGGGTACATTATAAAGATTTTTATAGGCAGAACCAACCTATTTTAGGAGTAGAAAGATAGATTGTGAAGAATTCATTATGTATAGAATCTGTTCTGTTAAGTTGAGAAACAAATTATGATATTTTGCCTGAAGATTTTTTTTCTTCTAAATATGGAGGAGGCTTACTGATTATTCTAGCCAATTCTTGGAAGATTTACTTGAGGCTGGATTGCTGCTTTACAAAGATGATTAGGTAATAATAATGATAACATGCTTATAAAATGTACTGTTTAATAAAAATTTAATTCCTCAAAACCTTATGGTAAATATTACTGTTATCTTCTTTATAGATAATGGAAACTGAGATGCACTTAGATTAATTAATCTGCCAAATATAGATGGTAAGTGGGAAAGCCAGCGTTTTGCATCTAGGCAATCTGGTTCTGAAGCCTGTGTGCTTAAACACTACACACTAGATATTTTAATAGTGAAAATCATTTATAACTTTTAGTTCAGAGTTGGAAATAATTATCTTATTAAAGTATGGCCACTGAGAATAGCTTATGACTAGCTCTTCATTACATACTTTGCAGGTTTAAAAATCATCTTTTGGTTTGGTTGATTGCAGTTATTTACAGAACCCTAAACTGTTGGTGACTGCTAACAAAGTTTCTTTTCTTCTCCTTTGAATCAACTCTTTCAGTAGGGCTGGATGCTTTGTATGTGGTGTTATAAAAAGTGTCTGAGGAGAACTACAAAAGTTTCTGAATTTTAGTTTATCACATAGTTTTAGAATTCATTCACAATTGGTTGACATTTGCTCTTAGTTGGAGAAGTGTACTTCATAGCCTAGAGTTCTTTGAGACATAAAATTAAAATCACTATTAATCATTTCCCTCAACTGGCTGTCTTCACATCTTTTTTTTTCTTAAGACTTATGTACCATTATCCATATGCAAATAATTTAGATAATCATGTAGCTCTTTTAATAAGTAAACAGTTTTGTTGTCCTCTGAAAAGGATGAGTTGTACAGACTTCAGTTATAGCAGATAGTTTGTTTTATTATTAAGTATCTTATTTTATAGAATAGGTAAAACTTGTATTTATACAAGGTTGAAAATGTACAAAGATTAAAAATTAAGTCATCTTTTTACTCTCTCCAAGTCCAGTTCCTCGGGTGCTTTACTGTATCCTTCATTTTCAGTAACGTCATCAAAGCCAGGAAGAAACATTAATGTACTAAACTGGTGTTTTAGTCTTCCTCAGTGTGAAACTTTGTGTGTACCCTCTTCGTATGCTAAAAAGCTCTTGGCTTTTGAAAAGAATTTACACAAAGTAGTCACCTTTTATGTGTTAAATAGCATAACTTTATTTTTCTGCTTTTTTCCCCCCTTGGATTACCTCAAAAGTTTCACACTTTTGACCTGTTAATCCCTTTCTTTTGTTAGCACTTAAATATCAGTTAATAGTAAAAGCAAACATGGATATCTTAGCAGTACTAATTTTACAGTTTTATTTAAGTTCAAAATTTTCTTTTAATTGAGGTTGACAGATATTGGATACAACTGAAGTTGGATTATTTTACAGTTGGAAGGGGAACTTAGATCTATTACAGTTATAGATCATTGGGGTGCAAAGAAGCTAGATACATAGAAATTTTTTAAAATGTTTGTTTTTTCTAGTTTTCTTTCCTTGGTTTAAGTATGAATACTGAGACTAAATATGGAGTTACTCTTATTATGTACCTAAAGTTTAGATATTTTTTTCCTGCATAAATACAGTGCATTGAGAGGAAAAGTATGCCAGAACATAATTTTCTAATAACACCATTAGCTTTTTGTAATTATGCTTCATTGTATGTGTACCTTTGAAACATAGGTAGAAGGTGGGGTAGATTGTGGTTTCCAAGTGTGAGCTGTATCTGAATTACCTATGAATTTGTTAAAAATAAAATATTTTGGGATACTTCATGTGGCCCCAGGCATCTGTAGTTTAAAAATGTGCCCCAAAGTCAGCTTTCTTACTATTGGTAGAAAATAAGAACTCTTTTCAAAGTATCTTTCTAGAAATCTATCTCCCCTTTAGAGAAATTAGAAATTTTGGTCATGCTTTTATGCAGTTTTTCTCAAAGTCAAATAATGTTAGTTTGTTAGAATATTATTGTATATTGCCTAAATCAAAGTGTCACTAACCTAAATTCCTGCAGGAGCAAAAAAGAGGCCAGGACAGTTAAGTGAGGAGGAAAACAATAGTGAGTGATGGAAACTATAGTGAACTCAAGAGCTCAGACTAGATAAAGTGGGCAGCTACTACCCACCATGAGTGATGTCACATCTCCTATTTTTCCCCCAGATTTTTATATGAAATCTCTCCAATTTGTGAAGCCTTCTATTTTGTAAATGTTGGGCTGCAAATTTATACTTTTGCAAATATGGTGTAGGCCATTGTCCTACAGGCCAAACAAAACATGTCAGCAGGCCAAATAAAGCCCGTGGGCCACCAATGTGGAGTTTATGCCCTGGATTATCTTAACAGCCTTACACTTGCATGAACTTGCCTGTTTTGTTTTGACATTTATAAGGGATAATGGTGATGATAATGATTGCAGCTGTCTGTTTTGATTAATATTTTACCTTAGCATATTAATTAAGTAAATAATTGAATTTTTGTGTAGGAAGAAAGAGCAAAAGACTAGCTCCTAAAATCTATATACTATGATGTCTTGTTGTAAACGTGTGACTTGATTTCCACTATTTTTCTCAGAAAAATTTTATTCTAAGCCCCTTTCATTCTCAAGTTCTGCTATTCTTCCTTTTCCCGACTTTCACATTCAGTATCTCTGTTTCTCCCATGAGTGTTATTTTCATTTGCAAGAGTTATAAAAGAAAAATCCTTCTTCTAGAAGCTCTATAGAAGGTCAGTCACTTTGTGATTTATTTAGCTGCACAAACTTCCAGACATTCTTCCCCATAGCATTAAAATTCCTTACTTAGTCTTACTATTACTTCTGTTAAATTTGTTTTTTAAGCAGAAGAATGGATTGCTATTAAGGCAGTTAATGAAAAGACCCACAGAAACAATCTAGAGGGGTGATCTCATAACCATGTAAGATTTGACCCCACTCCATCAGGGATGATTGAACTGAGATGCCATTTACAATGGTTCAATACAGAGAAATAAGCACAATAAGTTAGTGAAACTTGTAGCCAAGATGGTATAACAGGGATAAGATTTACCCTCCTGCCTGCAAAAATTTAAAATAAAGATAAAATATGCAAAACAACAATTTTTAGGACACTGTACATCAGTTATTAAAGGACAGTGATCCTTGAAAGATGAAAACAAGTATTTACTTGTATTACTACCCTACTTACTGCCTTGAGAGAGTTTCTAGGCTGTTCAGGAGATGGAGCTGAAAGTCTGAGGAGACCAAAGCAGTTAGAGTTAACAGGACAGAGTACTGGAGAAGTGAGAACTGCAGAGAAAAAACCCTAGAGATCTATACAGATGGTCCCTTTTGAGTATTCAGCTGAGTATTCAATATTACATGCATGTCAGGAAACAACCAGGCCAGACAAGGAACCACACAAAAGGATTCAAGGAAACAGTACTTGTGCTCACACAGGGCTAGGAAAAATGCCTGTTCCCACAAATGGAGCTGTAAATGCTCAAGATTTATGAAGCATTGGGTAGAGCACACAGAAGAATCTTGCCCAATAGTAAGGAATAATTAGCCCTAGACTGAGTACTGCTCTGGACAAATCCAACAGATCTTAAAAATAAGACCTGAAAAGATCAAACTTTGAAGTTTCAGATAATTTAATTTCAAACCTGAGCAAAACTAAAAAATATTTATAAATATTTGGCACCCAACAAGATAAAATCTATGCTATATAGATAACATCCAGTAATTTTCAGGCACACGAGCAGGAAAATATGATCTATAATTAGAAGATAAATCAATAATCATAACTGTCTCAGACAGAGGTTTGACTTAGCAGATAAATACGTTAAAAGTTTTGTATATCTATATTTCAAATGTTCAAAAGTTAAATAGGAACATATTAAACCTCTAAAGACTCAAAAATGAACAGAATATCTAAGCTGTGAGAACTTTTAAGTAGCTCATATACAAATTTGAGTCCCTGAAGTAGAGGAGAGAGAAAGCATGATAGAAAAAAATATTGGAAGAAATAATGGCTGAAATCTTTCTAGAGGTGATGAAAACTATAAACCCATGCATTCAGAATCTCCATGAACACAAAGCATAGGAAACATGAAGTAAATTACACCAAGGCACATCATATTCAAACTGTTCAACACCTCTGATAAGAGAAAATCTTAGAAGTAGTCTAAGTAAAAGGCAAGCAAGCATGTGGGACAGAGAGGAAATTGGGTTACATACAGAGGAACAAAGATGAGGATTACAATACATCATCAAAAATAATGCAAACAAGAAGAAAGCACAGTGACATCTTTAAAGTGTCACCCTAAAATTTCTACCCAAAGAAAATATCTTTTAAAAACAAAGGTGAAATAAAGTTGTGGGTTTTTTTTCCACATATACAGTAGCTGAAAGAATTTATAACCAGCAGATCTGCATTACCAGAAATGTTAAAGATAGTTGTTCAGGCAGTGAGGTAATGATTCTGTAATCAGGTTTTTTCTTGGGTGCTAGTGAGGCACAGCTCCCACGAGAGAATGCTGTGTGTTCTTGGTCTCCAGTCTCTTAAAGAATAAGCGATGGGACCACTACAGGTGTGCTGTACGCTTGTAAAAGTAAATATCAGACCCAAGAAGTGTTGCAGAAAGGTGATTTTATTTAGGTAGAGAAAAAGAGAAGAAGAGAAAGACTTCCACGAAGAGTGTGGAAGGGGATTCCAGAGGAGAAAATCCCAGAGGGGAAAGGGAGCTCTCACCATGTGGGAGGGGATTCCAGAGAGCCAGTAACCTGGCATGGGTGAAGGAGCAGGGGAAATTATCCTGGGAGAAATTCCCACCTTCCCCATGACCCTGGGCTAATGAAAGGAGTTCCCTAGAACTTCCGCTGGAGTGATTAACTTTTAGTTTCTTCCGGCACCCACGAAATTCAAACATAAACCGTTAAATCTCCCGGATGGAGAGAGATGGAAGTGGGGCATGGCGCTGGGAAATTCTTGCCCTTAAAACTATGCCCCCTCACGGACCCAGAAAGAGAACACATTCCCTTAATACCAAATGACTTACACAACAAAATGAAGAACACTGGAAATGCTAACTACATCGATAAACGTATCTGATACTTTTCTAATTATTTAACTTGATAATAGAAAAGCAAATTCATTGGCCCACTTTATAAGAATCTTAAAGTGCAATAATGAAATAATAATGGCTAACATTTTGACTACTTACAGTGGGCAAGGAATATTACCTATAGTATTTCATTTAATACAAAGTGCTGGGATTACAGGTGTGAACCACTGTCCCTGGCCAATATTTTTTATAGAAGCAAAAAATGGACTAAGACAGTGGCCCAGAATGTGAACTATCTTGATAAATTTTGTGTGCACTAGAAAAGAACATGTATTCTGGTGTTATTGAGTGTAGCATCCTTTGTCAGTTAGGTCAAGTTAGCTGATGAGTTTTAAAGTCTTCTATATCTAACTGACTTTCTGTCTACTTGTTCTGTCAACTATTGAGAACAGCATATTGAAATCTCCGAGGACAATTGTGAATTTTTAAATTTCTTCTTGTAGTTCTGTCTGGTTTTGCTTTATGCATTTTGAAGCTCTGTTATTAGGTGCATAAATGTTTCAAATTGTTACGTCTTCTTGATGAACTCCCTGATTGTCATTATTAAATAATAATCTTTTTCCTTGGTAATATTCTTTGTCCTGAGATCTACTTTGATATTAATGTAGCCAGTTTTCTTTTGATTAGCATTTGTATGGTTTTTCTTCTACTCTTTTACTTTTAATCAAGTGCCTAAGTCCCTTTGAGCTACTGTTACAAAATCCCATTAACTGGGCAGCTTCTAAACAAAAGAAATTGATTTCTCATAGTTCTGAAGGCTGGAAAGTCCAAAGTCAACTTGCCAGCAGAATCAGGGTTCAGGGATGGCCTTTCTTATAGATGGCACCTTCTAGCTGTGTTCTCACATGGTGGAAGAGGCTAGCTAGCTCTCTGTGGTCTCTTTTTTAAGGTCACTAATCCCAAACATGGGGATTCCACTCTGATTACCTAATCACCTCTCAGAAGGTCCATCTCACCTTTAGGATTAGGATATTAGCATATGAATTTTGGGGGACACAAACATTCAAACTAAGCACCAAGACAGCATTTAGTTGGGTCTTGACTTTTTAAAAATCAATCTGAGAAGTTCTTCCATTTAATTAGAGTGCTCAAACCATTTACATTAAATGTAATTACATTACTGATTCAGTTAGTTTAAGTTGATCATTTTGGAATTTGTTTTTTATTTTTCTTATTTGTCCTCCCTTTTCTTCTTTTTCTGCCTTTTTTGAAAAATACATTTTTCAATTCCATTTTATCCCCTTTGTTGGTTTATTGCTATTTTAATCATTACTATAGCATTGATAGCATATATCTTTAACTTATCACAGTTTGCCTTCAAGTGATATTATGCCACTTTACATAAGAACCTACAATAGTATTCTTCCATTTCTTCTCTCCCAACCTTTGTGCTATTGTCGTGAATTTTACTTTTACATGTGTTCTAACTCCCACATTACTTATTTTTGTTTAAATCAATTATCTTTAAAAAGAAAAAAAGTTTATTGCAAATAAAAAACTAAAAGTACATTAAAGACTACCAACCAGGTATGGTGGCTCACACCTGTAATCTCAGTACTTTGGGAGGCCAAGGTGGGTAGATCACCTGAGGTCAGATGTTTGAGACCAGCCTGGCCAACATGGTAAAACCCATCTCTACTAAAAGTACAAAAATTAGCCAGGCATGGTGGTGGGCACCTGTAATCCTAGCTACTTGGGAGGCTGAGGCACGAGAATTGCTTGAACCCAGGAGATGGAGGTTGCAGTGAGCTGAGGAGCTGAGATTGTGCCACTGCACTCCAGCCTGGGTGACACAGTGAGACTCTGCCTCAAAACAACAACAACAAAAAAAAACTACAGTCTGGGTAACTTATTTATTTTTATTTTTTACATGCAGATCAAGTAGTTTATAAAGAACAGATTTATTTGGCTCATGGTTTTGGAGGATGGAAAATGTGAGATCAAGGAGCTGAATCTGAAGAGAGTCTTCTTGCTGTGCCATAACATGGCAAAAGGCAAGCAAGTACATGGGACGGGGAGAGGAAATTAAGTTGAACTCATCCTTTTTACTAGAAATAAGTTCCCACTATCAATGATAACTCACCTATTCCCACAATAATGGCATTAATCCATTCATGAGGTCAGAGCCCTCATGATCTAATCACCAGTTTCTCAACACTCAACACTGTCATAATGGCAACCAAATTTGAACAGTATTAGAGTGGACATTCAACCATAGCAACCATAAAACAAGTTTTAATAAACTTAAAAATATTCATTTGATACAAAGCACCTCTGGGAAATACCCAGCTATTTGGAAACTAAGTAATGCATGTTTAAATAACCCATGGCTCAAAGAGGAAAACAAAGAGGACATAAGAATGTATACTATAAGTGATACAAATGAAAATGCAGTATATCAAAATGTGTAGGATGTGATCTCCTAAAATAAGACTCAGAAGAAAATTTATAGTACCCATACTAATGACCTTAGCTGTCACCTATAAAAAGAAGCAAAGTAATAAGTAGAAGAAAAGTAAATAGAAGAATGGAAAGCATAAAAATCAAAGAATAAGAAGAGAAATCAGCAAAATAAAAAACAGAAAAAAATGATAAAATCAATGAAATCCGCAGCTGGCTCTTTGAGAAGTTCAATTAAATTGATAAACCTCTAACCTGCTTGATCAGAAAACACAAATTTTACCAACATCAGGAATGAAGGAGGTGATATCATTTCATATTCTATACTTATTAAAAGAATAATAAGGGAATATTATCACTGACTTTACGTCAACAAACTTGACGACTTAGATGAAATGGAGAATGCGCTGAATAATCTACTGAAGTATAGATTTCAGTGAAGCAGACCCAGATACAACTGCAATAAGAAATTGAAAATTCGGGCCGGGCGCGGTGGCTCAAGCCTGTAATCCCAGCACTGTGGGAGGCCAAGGCGGGTGGATCACGAGGTCAAGAGATCGAGACCATCCTGGTCAACATGGTGAAACCCCGTCTCTAATAAAAATACAAAAAAATTAGCTGGGCATGGTGGCGGGTGCCTGTAATCCCAGCGACTCAGGAGGCTGGGGCAGGAGAATTGCCTGAACCCAGGAAGCGGAGGTTGCGGTGAGCCGAGATCGCGCCATTGCACTCCAGCCTGGGTAACATGAGTGAAACTCCGTCTCAAAAAAAAAAAAAAAGAAATTGAAAATTCTACAGTCTACTCAGATATTTCAATATGCTGTTCTCAATAGCTGACAGAACAAATAGAAAGTCAGTTGGATAATACTCTCCAACCTTAGATTATACTGTTTAAAGAGATGTTATAAAATGAAACATCTTCTGAGCATGTTTTTTTTAAATATTCTTTTTTGAGAAAAATCTAACTTTTTTTTTTTTTTGAGACAGAGTCTCACTCCGTCACCCAGCCTGGAGTGCAGTGGCACAATCTTGGCTCACTGCAATCTCTGCCTCAGAGGTTCAAGCAATTCTCCTGCCTTAGACTCCCAAGTAGCTGGGACTACAGGTATATGCCACCATACCTGGCTAATTTTTTTTTGTATTTTCAGTAGAGATGGGTTTTCATCGTGTTGGCCAGGCTGATCTCAAACTCCTGACCTCAGGCAATCCGCCCACTTTGGCCTCCCAAAGTGCAGAGATTACAGGCATGAGCCACCACGCCTGGCTAGAAAATCTAAAAAATCTTTAAAAGAGTAATGCCATCAAATGACCTTAATTTTACTTTCACATAATCAATTTTTAAGAAAGTATTTATAAGGATTCTTTTCATTGCAAATGATAAAATATTTTAAAATGTTGTACATAAGTCTGGAAGAAGAAGTTCAAGTTTGTTCAGTCACTCAGTCATGCATTTCACAAGATCCCTAGCTTGTTCTTTCTGGCTTTTCTTTTGTCTTACTATTGTTCTGAATATTGTTTAGAATTCTTAAGGTTTATCTTCTAGTAGTTGCAATAAATGTGGTTGCCACAGTTGTAAGTATTGCCTCTGGACACACCCCACTGATAGTGTCAAGGGTCCCTGAGACCATTCTCAAGTTTCATGATTTGCTGAAAGGACTCAGCACGACAGATTTATTTAAATAAAAGGATACAAGGCAAAATCAGCAAAGAAAAAGGCAATGGGATGAAACCTGAAGGAAAACAGGCACAAACTTGCAAGTGTCCTCTTCCAGTGGAGTCACACAGGATGCACTTCATTCTCTTAGCAATGAGTTGTGACCACACATGTAAAACGTTGTCTACCAGGGAATCTCTTTGGAATCTCAGTACTCAAAGATTTTATTGGGGGCTGATCATGTGGGTACCCTCTGCTGCACACTTACCAAAATTCCAGATTCCCATAAGGAAAGCAAGTATTCAGCATAAACCACATTGTTTGCACAAACAATTTAGACACACAGTGTGCCACTTTTAAGAGTTTGGGGAGTAATGAGAACCCTCCTGAAATCAAAGTTCTCAGATGCCAGCCAAAGATTAACTTTGCAAGCAGGCCCGCTATGTTAATTCTTTTTTGCATAGCTAGACAAAGAATAAAGACATTTCTCCTTATGTATCTTTTTGTTAGGAAGGAAAATCTTTCCTGGTTTCTCTTTCACTACGGCCTGTCTCAGTACCACTAGCTAGGATGGGTTGCTTATAGCCTTACTGCAGTGAGACTGGAAAGTTAAATACCTGGAATTTCTGGCTTCTGTATTGGAAGACAGACTGCCAATAAGGAGGCAGGCCAGTGGAAATGGAAGAATAATATGTGTTAGGATTTGAGCATTTTTCTAACTCATAATTGTCAATCCTATTGTTTTTAAGGGCAAGGAGCTCAGACATACATGGCTAGGAAAAACAAGCACCATGACCATTTAGTTTTTATATAAAATATAATAGAATTTATTAGCAAATTTTTCATTATTTAGGGTAGCTTTTGTTGTAGTATCAAGACAGATTTGTAGACAAAGTGTTTAAGACAAAATATTTGTCAGTAAACTAAGCATAAAACCCCCCCCAAATTACCCCCATTCTTAAACAGCACAAAATAACCCCACTCCAAATTACTTTCTTTGATTTATTAGTTTAAATAAATTGTTTTCACTAAAACTGTAATATTGCAATTTTATTTTCATACAAGAGTTTTTGTCAACATTATTGTATGGTTGATTTTACAAATAGGTAAGGTACTATTCTTCAGAAATGATAAGCTTATTTATTTATTTATTTTTGTTTTAAAGACGGGGTTTCTCCATGTTGGTCAGGCTGGTCTTGAACTCCCGGCCTCAGGTGATCCACCTGCCTTGGCCTCCAAAGTGCTTGGATTACAGGCGTGAGCCACCACGCCCGGCCACCTTTTTTTTTTTACTATGAGAAGTTTAACCATTTCTCAGTAAAGCTGTTATTTCTTGGTTTGACTTTTTAAAATTTCCTTGACTTCTGACAGAATACTTTCGACATGGTCAATTAAACAAATAGCCAATTCATGCCAAAAACCAGTTAGAATTATCAGATAAATATAAATGGATTTTTACAGAGAAACAAAACCATCAAGATATATTTCCTGATATGAAGGTTATGTTGTCTTGCCATGGATTAAAACAAAACAATCCTGTAATGGAAAATGTAAAGCTTGCTCACCTAAAAATCTCAATACTAAAGGAATGCTACCAATTCCAGTAAGGTATTATTGATTTTGGAAATGACCTGTAACATTAGACTGCTAAGATGTAGAAGTAGGTTTAAGAAAGCTGAAATGCCCTTCATAAACCTCAGAGCTAAAAATTGTACTTGGTTTTTGAATTAAGGAAAAAACCTGGTTGTATTATAATTGTACTGATTGCCTAAGATGTAATTACTAATTGAAGTAAGGGATTGTCATCCAGATTCTGATTATTAACTAACAAGTTTGAATCTGCCACTGAACTACATGTCTAGTCCTAGCATATATTATAGTACACAATTTGGTTTTAGCAGATTTTTTGAGTTCCTAGGAATTAATGGACCTATTAGTTGTAGGTTTTAAGAGTGACTCTCTCACGGTCTACTGATTGGAGCTAAGGATTTATCATGTTTTGCTAGTCCAAGTGAAATTTTAGAAGATGACATATGCTATTGAAATAATTTTGTTTTCTGTTAAATAAATATTTTTAAGAATGACTTTCTAATAATGCAGATACAGAAATTACATAGTGACTATGCTAATGAAACCTGACAAGTCATTTTTAAGTTGAACCATAAAAATGGTCAAATACTGTTAGTTTCATATGGTTCAATCTGATATTTATATGAGTGTATTTCTACAAGCACAGTACATAGTGTTCTTAATTATTCAGTAGAATATTTGTGTGTTAACTCTGTTTTGATCCTCATTTTCATTCCCCACTGTCTGTCAACCTCAAAATTTATTACTTATAACAAGCAGGAAGCAACTTGTTAGAAAATAACATATATTAATTTGAATTCATTATAGCATTTTACAGACAATATACTGTTAGACTTGGAAAACATGTTAGAGGTACTCTCAGGCCACCCCAGTCGTCAACTAATACAGGAAAATCTCTATGACATCCTCTCCAGATGGTTATTTCCCTCTGCGTAACCACTTAAGGACATTATCTCAAGAGTTTTTCTGTATTATTAGAAGATACATATACAATACTGAAAACTACCCAATTTTAACTCACTGGCCTCAGTTCTGCATTCTGTTAGGAATCCCATAAAAAGACTACTTCTTCCAGATGGCAAATGTTTTAACATTATAAGATAGACATCATATCTCCTACTCTCTTCTCCAAGAGAAACAGTTCCAGCTATTTCCAAGTCATAGGCTCAAAACTTAGGATTTAAAGAACTTTAAGGATTATTCCAGCAGTAATCTGATTTACAGGATCTAAGCTACTTTCAGTTTGAATTCCCCACATTGTCTGATGCAGTGCCTTGTAAATAATGAGTACTGAATAAATATTTGTTATGTGCCTGTAAGACTGAGAGAGGGTAAATGAGAGTTGAGTTTCTTGTCATTTAATAAATATTTATTGAGAATCTGTTGTGTATTGGAAGTTGTTCAAGACATCTGGGGATACACCAGTTAACAAGAGACAGAATCTCTGTCCTCATGAGTTTTACATTTTGTTGTGAAATACATTCAACAAAGATTAATTCTATAATATCAAGTGTTGTAAATTACATGAAGTGTCATGTAATTGGATAATGGTATGAGAGAGTGAGGGAGCGGGTGATGCTGGTATTTTAGATTGAGGTGGTCGAGGAAGGCTTCGCAGATACGCTACCTCATAGAGATGGGATAACAATTGATTAATGACCTGAATGAAGTGAGGCAGCTCAGACATGTGAATATTTGAGACAGGAGTTGATATAGTTTGGCTATTTGTCCCTGCCCAAATCTCATCTTGACATGTAATCCCCAATGTTGGAGGTGGGTCCTGGTTGGGAGGTATTTAAATCATGGGGCAGTGTGGGGGTGGGTGGGCAGATTTCTCATGAATGGCTTGGGTCATCCCCTTGGTAATAAGTGAGCCCTTGCTCTGAGTTCATATGAGAGCAGGTTGTTTAAAAGTAATTGACACCTCCCCATCCACTCTTTCTCTCCCTTGCTCCTGCTTTCACCATGTGATGTGCCTACTCCCCCTTCTCCTTCTAAGCTTCCTGAGATCTCCCTAGAAGCCTCCCAACACCATGCTTCCTATAAAGCCTACAAAACCTTTAGCCAATTAAACCCCTTTTATTTATGAATTACCTAACCTCAGATATTTCTTTATAGCAATGCAAGAACAGCCTAATGCAGGAGTGTTCTAGACAAATGCAAGGGCTTAATTAAGAGTCACCAAGACTGGAGTTGAGTGTGTCAGGACTGAAGAGGAGAGAGTGAATAGTTAAGATGAAATAGTCTGAGGAAAATATCCTGTAGGGAGCTATGAGCCTGAGTAGGAATTAAAATTTTTATTCTAAGTGTGATGGGAAGCCACGAAGCATTAGAATTATGTGATTAGCCCTAATTGAAAAGAGTCACTAGTGAGAATAGATTACAGAGAGACAAGAGAGGAAGCAAAGCGACCTGTTATAACCCTATTGTCATCATTTTCTAGGGCTTTACTATCTGGTATGGTTGCCACAATTTTCATGTGGCCATTAAAATTAATTAATTAAAATTAAATAAAAATTAAAAATTCAGTTCTTCTGTTACACTGACCAGATTTCAAGTTATATGTCTACAGACAGTCCACGACTTACAAGGGGTCGACTTGATGATTTTTTTACTTTATGATGATGTGAAAACAACAGGCATTGAGCTGAAACAGTACTTGGAATTTTGAATTTTGATCTTGTCTTGGGACACTGATATTCAGTAGGTTACTCTCTCACAATGCGAATCAGCGGCAGAGAGCCACAGCTCCCAGTCAGTCATACAATCAGGGGGTAAACAGCAGACAGTGGTATCCTACAATGTACTGTACTCAATAAATTACCTGAGATATTAGCACTTTATTATAAAAGAAGCTTTGTGTTCTATAATTTTGCCCAACTGTAGGCTAATGAAAGTGTTCTGAGCATGTTAGGCTAGGCTAAGCTATGGTGTTCAGGTTAGGTGCATTAATCAGGAGTAGAAACAAGTTTGATCCTAGAGAAAATAAATGGAAGAGTAAGCCCAAATATCTTCTCAAATCACAGATGAAACATAATAAATCTATGTATATTCTAGTAATTACGACAATTTCAACTTAATATTCAGAAATTATCAAAAATTCTACTAAAATTCCTCCATTCTAAAAATGATTTTGATTTACCAGTTTCCATTTTGAAATATTTTACACATTTCAGTTTTTAAAAAATGTAATTTTTATATCTAAGCAGTGACATGAGATTTTATACTGAATCTTTCCAAATCTTGAGGCCTTTCTAGAAGTGAAAAAGGGGATGGAGGGAGGGAAGAGTCCAAATTTTAACTCCTATCACCATACCACATTTCTGTATTTCTAAATGTTTTCTCTAACAGCTCTGATTATTACATTTGAGTTAAGGTGGAGCTTTTTTAAGAGTCATATTATGGTAAGAGAGGTCATTTCTGCAGCTGTGTTTCAGAAAATAAAATCCTGCAATAAGCAAGTTATTTTCTTTTTCTTTTGTTTTTTTCCCCAGTATTTGTCTCCATGATGAGGTCATGGAGAGAGTCCCAGTCTGGTGCTAGTTTGTTTGTTTGACTTTCTAATCTCCCTTTTTAACGAATAGAGACATGTCCCAAGCTTGGAGCGTTGCTGCACAGGCAGGCCACACTCTTGTGGCTCGTATTTAATAACATCATTGTGTTCTCATGTTTCATATTGATAGTGATTTTTGTACTTACTTTCTACTTATGGAACATTTTACTAGTTTTCCATTTAAGGACATAATGTTGATCTAAGATTTCCTTTTTAAATAAATAAATTCAAATGTAACAAAGAGACATTTAAAAAATATTAAGTAAGGGCATTTGGGAATGGTAAGATTGTAAAAGGAAGAAATACATCTCAAAGAAATGTTATTATTAATTGTTATTATTTTTGAGACAAGGTCTCACTCTGTTGCCCAGGCTGGAGTGCAGGGACACAGTCCCGGTTCACTGCAGCCTTGAGTTCACCAGCTCAAGCAATCCTACTACCATAGCCTCCCAAATAGCTGGGACCTCAGGCACACACCACCATGGCTGGCTAATTTTTGTATTATTTTGTAGAGATAGAGTTTCACCATGTCATCCAGGCTGTACTCAAACTCCTGAGCTTGAGCGGCCTGTCCACCCTGGCCTCCCCAAAGTGCTGGGATTACAGGTGTGAGCCACTGCACCTGCAGACATTTTATTCTTAAGAGAAAGTCAGTGTCTTAGCAAGATGGTTCATTAATGCAGTACACATATGGGTTAATTGTAAAGAGGAAGAGAGCAAGAACATTCTAGGACCTCTTTCTCCAAGTTTCATGACCTAGAATATCATGTCTAAATAGCCAACATTACTGATATAATGAAACATAAATACTACACTGCAATTAAATTTAATTTTCAAATTATATCACAAAATGTACTTACTTATGTATTTCTACCAAGTGCTCTTCCCTAAAGCAGTGCATCATTATCTCTTTCTAACGGGTCTAATTTCAGGCTAGCTAGTTTTACCTCTGGGAATTACAGAAGTGATTTTAGAAATAAATGTCAAATAACTATTACTCCAGCTCTATTTCTCTGTAATTAGCCAAGTGTTTACAACTAATAGACATAGCTAAAGATTTTTATTATCTTTTTGTTTAGGTATCTGTTGTCACAAGAACACTCACTCTGTTCTTTTTCTCTTGAAGCACCCGTTTCTCCCTAAAACAGATTTATCACTTAACTCTCTATCATGTAGGACATATATTACCTCTATTTGGATCTTGTGCTTCCAGTTTCTCACTTGTTTAATGACTTCTGTACACTTAGAAGGCACACAAAGCCTGGGCTGGGGTACACATGTGGGGATCACACTGCAGGCTGTGAATGTAGACAAAAATCCTTTGTTGTGGGTGTGATCACTTTAACAATTGATGGATCAAAATCTGTTGTATTCGCAATAAGCAATGCATATTTAAAATTTTTTATCTCCATTTAAAAATTTAGCCCTTATACATTTAGACTTTACCATATAAATTTTAATTAAGTTCAGTTCTACTCTCAAGTCCCTAGAATTATGGCAAAATGCTCTCAAAGATAATAGACTTTCTTATATAGTTAACCAGTCTCCTTAGATAGGTATTTACAATCTCTTATCTGCTATTTCAAAATCCAAAAATGTCTGAAAAAGCAAAAATGTTTTTTATAACTCATATGAATGCAAAAATTTACTTGAGATTTTTGGTGGCAAAATCTGACGGAACTGACATGAAGCTATTTACAGGGTTTTTTTTGTTTTTTGTTTGTTTGTTTGTTTTAAGACGGGGTTTCACCCTGTTGGTCAGGCTGGTCTTGAACATCTGACCTCAGGTGATCTACCCGCCTTGTCCTCCAAAGTGCTTGGATTACAGGTGTGAGCCACCACGCCCAGCCACTATTTACAGTTTTTATTTATCCCACTTAGCGTAAATATTCATAGGTTTACTGCAGAAATGTTGATGTGTTAGATTACTAACTGTTGGCCCAGACCTTTGCTGGGGATGTTTCAGAATATACAGTGTAAGCACTGCATGACTTTTTTTTTTTTTTTTTTTTTTAAATAACACAGCTGGTCCAGAGTTTCTCATTAGTAGTTGGGAACCCGTGTATAAATAAGAGTATGCATAAGAGATAAAGTGAAGCTAACATATTTTTCTTTTCCTTTTTTTTTTTTCAGTCATTTTCTTCTTTTCCTCTTCCTTTTCCTCCCTCTCTCCTCCTCATCCTCCTTCCTAACAGTAGCAGTAACCCAATAATCAATATCAAATGTTTGGACTTATGTCCTTAGTAGAGTTTTAAATGACTTTAATAAGATCTGTAGTTCATTGTTTATAATAGCATCCATAACAGACAGAACTTTAAATAAACATTATTCTTTCCTAAAACTTCTCTACTTTGTGTCTCCAGAAGGTCATTTATCACTGAAACCCCTTCATTTGATCATTTTATTTTCTTCCTTCTGAATTCTACATTGAGTAATTACCACAAAAATTAGTAAAATTCTATTAAATTTATCTTCACACTGATAGAGTATGGAGAATAAGGCCATTGCCCTTATTTTTTGCTCTATGAATCAGTATGAACATAAATTATAAATTTTGCTTTTTATCATTTACCGTAGCTTAGATTTTTCTGCTAATTTAACAAAGGCTAATTCTTAAAAAAGTGTATGATAGTTTTGATAAACGTAATTATAGGATATAAGCTTATGTAGCCATCTTTGGTAATAACTAAGTACATAAAGCCCTTTCTAATGTGGGTTAATGAAGGCGAGTAAAACCTTACCTATGTGCTGTGAATTTATTCCATTTGTTTCTCATAATGGGACTCGGGCTTAAAATGAAAAAGAAAAAAATTGAACTTTAAAAATATAACCAATAATGAAGCATTTACTGTTTTAGATTAAAAGGGATATACAGTGTATGGACCTTGTTTGGATCGTCATTTCAACAAATACAATTTAAAAGCCAAACGTATTCTTAGATAATCAGGGCTCTCTAGAAGAGGTGGGTTTCGTGCAAAGTCACTTAGTCTCCTTTTCTTGTTAGTCTTCATCTCTCTGTCCTTGGATGTCTCTTCTGTCTGCGTGTACTACTCTAGTACATTGATCATGAAATTTCAGGGCTTTAAAATACAATCTATATGCTGACTATATCTAAATGTTTATGTCCACCCCATATATTCAATTATCTACTTAGCATCTTCACTTGAATGTCTAATCAGCATTGCAAACATAACATACAAAATCAAACTCTGAAACTTTCCCTTCAAACTAACTCCTGTCACAGTCTTCTCTGTCATAGTTAATGGTAACTCCCTCCTGTCAATTTCTTAGGGCAAAGAGCATCAATATCAGCAAATACTTTTGGCCCTTCCTTGAAGATATTTCCAGAATCTGATCACTTCCCAACTGTCCCACAGCTACCAGTTTAGGAGCTCAATGTCTCAATGTTTGTAGGTCGAGAACTAAGGAAACTGATGGTGTAACTCATTCAGAGGCTGAAAACTTCTGGTCCTGGGGGTCTGCTGGTATAAGTTATGAAGTCTAAAGATGGGCAGGTCTGATGTCCAAGGCAGTGGAAGAAAAGTTTGTTCCAGCTCTCAGAGAGAGACCTGTTCACCTTTTGTGTGTGTCCTATCCAGGCCCCCAACTAATTGGATGGAGGCTACCAACATTGAGGAAAGATTTTTTCCACCCAGTCCACTCAGATTCACATACTAATCCCTGGAAACCCCCTCACAGACACACCCAAAATAATGCTTTACCAGGTTTATAGGTATTCCTTAATCTAGCTGATACCTAAAATTAAATCCAGAAGTATACCTTTTGTCACCTTGGCACTCATATACATCTCCTCAAACCATAATTCATTTCCAAATAAAGATTATAACAAGACAATAGTTTTGCCTCACATGATGCAACTATCCTGTGATTGTGATTTTCAGAATTTTAGACTTTAGGGATTTTTATCTTTTGAGATTTTAACATTTGGAATTATAACTTTCAGGATTGTGTCTTTTGGGAATGTGATCCAGATGCTTTACTTTCTGCCCAGAATGTTCTTTGCTATATATATGCACATCTCACTCTCTCACCTCCTTTAGATCTTTCCTCAAATGACAAATTCTCAGTGAGGCCTTCCTTGATTGTTTTATTTTAAATGTCTGCTCTCTGACTTTCCTGATATTCCCTAGATATCCTTCTTGAGTTATTTTCTTCCATCACATGTATCACCATATGATATTCTAGTTATTGTACTTATTTATTCATTGTCTGTCTTCTCCATATGACCCGTTATTTTCATCTGGTTTATTCACTGCTGTATCCTCAGTGCTTAAAAGTGTCTGGCTCACAGTAAATACTCAATAAATATTTGTTAATTGATTGAATAAAAACCTAGCACCTATCAATGCCTAGCACCTATCAATGCCTAGCACATAATAGTTGTAATAAATATTTAAATAAATGAAGGAATTAATAATCTAGTTGGTTGATCATCCCATTCTCTTCCAATCTATTTCACTCTTCTGGTTTTATTTTATTTTTTATACTGCCCAGACCCTGTGATCCTTCCCCACAGTAACTCCTGCCACAACTCTCGAATCTCTTGCTGCAGTATCCTCCAAGAAAACCTTTGGCTTCTCTGTTCTTATTTGTTGGTTGCTAAATGCAACCAGGAGAAAGCTGAGGATCTGATCTCTGCCTCAAGGGATAGCCAAAAAGGGAATACCCAGGGACTGGTACTTTCATTATAAGATGATAATTGATGCTATAGTACCTGAGCTCTGCAGCTCCAGTAGTCCCTTTGCTTTGTTTTGTTTTCTAGTTTTGTAGACTTGAAAGGGCACCACTCAAAATAGCCCTTTGTTGAATAGTTCATTTGCTAAAATCAAGGATGAGCATAGTAAGGAAGTATTCAACTAGCTGATCTCTGAGTAATTAGGAAAGACTGGCATTGATTGCTTCTCTTAGAATTGATTAACACCATAGGAGTTATTGGAATTGAGGGTTAAAGCTTTATCCAAAAGTTGGGGACAGTGACATGCCTATAGTTGCAGCTACTTGGGAGGATTGCTTAAGGCCAAGAGTTTGAGGATGCAATGTGCAATGATCGTGCCTGTGTATAGCCACTGTACTTCAATCTGGTTAACATAGTGAGAACCTGACTCTAAAAAGCAACGAAAAATCTTTATCCAAAGATGCAATGGTTCTTTAACATTATTGTGTGTGGCACCTACCTAGGGAGCTACAGATTCCTGAATACACACTGAAAGAAAGCCATTCTTTGAGGGTATATATCAGAAAATGGGCAAGCGTATGAAGCATGTCATGAGGACTGCCTCACTAAGCCAGTGAATGAGGCCATGAGACAAGAAGTCCTCCACCTAACTTATTTCCATCTCTACATATGCTTCTTTCCCTTGACTTTAGCAGACCAGATGAAGTATTATTGGAAAGGTAATAATCACCCTTTAATCTTTGTCACTCTACCTGTTGCTTACCTACCTCCTCCTATACCTGGAGACTTTCATGGTCTGACTGGTATTTACCACTTAGTGTCATCTCTTGTCTGCTCTTTCCCTTCTCTGGATAATCTGCAGTATTTGAACACCTCCTACTGTTTCTTGTCTCTCTCTTAATATAGGTTATTTCCTCTACCTGGAAGCCCTTAACTATAACCTCCTATGTATACCTCCTCCCTCATCCCAACCTCAGAATCGTTTCTAAAATCTTTCTTTCTGGTCTAATTAAATTCCCTTTTTTGAATCCCATGGACCTTTGAACCATTATGACATTTAATATGATATATATTGTAATCATTTATCCTCTCACCTATTAGATGTTTTTAGTTGTGTGTGTATATATGTGTTTAATGTCTGGTACCACACCTATTCAATTTGTTATCCCAGACTCATGGTCCTGAAGCCTAAAGGCTTGTTAGTAGAATTCAGTCCTTGTGATTGTAAGACCTTTTTCTTTCTGGTTGTTGGCTGGGATCCACTTTTGGCTCCTAGAGGCCACCCTTTGGTCCTTGCCATGTCCCCTACTGCATAGGCAGTTTGCAACATGAAAGGAATCTTGAGGGCAATCTCAGAATGCTGTTTACCACACTAATTTAGTTTTTACAGTATAAAGGACAAATATGAATTTTACTTGATCTTTTGTGTTTTATCCATATTTGTTTCCTTTGGTTGCTGTCCATTAGACACATTGCTTTAGGATACTGCTGATCTCCCTAAGATATGTAGGCTTGAAGTCTGCATATTGCTTTAGGATACTGCTGATCTCCCTAAGATGTGTAGACTTGAAGTCTGCATATTGCTTCAGGATACTGCTGATCTCCCTAAGATATGTAGGCTTGAAGTCTGCATATTGCTTTAGGTTACTGCTGATCTCCCTAAGATATGTAGACTTGAAGTCTGCATATTGCTTTAGGATACTGCTGATCTCCCTAAGATATGTAGACTTCAAGTCTTAGGGAGATCAGCAGTATCCTAAAGCAATGATCTTAACACAAGTCTGTGAGTAGGGAGGAAAGTTGATGTAGAAAAACAATACTCAACATCAAAATTCTGCCATTACATTGTTTTCTGTTGGTACCTTCCAGTTGGTGAAGAGAAAGAACAAATGTGAAATTAGAGATTTTCTCCCTGGTTTTACTTTTCTCCTAAGTTTAAATGATGCAGAGAGGGACTGAAGAATTCCAGAGTTTTTCTTCTTCTTCTTTGAAGCTGTCCTATCAAAGCAGGGAATAGGCATACATGATTTCTATTTAGATTTCTATTTAGATAAATAGTTGACATGAACCAGAGGCCCAGAAAGGCAGTTTAGACTTGTGTTTATTTTAGTTTATCTTCTTTCACAAGGAAAGCATAATGGAAAAGTTAACAAATACTAAACATTTCTTCAAGCACAACAAAAATACTTAGATACACGCTGTTTCCACCTTGTGGCAACATCCAATTAAAACTTCACTGAGCTTTATCCCTTTCTCTTCTTAAAATCCCAATTCTTTCTTAGTTTTTTCCAACTATATTAGGCAATAATATGTGTTTCTCTACTACCTGATCTATAACTACTCCTAATGGAAAGAAATATTAATGTATTTTTTATTAGGGAGATGAGCCCTTAGTCTACAGCTCGAATAGTGCTTTTATTAGGGAGAGTGCAAAGATATTGGAACCCTTTGCATTGTTGGTGGGGATGTAAAACAGTACAGCTACTATGAAAAACAATATTCCTGAATAAATTAAAAATAGAATTACTATATGATTTAGCAATTCCACTTTTGGGTTTACAGTTGACCCTTAAGTTTTGGGGGAGTCAGAGTTATATGTGGATTTTCAACTGTGCAGAGGGTCAGTTATCCTAACCCATGCATTATTCAAGGGTCAACTGTATATCCAAAAGAATTCAAAGCAGGATCTCAAAGAGATATTTACATACCCATGTTCATCACAGCATTATTTATAATAGCCAAGAACTAGAAACAACCCAAATATTCTAAACAGATGAATGGATACAGAGAATGTGGTACATACATATACAGTGAAATAGTTTGAAGCCTTAAAAAAGAAGGAAATCCTGTCACGTGCTACAACGTGGATGAATCTTGAAGACATTATGCGAAGCAAAATAAGTTAGTCACAAAAGGATAAATACTAAATGATTCCACTCATATGAAATATCTAAAATAGTCAATATCATAGAAACAGAAAGGACAAAGTTAGTTACCAAGGGCATAAGGAGGAGGGAGGGGAAATTGGTGTTTAACAGGTGTAGAGTTTCAGTTTTACAATGTAAAGTTCCAGAGGTCCGTTCAATAATGATGTGAAAATATTTAACACTACTGAACTATACACTTAAAAATGGTTAAAATAGTAAATTTAACATTAAGTAATTTTTACCACAATAAAAAATATAGGAAAAGTTAACTTTTAAAAAACAAATGTACGATTTATTATTATTTCTTAAAAAGCAAGTGTTATTTGAGGTTGTGGCTTAGTTTCTTCTGACAAAAAAATCCAGGCAGGTTCATGGAACAAAGAAAAGGATTGATTTTTCAGCTTTGGTTGAGTTTAGGTTTTTTTTCTTCTCTTCTTAACAGTTTTATTGAGGCATGTTTGACATATAATAAACTGTACATATTTAAAGTATATAATTTGTTGAGTTTTGACATATGCATGCACCTATGAGATCATCATCACAATCAAAATAATGGACATATTTATCTTCTCCAAGCATTTCCACATTTCCTTGTGCCCCTTTTTAATCTTTCCCACATGCCTCTCCATAGGGCAGTATTATCTTTAGGCAACCACTGACCTGCTTTCTGTAACTGTAAATTAGTTTGAATTTTTATAATTTTGTGTAAATGTAATCATATAACATGTACGCTTGTTTCTGTCTTGCTTTCTTCATTTAGCATAATTATTTCAGATTATGTTGTCAAATGTATCAGTAATAATTTTTATTGATGATTAATATTCCTTTGTGAGGATACACTAAGATTTTTTATCCATTAACCTGTTGATAGACATTTGCGTGTTTCCAGTTTTTAGCAATTACAAATAAAACTGCTATGAGTATTTGTGTACAGGTCTTTGTATGGACATATGCTTTAATTTCTTTTGGGTAAGAAGCTTGGAATGGAATGGCTAGGTCATATGTTAACTGCATATTTGGCTTTTTAAGAAACTATATTAATAGTTTTCCAAAGCATAGTATTTTATATTCCCACTAGCAAGGTATGAGACTTCCAGTTTCTCTACATCTTTGTCAATACTTAGTATGCTTTGCCGACACGTTGTGGTTAATCTTTTTAATTTTAGACATCCTCATAGCTATGTAGCCATATCTCATTGTTTTATTTCCAGAATGACTAATGATGTTGAGAATTGTTTCATGTGCCCATTTGCCAGCCATATATCTTCTCTGAGGTCCATTCAAATCTAAAAAACTGGATTGTTTTATTATTATATATTCTGGATATAAATCTTTTATCGGTTATGTGATTTGCAGTATTTTTTCTTAGTTTGTGATTCATTTTTTAACGGTTCTTTTCATATAGCAAAGGTTTTTAATTTTGATGAATTCCAGTTTATCAATTTTTTTTCTATTCTGGGTCATGCATTTGTTGTCATATCTACAAAAACATTGCCTAACTAAAGTCACCATTATTTTCTCCTAATTTTTAATGCCCTTCAAGGTCTTATTGTGCACAGAAAAGCTTATCGTAAATTATTTTAAAATGAATATTCTTATTACATTAAAAATTCTAAAAACCTAAGTTTTAAGATTTTTTTTTTTTTTTTTTTGACAGGGTCTTGCTCTGTTGCCCAGGCTGGAGTGGAGTGGTGTCACTATAGCTCACTGCAGTCTCCAACTCCCAGGCTCAAGCAAGCCTCCCATCACAACCTCCCAAGTAGCTGGGACTATAGGCATGCACCACCACATTCAGCTAATTTTTTAAAGAATTATTATTGCTTGAAGAGATGAGGTCTTGCTGTATTGCCTAGGCTGGTCTTGAACTCCTAGGCTCAAGTGGTCCTCCCACCTTGGCTTCCCAAAATGCTGGGATTACAGGCATAAACCACTGCACCTGGCTATAGTCCTTAAGCTTTTAAGGTCACTTTAATTATTTTGTTGTATTTATACATGCAGAAAATTGTAAGAGACCCTTTGATTGAGTGTATAATCCAATTTTCAAATCTAGTCAATTCACATTCCATAAACACTTTAAACTGCATTCATACAATTAAAAGCAACTTTTTAAGTTTTTCATGTATCTGACTGACAAAAAAATCTTCCCAACCACCCAAATAAGTCTTCTGATGAATGAAGACTTATATAGTAAGACTTACATATAGCAAACCTTTAAAGGTCTCTTATGATATTCCAGTGGCATTTTGTTTGTTTTAAAATACAAGGCTCAACTATTTTTCTCATTACACTATTTTGGAATCACCAGGCTAATCTGTTATTCTAACTGATCTATTTCTCTTAGCTAAGATACTATATCTGTGCAGATTCTTTAATTTTTAAAAATACTAATATATGGGCTCACGTCTCAAACTTTTCTATACTTAATTCTGAATCTTCCTGGATGAAAAGATGCTTATAATTTTGGGGTTGCCTTCTCAACTCACTGTGGTCTTTTAATGACCAATGATGTCTTTAGCCAGGATGTTGAGTGAATCCATGCTCAAAACTATTGGCATACACAGAGCTTCTATTTTATAGCTGCTTTGTTCTTGAAACAGTGTGTTCCAGAAGCCCCATTTCTTTAGATTCCAGTTAAACATTCCTAATTAATCTGTCTCCAGACAGGTTATTTTATCACTTGATTGGATTTAGTTAATCTGTTTACTTTTTCATTCTGTTCTCAATCACTCGTATGTGCTTCCTGTGAGTGCCACAATCCTTCAGGATTAAAATGACATCTGTTAGAATCCCTTTGTGGCTTTGTTTCTGTGGGCAGTTTTAAGGTCAGCCAGTAATACCTTTGTTAACCAAAAACATAATAATGGTTCTGGCTATGTGATAGAATTAATCTTTCTTATTTGAAATTTTTCCCAAAAACTTTCTAGTTATCATGTAGCACATAACTTTCAAGGGAATAAAAGTAAATAATATGGTTATGTTTATTGTAAAACATACCTTTGTGATAGTAAAATAATGCCTGTCATATAGCAGTATTCCAATGTTACCTAGTACTGTGTCTAAAGGAAACAAGTGAAGCAATAAGCTTTAAAAATTTTTTGTAACTAATTCTTCCTCATCTGTTGGTTGACCTCAAACTTTTTTCCCTCCACTTTCTTTTTTCTTTTTTGCATTCCTCTTCAGCTTCTGCATTTCCTTCATTCCCTTGTTATCTTTGGAGCTAATTATCTGAGGTTCTAAATAACAGTAAATAAACATATCTAAGAGAGAAAGATGGTACTAGTAGGCAATTTATGAACTGATAGCTTTGTTGTTCATTTTATAGAAAGCTGCTTTAATACTACATTAAATTCTGACATTGGGTGATCAGAGTAAGGCAGTTTTTAAAAAATCTTTAAGTTCTTATCTAGCAAAGCTGATAAGAACTTTAATTTAAAAATACTAAATCTATTCTGATAGCTTGATGCTAACTTTGAAAAACAAATGTTTTGGAATGCTAAGAAGTTCTAACCAGAAATGTTCAGAAAGATCCTATATTGACTATACAAAAAAAAGTTTAAATAAAAATTAACAGGGGACTGATATAATTCATACCTGATTCAATCAAGCAACAGAGGTATAATTAGTAATCTTTGTAGCTGGAAAAAATAATTGCTGAAAAATGTGTAAGAGGTTACTTTTAACCTTTACATTTTTTATTTATAGGGAATAATTATATTTTAAAACCCAATTTTTTTAAAAAAAAGTAAGTAAAAACAGTATCTTAAGATTTAAAACCTAGCCTGTCTCTTGCGCTCTCTAGATATACACATATGTGTGTGTGTGTGTGTGTATATGTATATATAAAGCCAACATATTGGTTTTACAATGGGATACATAAGATATCATCATAAGCAAGTTATTTTGTTTCCCTCCCTCCCTCCTTTCCTCCCTCCCTCCCTCCCTCCCTTTCTTCTTTCACCAGAGGAAGTTCTGCCTCTATATAGAAACCCAGGTCCATAATTCCCTCCATACCCTTTGGTAATAATAATGACTACAGTCACTTAAGTTTAAAGCACAATGTCAACTCCCTAATTAAAAGTGCCTAGTCAGTATATTAATCAACATTTCAATGTCTATTCAGAGCTAAAACTTTTCCCTTCCCTGGGTAAGATTATCTATAGATGGAAGACAGTGTGATTAGCTTCTCTTCTTTGTTGCTTATCTCCTCACCCACTGGCAAGTTGCTGCTGTGTCTGACCCCATCAGGATCTAAACTAGGGGAAGAAAGAGAGAAAGCAAGGCAAACAGTTTTTGTTGTTGTTGTGTCCTGTCGTGAAATTGCTTTACTGTTTTTGAACTTGATATGTTTAAGGCAGGCCCTTTTTCTTGTGTGTACTTTTGTGGGTTCTTCACAAACCTTCACTGGAACTATGCTACCTGTAACACTCCAGAAATTCTTTCCTCCAACCAGCCAGCCTAACCCTTCTAGCCCTCAGCCTTGTTTTCATTTAGGACATTCCACAGTAGAAATAATTCTAATTCTAATCCTTCTTCTTTCTCTTCCTCCTCCTCTTTCCCTTTCCTCCTTTTCCCCTCCTCCCCCTGCTCCTCCTCCCTTCTTCCTTTCACTTGGTGGTGTTCTGGTTACTTCAGGTGGAACTCAGGGTAGAATTTTTTAAACAGCTTTTTGAGATATACTTCATGTACAATGAAACCTACCCTATAGAAAAATTCTTTTAAATTTTTTAGAAACAATCTTACTCTGTCAATCAGGCTGGAGTATAGAAGCATGATCATAGCTCACTGTAACCTCAGATGTCTGGGATCAAGTGAACCTCCCTTTTCAACCTCCTCAATAAGTAGGACTACAGCAGGCACCACCATGCCTGGCTAATTTTATTTTTTGTAGAGACAAGTGTCTCCCTGTGTTGTCCAGGCTGGTCTTGAACTTTGGGCCTGAAACAATCCTCCTGCCTCAGCCTCCCAGATTGCTGGGATTACAGGCGTAAGCCCCTATGCCCAGCCTTCACCCTTATAAAGTGTTATCTTTAGTGATTTTTAGAATTTTTGTGCAACCATTGCCACTATCTAAATTTTATGACATTTTAATCCTCTAGTAGGATTTTTTATAGCTCCAGACTGGCCCTCTGTGTGGCCTTGCTTCCTGGCCTCTCTCCTACCCTGGGCAATGGAAGTACAGCTGGCTCCGGAGACATCATGCTTCCTCACTCTTATGTGCCCTCTCCTATCTACCTCTTGTTGCTGCCTCAGAGTGATAGGCAACACCTTTAGATTCCTAAAATGTGTATTAGGCACTGTCTGCTATGCCCCCCACTAACTCCAGAGAGCATATATCAAGGACTCGCAGGGGTCCCACTGAAGCTTCTTTCACTTGCTTAAGGTGAAAGGAAGGCACCTTTCTGCATCCCTCCCACTTTGGAGGAGACATGAAAATCAGCACACAACTCTCTTCAAAGAAATTCTTGTGCAATCTTCTCTCTACTCTTTATACCCTGAGTATAGGCTTTAGAGCTATCTAACTGGTTCTCAGACATATTACTTTGAAAATTTGCTACAGGGTAGTCTTTCTCACAAGTCATGTTGGTTTCTGATTGCTAATAGTATCTGATGCCTATGTTGAAACTTCCAATTTATTAATATTTGTCATGTAGAAGATAATAGCTCATAGATCTTTAGAAAGAAATGAAGCTTCTACTTTGTTCTCTTGAATAAATATGCTATTATATAACAAAGTCCATGAGAACCTAGAGACTTTGGTGGGGGCAGGGAATCTAAATAAATAATCATACTTCTTGTACAACCTAAGCAAAAACACTTTTGGCTTTTTTAAAGCAGTATCTTATATTTTCCTTTTAACTATCACATTGTGCATATAAGTAGACACCCTGGAGGCAGACTTTGAGCATAAAATGTTTTAGTAAACATTTTTAAAAGAAAGTGAAAGGACAATACTGACCTCATTTATAGTTAGAATTGCTTTTTTCAGTCAGGCTTAAGTATCATCAATGTAAATCAAAAGAAAATAGTAGCTTGTCTTGTTGAGTAAACAAAGTCAACTTTTATCTAAAACAGATGTTTTTATAGGACAACTTTTAAACTCCTTATTTAGCTTCTTTTCTAAATCTGCTTCTCCCTTCCAATAGAGATATACTATATACATTATGCTTAAATTGGTTTTGTCTGGGTAGAAATCTTATAAATCACTCTAAAGAACAATTTTCAAGCTGTTTCAATTTAGGAAAATTTATATAGAAGGATTTTCACTTGTTACATTTTCCTCTCCCAACATAAAAAAAAAAAAAAAAAAAAAAAGGTTTTTTAAGCCCCATAGAAAATCTTAAGTTTTATCAATATATCATTGACTTAATTGAATGCCGTTAGAAAAATTGACCTGACAAAAATTTGACCACAGACACTTTTCTGATCTTTTATGAATTCACCTTCTGTAGAGTCATATTTCAAAGCATGTTCACAAGCATAACCACTTCTCTTGTCATAGCTACCCTAAAATGACATTTTTTTTTTGTTACTGTCATTCCTGTGTTACAATAGGGAAATGGAGGTGTAAAGGTAAAATGACTTTCCCAGGGAAAATTGTGAGTTGCCAACAAAGCTGGGTCTGGAAATACTTAATTGCATTGAGTGCAAATTTTCAGTTATAGTATATGTATTGGAGATAATAGAAATCAACTGAAGAATGGAAGAAATGTGTTCCATCTTATTCCCAACTTCTCCTACCATGGCTGTAGGGTCTCCTATCTATTTCTCTCTAGTTTTATATCTGAGATGGTTAGAATGAAGCCTATACCTGAAATCTGAAAGGCCTTCAGTTCAGTCTGACTGCTTTGGTTTGATCTGTATTTTGGTACCTCCTAGTACCCTGGGGTCTCTGCCTTCTTCCATGAAGTGGTCACCACCTCCATTCTCCAGTTCTGTCTCTAAGGTTGACTGTGTTGGGCTAGGGAAAGTGGTTGTTTTGAGGGTTTTTCCCTCCAATTCCTTTACCTTCTATGAGTTGAATTTAAATTGGTAGCCATATTGAGAAATTAGGTAGACAGGGGGCTCATAGTCTATCATCATTGATGTAGAGCTTTTACTACTGCAAGTACAGTTAAGTTGCTGATGCATAGACCATCTATTATTTTTGTTTCCCAGGTAACATGCACGTGTCACTAGCTGAGGCCCTGGAGGTTCGGGGTGGACCACTTCAGGAGGAAGAAATATGGGCTGTATTAAATCAAAGTGCTGAAAGTCTCCAAGAATTATTCAGAAAAGGTAAGCTGCTGCTGCTGCTGCTGCTGCTGTTGTTTCGGTATTGGGTAGCTAAAAAAAACAGATACAGGATCAGAGATCAGATATTTGTTTTAATATTCTTGTGCCTTTGGCAGAGTATGATAGAAATACTTTCCTTATCTCTTTTAGGGCTGAAAAAGCTCAGGTATTATCTACATTCATTTGAACTTCTTCTGTGTGCCCAATATTGCACCAGGCAGCAAAAGTGTAATGGTGGTGATTGAAACCAAAACATTTCCTGTCAGTTTAGAGCTCACAGTTCAGTATGGAAAATAGCTATTAATAAAATATTTGGGCTGAGCGCAGTGGCTAACACCTGTAGTCCCAGCACTTTGGGAGGCTGAGGTTGGGGGAATCACCTGAGGTCAGGAGTTTGAGACTAGCTTGGCCAACATGGTGAAGCCCCATCTCTACTAAAAATACAAAAATTATCCAGGCATAGTGGCAGGCACCTGTAATCCTAGCTACTCGGGAGGCTGAGGCAGGAGAATCGCTTGAATCCGGGAGGTGGAGGTTGCAGTTAGCTGAGATCATGCCAGCGCTTTCCAGCCTGGGCGACAGAGTGAGACTCCATCTCCAAAAAAAAAAAAAAAACTTTATATTTTTTGTACACACATTTGTACTGTATGAACAAATGTGAAAAATGCAGCCATGACAAGGGCTAAAAAGAGGTATTCAGAGACTCTCTGAGAACTCATAATGAGAAGATTTGACTTGGTCATGGTGCAGAAAAGGAAGGCTTTCTTACATAAGTCACTCCTGTGCTAAGACCCAAAAATGTTAACCAGGTGAAAGGGAGGGAAAAAAATTTGGTGGAGAGAATAATATGTGCATCCCTGTTACTCTAAAGTAGAATAATATAGGGTCAATGAGTATTTTGGTGTTTTCCTGTAGAGGAAGTCACTTGGTCCAAATGGTTGTGTGGCATTTTGGAGTTAGGAAAATTGTTAGAATCATCCTTTGATTGTCGAAAAGTATTTCATATTGTGTCAGAATTTGCACATGAAGATGGTGTTTGTCATTCACAGCACATGATCAAAACTTATTTAGAATAGTAGGTGAAAAAAGCAAGCTTCATCTAAAGAATCAGTCTCTAAAATTAATTTGAATGCATAAATCATACACAAAAAAAACCTGATAGAAATAAGTAAGGATTGAGGGTAGTGATAGTTCTGAAAGTGTGAAACCAGCAACATTAGCATCATTTGAAAACTTGTTAGATATGTAACAGTAAAACACAGAGACATACTGAATAAGAAACTCTGGGGGTGCAGCCCAGCAATTTGTGTTTCAACAAGCCCTCAAGGACATTCTGATGCATACTAAAGTTTGAGAACCATTTATAGGATAGAGTTGCTAAAGACCAGGAGCCGTGAGAACCTTTTGGAAAAATGCAGGATAACTACTGATTGAGTACAGGAAGGTCCAGAGATAGAGGAAGAGTGTTTGAGGACAGGTGGTAAAGCGCTGTTGTTTTCGTTGTTGTTTTTTAAATTCAGAGACAGGATTGAGAAAAAACAATGTTAGGGCCCACACATTAGTGCTATAAGCTTTATGTTTGATGATCTTTAATTACAGTTAGTATTAATTCAAAGAAAATTTTTCATTTTATCTAATACCACTTAACCAAAATTCTGGCTGTTTTAAATAAACATTATTGCTTTCAGAAAATTTTCAGAATGAAAAGTCTAGGCACTCCAGAGTATACAGAATATAGCTATGCTCCAAAGGTGTTATTGAAGGAAAGACATGTTCATGACATTATTCAGTCAATTAATAATTGTCAATTAATATTTAAGAAATACCTTCTATTTGGGAGGTATTGTATGGAAGATCCAAATAAGTAGGTGTCACTGTTGCCCGTAAGGGATTTATTCAGATAAAAGACACAAGCGCAAATTTACCACTTCAAAACAGTGTGCCAAATGAGTGACATAGACAATAAGTACTACAGATGTTCAGAGGAGGGAGAAGGAATACTTCTTTTTATTATATTAATGGCAGGATTACTGCCCAGGCCATGACTCAGAGAATATAAAGCATCTTGCATACTGTAAGTACCTTAGGGTTTTTCTTTATTTCACATTTCATAATGTTTAATAGAGATTGAATGAATATAAAGGTCTTGTCATTGAGAAGCAATTATTGCATAACATATTCACACAGTATAATTAAGAGACCAGATGTATTATAAAATTAATTGTGAGGTAGTTGTGTCTTAAATATCATCCAATAGGAGCTGATTAGCATAAGGCCTCCAGTCTAGTTCGTAGAGTATTATTAGTAATACAGAAAAACTGAATTTATTTTTGTCAGTTTGAAGATTACCAATTGTTATGATTACCAATTGGAAATTTCTGTTTATTTGGAGGAAACAAATGCTTATCTGATTTATCAGAAATTTATGATTTTTCATTCTTTGTATTTGATAACACAATATCTTTTGGTATATTTGATCACACAATATATTTTTGTCATAAAGTTCTTCTCCTGAATCTTGTAACGAATTGAAATAAAATAATTAACTAGTTTTCTTATTTTATAGATGAATGGTGGTAGTCTTAGTTCTTTAGTAGACTCCTTATGCATAACCCTGGGGGTGGTAGGGGGGAAAAAAGTAGGTAAAGTATAATAGTCTCCACGAAGTTTGTTTTTTTAAAATGCTTTCTTGTCGAACAGAAAACCAAACACCGCATTTTCTCACTCACAAATGGGTGTTGAACAATGAGAGCACATGGACACAGAAAGGGGAACATCACACACTGGGGGCTAGGGGAGGGATAGCAGGTGGTGGGGGGATTGGGGAGGGATAACATTAGGAGCAATACGTAATGTAGATGACAGAGGGGATGGATGCAGCAAACTACCTTGGCATGTGTATACCTATGTAACAATCCTGCATGATCTGTACATGTATCCCAGAACTTATAATTTTAAAAAGTGCTTTCTTGTCAGTGGCTTTTCTCCCTTATCGCCTAGAACTTGTACATTGCTCCTGTTTCTTTTCCAGTATATGAAGGCAAGCATGCTGTTGACATTTCTATAAGAGGAGGCTGGAAATAAGCATTTCTACTGGGGTATTACTGAACAAAGGTCAAGAACATTATTGATTTCTTCATCTTTTTGAGCCTCCCAGCAATTTAAGGTTTTCCATTTTTAAAAGCAAAATTGCTATGGTTATTATTCACAGCAGAATGATATCTAAGCATGGCCTTGTTGAAAGACATTATCTTCAAATAAATTTCTCTTCAGAGGAGGGAAAATGTAAGACTTTCAATAATTCTGCAATTCTAAACATGTAGGTGATGGGGATGACGCAAGGTGGGTCTCCTTTTGGTGTAAGTTTCTCAGTTTTATTGCCTTGTGGTTACTAAAACATACAATCTGTATGATTACCCTGAGAAATCATGAGATAGTATTCATGATCTATCTTTGTAAATATTCTGTAGTCATTAGAAAAGAATTGTACTTTTTATTACTAGGCTGTAGCTTAAGCTTGTTAATGTTTGTGCTTAAAAAAAAATTTTAGCTTTATTAGTTGTATACTTTATCAGTCAAATTCCTAGGGATAGTTAAAACTTACCACTATGATTATGTTTTTGTCTGTCTTCTTCTGTAGTTACATATTTTCATGCAATTTTGTATGAGACATGTGATGGCTAGTGACTAATATAAATGGACAAGATATTTTATTAATATAAAGTAAGTTTTTTCTTTCTACAAGTCATTGCAGTAAATAGTTATCTGCTTTTAATATTGCCACCTTTATTTTTGTTGCCACTTACCTACCTTTTGTATCTCTAGTATAGCTTTCCTCCTTCATTTTCACATCCTCTGTGCTATAATTTAGGTATTTTTGTGAATAGCAGATAGCTAGATTTTATTTTTACCTAGCTGAGGAGTTGCTGTTCTTTAATTTGAAAGTTAATTGTAGTCATTGAAATAAAAGTTCTGGGGAAATTTTGCTAAGAATCTTTCTGTATTATGATTTCCCAGTTACATGCCTTTCAGTTCATCTTCCTCCTCCCCACCCCCATGCACTGCCCTAAATAGCTGGGATTACAGGCAGGTGCCACCACACCCAGCTACTTGTTTTTGTGTTTTTAGTAGAGTAGGGTTTTCACTATGTTGGCCAGGCTGGTCTCAAACTCTGACCTCAGTGGATCTACCCGCCTCAGCCTCCCAAAGTGCTGGGATTACAAGCATGAGCCACCATGCCTTACCCACTTCATCTTTTTAACTGATTACGAATCCTAGCTTATGTCAGAAAAACATATATACATTTAAAATTTTAGCTTTTATATCATGGATGAATTCATGTAGGAGCTCAGTGTTCCTACATAATAAAAAAAAAATGCTATTCTCTTGCTCTTTCTTAATAATCTTTAGAAGTGAGGTTATTGCTACCTTGGAAAACCTAGCTTACAACAATAGTAATTGTCCAAAACAGTATTTTTTTTTTTTTTTTTTTTAGTTATGGAACTGTTGCTCTCTGCAGAAAACAGCTCTTTTGAATCTTGAGGTTTTAGGGTGTTAGACTGATTAGTCAAAGGAAGAGACTTAATTACCTCACTTAGGCAAGGATATAAATCTCTTTATAAGTAGTCACTTCTAGTTCCCTGCTTTATAAATAAAAGAATAATTAATGAAATGAGTAATTTCAATAAACAGATAAAAGATATTAGAATAAAGCATTTAATAAAGAGAAATATTAAAAACAAACCAGGTTAATTGGCTACATTAAAAATTTCCAAGAGATACCAGCAAGTGTCCTATGAAAATTGAAAGACCATGTTGTATTTCTTTTTTTTTTTTTTTTTTTTTTTTTGAGACAGAGTTTCACTCATGTTACCCAGGCTGGAGTGCAATGGCGCGATCTTGACTCACCGCAACCTCCGCCTCCTGGGTTCAGGCAATTCTCCTGCCTCAAGCCTCCTGAGTAGCTGGGATTACAGGCACGCACCACCATGCCCAGCTAATTTTTTGTATTTTTAGAAGAGACGGGGTTTCACCATGTTGACCAGGATGGTCTCGATCTCTTGGCCTCGTGATCCACCCGCCTTGGCCTCCCAAAGTGCTGGGATTACAGGCTTGAGCCACTGCGCCTGGCCGTATTTCTTATATTCTTTAGAAAACAAATTTGGATAAGGTTGTAGAGAACAGAGCATATATAATTATTTGGCTATGCTTCATTTTTATAAAGTCTTATAAGTAAAAATGACAAATTACTATAGAAAGCTAAGACAAATATCAAACTTCTCTTCACTCCTAAAAAACTGCTTACAAATTAGAATTTATAGATAACTTTAAAAAATCTTATTAGGGAATAAATAATCTATTAAATAATATCAGTAAAATTTAGTGAATATTATGTTCTATTTTTTATACAATTACTTTTATTGCATAAATACTTTCAGGAAAATTCTCTTGCTACTAAAAGGAAAAAGCAAAAGAAATACCTACATAAACTCAGAACCACATATGTATTTTTTTATTTATGGAATCCAACTCTTAGAACTGAAAAGATTTTAGTCTGTTCAGTCTAATAATTTTAGAATTAAGGAAACAAAGCCCAGTTTAAATGACTTATAAGAGTTAATATTGGAAAAGCAGAAATAATGTAACTATTTTAAAGCAAGTCATTGTGAACTTATACCTATTTAGAGCTATTAAAACACTTCATGTGTACATAACAATGATGTTTAAAAACTAACACTCCTATAAATACAGGAGGTTTACAAAACCAGTATCAGGTGACATGATTTCAGATTCTATAGTTATTAAAAGAATAATAAGGGAAAATTATGAACAAAGGCAACAACTTACATGAAATGGACACCTTAAAAGACACAAACTACCAAACCTCACTCAAGAAAAAAAATGGACAACCTGAATTGTCCTGTATCTATTAAGATGATTGATTTTTTTTTCTTTTCAGAGACAGAGTCTCACTTTGCCACCCAAGCTGAAGTGCAGTGGCGTGATCTTGGCTTACTGTAACGTCTGCCTCCTAGGTTCAAGCGATTCTCCTGTCTCCGCCTCCCAAGTAGCTGGGTCTACAGGTGCGTGCCACCATGCTCAGCTAAATTTTTTTTTTTTGTATTTTTATTAGAGACGGGGCTTCAACATGTTGGCCAGGCTGGCCTTAACTCCTGCCCTCAAGTGACCCACACACATCAGCCTTGCAAATTGTTAGGATTACAGGCATCAGCCACCACACCTGGCCAAGATGATTGATTTTATATTTTAAAAATGCCTTATAGAGAATATTCCAGGCCCATGTTGTTTTACTAGGGAATTCTACTAAAAATATAAGGAAGAAATAATAGCAATGCTATACAAACACTAATAGAGCATTGAAAAGGAGGGTATACTTCCCAACTCATTCTATGAGGGCAGCATTACTATAATTTCAAAATCAGATAAATAGAGAAAATAAAACTACAAATCAATATAATGAACATAGATGCATAAATTCTTAAGAAAACTTTAATAAATTGAATCCAACAATATATAAAAAAGATAGCACATCATGATCAAAGGGATCCTAGAAATGCAAGATTGGTTTAACATTCACAAATCAATTAAGATAATTGACCATAGTAGCAACAATTAAAAAAGGAAAACTACATTATCTTTTTAATAGATGCAGAAAAAAAATTTGGCAATATCCAATATTCATTTCAATCTTAAAAAGCTGTCAACTAGGGGGCCAGGCATGGCAACTCACACCTGTAATCCCAGCATTTTGGGAGCCTGAGTCAGGAGAGATTGCTTGAGCCAAGGAGTTCATGACCAGCCGGCAAAACATGGTGAAACCCTGTCTTTACAAAAAAAATACAAAACTTAGTAGGGTGTGGTGGCATACACCTGTAGTACCAGCTGTTCGAGAGGATGGCTTGAGCCCAGGAGGCTGCAGTGAGCCAAGATAGCACTACTGCACTCCAACCTGGGCAACAGAGTAAGACCCTGTCTCAAAAAAAAAAAAAAAAAGCTCTGATCTAGGAATGGAAAGGAACTACCTCAATCTGATAGAGGTGAAACATTGGCTATTCCCCTAAGATCAGGAATAGGTCAAGGATATCTGCTCTCATTACTTATATTGAACATTATATTCTAAGTTCTAACTAGTGCAAATAAGACAAATAAGGGCATCCAGATTAGAAAAACAGTAAAACTATATATTTGAATATGACATGGTCTCTACAGAAAATTTGATAGAATCCAAAACTCAAACTCATAAATGTTTAACAAGTTGAAAGATACAAGATCAACATGCAAAAAACAACTGTTTTACCATTTAGAAATGGTAAAAAAAAAAAAAAGGAAAATATGAAATACAAAATTTAGAAATATGAAAAAATTAGGAATTAAGCTGGCAAAAGATACGAAGGCCTATTTTGCAAAAACTAAAACACAATGCCGAGAGAAATTAACACCTAAATAGATAGAGCTATGCTGTGTTCCTGTATCAAAAGACACAGTATTGTTCAGATGTCAATTTTCTCTAAATTAATCTCTACATTCAGTGCAATTCCAACAGGCTATATGTTTTTGTAGAAATTGACAAGTGGATTGTAAAATTCATATGGAAATTCAGTGAACTTAGAGTAGCCAAAACAACTTTGAAAAAGAACAGTGTTTGAGGACTCTTACTACCTAATTTCAAAATTTATTATAAAGCTACAGTAATCAAAATAAACAACTAGATGAGTTTAACATAATAGAATCCAGAAATAAATCTGCACCAATATGGTCAATTGATTTTCAAGAAAGAAGGGATACTCTTTTCAATGAATGGTGCTGTAACAACTGGATATCCATATACCAAAAATTAAAGTTCTAAAAGAGACAGTAATTATGTCCCTGAGTTAAGCAGAGGTGTCTTAAATATGGTAGTTCCATTTTTAGTTTTTTGAGGAATCTCCATACTGTTCTCCCTAGTGACTGTATTAATTTACATTCCCACCAACAATATACAAGGGTTCCCCATTCTCCTCATCCTTACCAACATTTATTATTGCCTTTCTTTTTTATACAAGTCATTTTAACTGGAGTGAGATTATCTTTCATTGTAGTTTTAAATTTCTCTGATGATTAGTGATTTTTCAGCATTTTTTTATATACCTGTTGGCCATTTGTATGTCTTCCTTTGAGAAATGCCCATTCAGATAATTTGACCACTTTTTAATTGGCATACTTTGTTTTTTTCCTCTTATATTGTTTGTGTTCCTTATACATTCTGGCTATTAATCCCTTATCAGATGGATAGTTTACAAAAATTTCTCCCATTCTGTGGGTTGTCTTTGTGTTGTTTCCTTTCCTATGCAGAAGCTTTTTAGCTGGATGTGATCCTATTTGTTCAATTTTGCTGTGAACAAAAATGGTTTAATTGCCTGTGCTTCTGAGTCTTGCTCAAGAAATCTTTGTGCACACCAATGTCCTGGGGCTTTTTCCCAATATTTTTTTCTAGTAGCTTCACAGTTTCAGGTCTTAGATTTAAGTCTTTAAGATGTTTTGATTTGATTTTTGTATATGGCAAGATATAGGGGTCTATCTTCATTCTTTGGCATATGGATATTCAGTTTTCCCAGCATTATTTATCGAAGAGAATGTTCACTGCAGCCTCTGCCTTCTGGGTATAAGCGATTCTCCCTGCCTCAGGCTTTCAAGTAGCTAGGATTACAGGTGCCCACCACAACACCTAGCTAATGTTCATATTTTTAGTAAAGACAGGTTTTTGCCATGTTGGCCAGGCTGGTCTCAAACTGCTGATCTTAGCTGATCTGCCTGCCTGGGCCTCCCAAAGTGCTGGAATTACAGGCGTGAGCCACCGCGCCTGGCCTTTATCACTGTTTTATAGGGTTGTGTTTTTGTTTTTTCGTTTTGAAGCGTGGTCTCACTCTGTCACCCAGGTTGGAGTGCAGTGGCATGATCATGGTTCACTGCACCCTCTGCCTCATAGGCTCAAGTGATCCTCCCACCTCAACCGCCTGAGGAACTGGGACTACAGACATGCACCGTGCTTGGCTAATTTTTGTATTTGTTTGTAGAGAAGGGATTTTACCATGTTGCCCAGGCTCTTCTCAAATTCCTAAGCCCAGACTATCTGCCCACCTCAGCCTCCCAAAGTGCTGGAATTATAGGCATAAGCCATTGCACCAGCCTGTTTTATAGTTTTAATTGTAGAGATCTTCTACTTCTTTGGTTAAGTTTATTGCTAGGTATTTTATCTGTGGCATTTGTAAATGGAATTACTTTCTTAATTTCTTTGTCAAATTGTTTGCTATTGGTATAAAAATGCTACTGATTTTTGTATGTTGATTTTTGTGTTCTTTAACTTTACTGAATTTGTTTATCAGTTCCAATTATTTTCTGGTAGAGTGTTTAGGTTTTTCTAAATACAAGATCATATCATTTGCAAATAAGAATAATTTGACTTCTTTTTTTCCAGTTTGGATGTCCTTTATTTCTCTAATTGCTCTAGCTAGAACTTCTAGTACTATTTTGAATAAAAGTAGTGGAAGTAGGCATCCTTATCTTGTTACAGATCTTAGAGGAAAGGCTTTCAGTTTTTTTCCATTCAGTATAGTACTAGCTGTGTGTTTGTCATATATGGCCCTGATCACGTTGAGGTATGTTCCTTCTATATTGTTTGTTCAGAGTTTTTATCATTAAATTTTATTTAATGCTTTTACAACATGTATTGAAATGATCTTATGGTTTTTGTCTTTTATTCTGTTGATAAGATATCTTCCATTTATTGATTTGCCTATGTTGAACTATCCTTCCATCCCTGGGATGAATCCCACTTGAACATGATGAATGTCTTTTTACCTTATTGTATATTGTTAGTATTTTGTTGAGGATTTTTGCATTTCTATTTTTCATTATTATTAGCAATTTGTTTTTTTTTTTTTTTTTTTTTTTTTTTTAATGTGTTTTTGTCTGGTTTTTATATCAGGGTAATACTGGCTTCAGGGAATGAGTTTGGAAGTATTCCCACCTGCTTGATTTTTTGGAATCATTTGAGTAGGATTGGTATTACTTTTTAAAATGTTTAGTAGAATTCAGCAGTGAAACTGGGCTTTTCTTTGATGGGAGATTTTTTATTACTTCTCTTATCTCATTACTTGTTATTGGTCTATTGTTATTTGGATTTCTCCATGGTTCAGTCTTGGTTGGGTATATGTTTCTAGGAATTGATCCATTTCCTCTAGGTTTTCCAATTTATTGGGATATAGTTGCTCCTAGTAGTCTCTAATGATCCTTTGAATTTCTTTGGTATCAGTTGTAATATCCCCTTTTTCATCACCGCTTTTATTTATTTGGGTCTTGTCCCTTTTTTTCTTAGTCTGGCTAAAAGTTTGTCGATTTTGTTTATCTTTTCAAAAAATTAATTAGCCAGATGCAGTGGCACACACCTGTAGTCCAAGCTACACAGGAAGCTGAGGCAGGAGAATTGGATCAGCTGAGACTAGGAGTTTGAGGTTTCAGTACACTGTGATCGCACCTGTGAATAGCCACTGTATTTTAGCCTGGGCAATGTAGTGATGCACCATCTGTTAAAAACAAAACAGGAAAAAACAAAAAAAAAATCCAATTTTTTTGTCTCAATTTTAATTATTTTTGCTCTGATCTTTATTTCTTCTGCTAATTTTGGTTTTGCTTTGCTACAGCTTTCTCTTAAAAAGTATTGTAATTATTTTTGATGGGTTTTTCTTGTCTACTAAAATGTGATGATTTATACAACACAATTACAGTGTTAGAGTATTCTGTATTTTTTTGTGTACTTATCACCAGTGGATTTTATTCTGTCAGTTGATTTCTTGTTGCTTATAAACATTCTTTCAGATTGAAGACCTCTCTTTAGCATTTTTGGTAAGACATACCTGGTGCTATAAAATCCATCAGCTTTTGTTTGGGAAAGTCTTTATTTCTCCTTCATGTTTGAAGGATAATTTTGCTGGATATAATATCCTAGGTTGAAACAGTTTTTTTCTTCAGCATTTTGAATGTGTCATTCCATTCCCTATTGGCCTATGAAGTGTCCAGTATAAATTCTGCCAGACATATCAGAGCTCCTTTATATGTTATTTTCATCTTTTCTCTTGCTGCTTTTAGGATCCTTTCTTTATCCTTCACCTTCGAGTTTGATTATTATATACCTTGAGATAGTTTTATTTGGGTCAAATCTTCTTGGTGTTCTTTCATCTTTTTGTACTTGGATATTCATACTGTAGGTTTGAAAAGTTCTCTGTTATTAAACTTTCTGTTGCACTCTCTCTTTATATCCTTTTTAAGGCCAATAATTCTTAGATTTGCCCTTTTGAGGTTATTTTCCAGATCTTGTAGCCATGTTTTATTCCTTTTTATTCTTTCTTATTTTTACCCCTGACTGTGTATTTCCATATAGTCTGTTGTTGAACTTATCAATTCTTTCTTCTGCTTGACTAGTTCTACTGTTGAGATTCTCTGATGCATTTTTCAGTTTGTTTGAATTTTTCAGTTCCAGAATTTCTGCTTTATTTTTTAAAATTTTAATCTGTTGGTTAAATTCCTCTGATAGAATTCTGAATTGTTTCTCTTGTTTTCTTGATAATCATTGAGTTTCCTTCAGATGGCTATTTTGAATTTCCTGTCAAATGGAATATCTTCATCACTCCAAGATTGGTCACTAGTGCCTTATTTAGTCCATTTGGTAAAGTCATTTTTCCTTGTGTGTCCCCAATACTTTTGGATGTTTATTGATGTCTGGGCATTGAAGAGTTAGGTATTTATTCCAATCTTTGCAGCCTAGTCTTGTTTGTACTCAACTTTCTTGATAAGGCTTTCCATGAATTCAAAGGGGATTGGGTGTTGTGATCTAAGCCTGCAATTACTGCAGCCGTTTCAGCACTAGGGGGCGCCCTAAGCCCAGGAGCACTGCAACTCTCGCAGACCCCTACATGCACTGCCTTGGTGAACTTGGATAAGGGAAATTCCCTAGGTTACCAGACAAAGTAGCTTGCTCTCTTTTCTCTCTTTTCCCCAGTCAGAAGGAACCTTTCTCTGTACTATGCTGCCTGGACTTGAGGGAGAGGTGACACAGACATTCCTGTGACCACCACAGCTGACACTGCAGAATCTCACCTGAAGGTTTATAGACCAGCACAGTACTGGGGTTCACCCAAGTTACATGGCCACTACTGCTAGTGTTTATTCAAGGCCCATGACTACTTTAGTCAGCACATGGTGAATCCTGCTGGAATTGAGTCTGTTCCAGCAGGACAGTGCATTTTCTTCTGGCCCAGAATGGGTCTAGAAACACCATCTAAGAGCAAAGACTTGGAATTGGGGGCTTCAGGAATCTGCTAAACTGGTACTCAAGTTGTGAGACAAAGCCCTCTGTGCTCTTCCCACTCCATACTCCACATGGAAAGTGTCTTCCCCAAGAGCTGCACTGCCTGGAGTTGGGGAGGGGTGATACAGGCACTCCCTTAGCTGCCACCATTGGTTTCACACTGGGTTGCATCCCAAGTCCACGGCCTCTGAGACCAGTGCAGCACCAGGGTTTGCCTGAGGACTGCAGTCCTTGTGGCCTGACTGCCACTCAAATTTATTCTGTGATCCAGTCCACTTTAGTTAGCTGGTGGTGAACCCCCCCACTGGCCTGAAACTGGGTTCTTTTTGTTGGAGTTGAGGATTCCCCTCTAGCCAACTGGTGGTCTGAATGCTGCCTCCATAGGCATTGACAGAATTCCTACCTGTGTTGTGTTCTGCTGTGACAGAGCAACACTGAGCTTCATTGCAAAGTCCCACACTAACTTCGCTGTCTCCTCCAAGCATATAGACTCTGACTACTCACTGCACTGCCTGGGATTGGTGTAGTCCATGTGTGACTGTCTCTCGTATACTCTTCAGTGCCTCTTTCCTTGATAAAAGTACCTGGTTTGAGCACAGAAACTTTTATTACTCACCTGATTTTTTTGTTCTTATGAAGGTGCTATCTTGCATAGATCGTTCAATTTAGTGTTCCTGATGGGAGATTATTGCTCAGGGTTCTATTTGGCCATCTTGCTCTGTCTCCTTCCTGGTAATTTTTAAATACTTCTCTTTTCTTTTCAAAGAGAAAATTAGTAAACTAGATGACAGTGCTGAAGAGATCACCGTAATACTAAAAATATGAGAGAGTTTAGGTTTATGAAGCATTGAATGAAATGGTCCAACGTACCTCTGAGTTCCAGAAGAAGGAGAACCAAGAGGATAGGAAACAGAACAATTAATGAAGATATAATAGTTGATAATTTTTGAGAGCTGATAAAATATGTAAATCTTGAAATTCTAAAAGCTTATGTCACAGTCAAAATAAAAAAATAATAATAATGGGATTGGAAGTATAGGAAAACATAAACAAGAGAAGGTTTTTAAAGCAATCAGAAAGAAACAGAAAGCTGAATTACCTACAAAGAAAAAAGAGTTCGCTTAAGAGCAGACTGAACAGTAAAAATAAGGTCAGAATTTGGTAGAATTAAGTAAATTTTTATAACTACTTAATTTCATTAAGAAATAAAATCTTAAAACTGCTGTGAGGATACATAATTATTTCAAGAAAAAAGAGAAAACATTATCACTATAACAACCTAGAGTAACATTGTCTAAAAGAAATATAAACATCATATATAATTTAATGTTCTCTATGAGCTGTATTAGAAGGATAAAAAGAGATAGATGAAATTAATTTCTGTATTTTATTTAATCCAATATATTAAAAATATCATTTTTATATGTAACCAGTATAAAAAAGTGTTAATAAGATGTTATACACTTTATTAGTACTAAGTCATCAAAATCTGTTTTGCACTCATAGCATATGCCAATTCAGACTCTAAATTTTATCAAAAATGTTTATGTTTCATAAAATATACAGATGAAAAAGTAATTTACATACCTAAGTTGTTACAAGCATACTTAAAAGTTTTCCAACATCTGATTAAGTATTCATCTTTAAATTAAATTTTAAATAAATTAAAATTTTAATTCATCGGTTTCAGAGGCCACATTTCAAATTCTTAAAAGCAGCCAGGCATTGTGATTCACACCTGTAATCCCAACACTTTGAGAGGCCAAGGCAGGTAAATCACTTGAGGTCATGAGTTCAAGACCAGCCTGGTCAACATGGTCAAACTCTGTCTCTACTAAAATACAAACATTAGCTGGGCATGGTGGCACGTGCTTGTATTCCCAGCTACTCAGGAGGCTGAGGCAGGAGAATTGCTTGAACCTGAGAAGTGGAAGTTACAGTGAGCTGAGATCATGCCACTGCACTCCAGGCTAGGTGACAGAGCAAGACTCCATCTCAAAAAACAAAAACAAACAAACAAAAAACTTAAAAGCCACACGTGGTTGATGGCCACTGCATTGGAATGTACAGATAGAATTTGATGTCTTTCTAAACTTTGGTTCAAGATTAAGGTCAAAACAAAACATTTTCATATGAAAACTGTGAGTATTTACCAACAACAAATCCTCATTTAAAAAAATTACTAAAAGATGTATTTCAGGAAGGTGAAAATATGACCCAGAGGAAGAAAAAGATTCAAGAAGGAACAGTAAGCAAAAGAATCCGTCAACTTAATGGTGAATCTAAACAATCAATGGCTGTATAAAACATCAACAGCAATCATTGCAAATTTAAAATTATAAGTAATATAGTAGTATGTAAGACTGAAGTAGGTGATAGGAATTAAAGCAGTCTAAGGGTTGATTCGGTTTATGAGAATAATAGGAATAATTGGCCTTAGAGTTTGTGTAGTTCAAATATCCTTAATATTTATTCAAATATACTTATTCTCCAAAGGAGAATAAGTAGCACAATTATAGTGTAAGAAGAGAGACAAAGCATGAACTTCAAATTGAATTCCTGAGGTTTTTTAAAAGAAGACTTTATAGGAAATATAGAAAGTTTTTATGGATTAAAAGTTTTTGAGTAAATATTTGTACAGGTTATGCAACTTTTAAAAGGTCAAATTCTAACTAGTTCCTTAATATTATATTCCTTATTATCTATAGCCATAATTTTGTAAAGAGAGTGTATCAGTTGTCTTTGACATGCTACATCTTGCCCTGCATTCATAAGTCCAGAATTAACAGGTCCTTCAAGTTAAATGTGTTTGAGCTGTGTGAAATTACCCATTTGTTCCCTGGAAACAAACTATAAAACATGAAATTATATTTAATGTCTAACATGCTTAATATGAATAATGTAGGTTGCTAGATAAGTATATGACACACTTGTAGCAAACTAACCCTTCCCCACAAACACAGTCAATACACTGTGTTTTAATTTAACATTATTTCGACTTCAGATGTTCTAAACAGACAGTTTTATAAATTTAAATAGGCATGCAGTTAGAGTTACTACAGTTCATCCTCTGTAGTCTATCCTTGGTGATAAATATTAATTTTGCTCACTATATTTATTGTTTAATTTTTTATACTTAACAGAGACTTTATTGTTGAGGTGTAAGATACATTGCAAACAGCATTATTCTCAATTGTACAGCCTGATGAATTTTATGAATGTGCACACTCATACAGTCACCACCCAGATTCAGATATAGAGCATTTTCAGTACCTGGAAGGCTCCCTCATGCTCCCTTCTAGTCAATTCTTGTTTACCAAGGGTAATCACTACTATGACATATCACACAGAAAATGTTTGCCTGGTTTTGAACATCATGAAAATGGAATCATACAATGTGAACTCTTTGGTGTTTGACTTCTTTTACTCAACATTCTGTTGGACTTATTCAGATTATGTAACTAACGTTTTTAAAGAAAACATTTTACAAGTATTTATCAATATCTTTTCTCCAATATAGAAATTAAAAGAGAGCTTTATACCTTGTATCATTTAGTAATAAGTTAAAATTTTACTTTCTTGGCATGATGTATATCAGTCATAGTTAACATTTTTATAGGAAGTGTATACTATTTTTGAAAAATTGAATAGCTTACCATTCAAATAATCTTTCTTCCTTCTTTTCTTTTTGAGAAGGAAAATGTCTTTACAATGTAAGTGGCAGGGCAGAGAAGGGTGAGGGGGATATGGTCAGTAGCAGCAGAGAATGGCATTAGTGATCATAAAAATATTTTTCATGAGTACCTACAGGTCATGTTTACATGGAACCATGTCACACAAGACAAAGCCAGTTTCTCTCTGGAAAGATATATGTTTTTTCCTCTGGAAACTAAAAAGCATACGCTATTCTTCATTGACCTTTTCATCCAGTTCCCCAAAAATGAAATAAATGCCAGTCACCTTTGATATTATTGATGTTTCTGTCTTTGTATAAATTTCAGGCCCTTGAAAGTAAAATGAAATCACTGAGTTCATTATTTAAATTTTGTATCTGCTCTTCTTACAACCTCACCCCCAAGATTTATGCAGATGGCAGAGGTGGAAGAAAAAAAGATCTCTTTTAACTTGAAACTTTGTCTGCACTTGCAAAACAAAACAAAACAAAAACCTGCTGCTTTTTGTTTACCATAAAACTTTTTTTACTGCTAATTATCTCCATTGTAGTTTATCTGGCAAAATGTAATGTGGCAGCTGTAAAATCTGCAGAGGCTATAATGAAATTGCTAGGTGGCAACAGAAATGCTAGCACTTTAAGAGGCTTAGGCACATCATTCCAAAATTGCTTTGACAAAATTGTTAAGCTAACAATAAGATTAAGTTTTTAAATAGAATTTACTATTCAGAGTTAATATTTTTATAGCTGCTTTAACAGGATGATCAAATAAGATATGATTGTTATATTTTTAAAAAGAAACCACTTTGAAGCAAACTGTCTTTTAGAAGTCTGCAGCTAAAATATTACACATACATAGAATAGTTTTCCTCTCAAAGTTTGGATACTCTTCAGGAAAATAAAAACTGATATTAATTCCTTGACCTTCTTGAGGTACTGGTTGTGTGCCTAATGATGCGTTTGTATATCAGACAGGGTGAGAGATTAAAGGTGCTCACCTCATATACTATGAATATATATTGGATTTATAGGAAGCGTTGGATTACAGGCACTTACCACAGCTACTTGGAAGCAGAAGCAAGAGGATCGCTTGAGCCCAGGAGTTTGAGGCTGCAGCCAGCTACGATCGCACGCACCACTGCTCTCCAGCCTGGGTGACAGAGTGAGACCTCGACTCTTAAGAATACATAAATATATACGAAGTGCTACAGAAGAAACAAAATGCTTAGGAATTTCATTTGTAGTTTGCTTTACTTTGGGAATGAGATAGGAGAAGCCAAATGAAGTTAATGTTAATTAAGTTGTGTAGGGGAAAAGAATATCTTTTTCTTACCCATTGCTAGGTTCATGGCTGAGGTGCCTATAATAAAAGACAGAGGAACAAAAGAAAAACATGCAATTTATGGTATATAAGTTTTATGTAACACAAGAGCCTTTGGAATTGAAAATTTAAAGGAACAAGTAAACCTGTGGGGGGTTTTGCACTGTTTGATAGAGAAGTGGGTGGGGTTGAGCGTATAATTGGATAACAAAGTATGATCTAATGTAATAAACTGGGGGAAACTTAGCAAGGCCTTTTTGTTCAGATTCTTCTTTGTGTCCCTGTGTCTTCAGAGATGAGGATGTTTCTTTCCTCCAGCTATACGAATGGCACCTCTTGAATGAAAGTCTTTTGACCTATTTCCAATGAAAAGGGTGGGAGGAGGTCAGAGAGTGACCTTCCTGCTTCTGTGGTTTTCTCAAATACCAAGGTGCCATAATCTGGGGCAGCATGTTCTGAAACCCATCAGTGGATAAGGCAGTTTATTTCTAAATGTCAGTGACAGTCTCAATTTGGTGCTCTTTACTCTGCTTCCATATTATAAATAGAGAAGAGCTATTTAAGTCTCTTTTGTAGCCTGAAATTACTGATAGTTATTCTACCTTTCTAATAAAATGACGTTATTATAATTTGGATAAATTAGTTACTTGTAACATTTTTTGGCTTGCTGTATCTCCTGTAAAGTGCCTTATTTATAGCTTTGTAAGATGCAAAACAAAAAAAGCATCGGGAAAGGATATAAAGTCATACATACCTCATCTTATTATATACTTAATATCAGTTAATTGACATAGAATTGGAGCAAGTACAAGGTCAAGAAGCAACTTAATTAAGCTATGATACCATTTTAATATCCCTAATGAGAGCAGTGGTTTTTATTTGTGTGTAGGGTAGGTTGGTACACATATGGATTCTCCAGGAAGGTTTTTAAAAATACTGTGTAGATTCCTGTGCTCTGTCTCCAGAATTCACACCAAAGTCTTCAGTGGATCAGGAAACAGAAAGCCTCTGTCGTTTCTTAATTACCTTAAACTCCCAAAGTCAGACATTATAAATAAGTTTGTTTCAGTATTCAAATTAGCCAAGCTGACTCTTATTTTAAATCATACTTGAAAATATAACTAAAAGAGATTGGAGAGTAAAGTTCAAAAGTATTCTCTGGGTGAATAATTTAGAGTTTCTGGTATTTGAAAGTTGAAAGAAAACTTTGCTTTTCTTGAGAGTGGAACTCCAAAATATTTTTTTTTGCGTGTGATCAGCAAAGTCTAAATTAGTAAGTTATTTTCAAGCAGGGCAGAAGGGCAACTTAAAAAGGTTGTGGACCTGTGGTATAGATTTTAAATGGGAAACAAATTCTTTTTTTTTTTTTTTTTTTTTGCGAATATTTCAGTTAGATAATTATAATGGCATTTTACCTGATCTTTTGGGAAATTATAATTTGTATCCTTAAACCACCTTTATTTTAGAAGAAATATGTGAAAACAGGGTTACAAAAACTTTTTTTCAGCATTTGGCTTATAATTTGGGGAGATACAGTTTTTTTTGATGGTAAGCATAAAGCAGATTGGTGGAAAAGGTGAAAGTGAAAGGCAAATCAAAGAGAAAGAACATAGTAAATCAAAGGAATAAAGTAAGCAGGTTCCTCAGCATATGATAAGAAAGGAGGGAGGAATGAAAGGAACTGCTACAACTTCTTTCATGCTACTTGAATAGGGTAGCCAAGCCAGCTTGCTTAAGAAGACAGCAAGAGACCTGCTTCCCTCTGTCCACATTGTCCAATCACTTAAGCCTTGTCACTTTTAATAATAACCAATTTGGTTTTACTAATATAGGTTGTCTGTATATCACTTGTTTCATTACTGTTTTGTTGCCAAGTAGCATAGTTCTGGAACCTCAAGAGTCTTGCAAGTACATAACAAACACAATTACTAGAAGCCTAATTGATCAGAAGCCATACCAAGATTCCAGTGGTTGTGGTTTGTCCAAGCAGCTTGCATGTGTTTAGTCATTTTAAAAAGAAAACGTGTGTGTGTGTGTGGCTAATGTCATCATTAAGAAATAAAAGTATCTTTGATCTCCTATTCTTAGATCAATTTGGAGTAACAAGTTTGCAGTGATTTCATGTTATTAGAATACTGCAACTTGTATTACAAATAAAAATTTCTAAAACTGTATGCTGATACTGTCCTGATATGTGCATTCGAAAAAAATCTTCATTTAATAAGTCATGTTTTACCTAAAATAATGACTATGTATATAGTAAAGCACCAATTTGACAAATGTAGTTACTCAATAAGTACTAATTGGTTTGATCCTCAAATATTAAAGCAGTTGTTCTAAATTGAGGATCTATGCTAACTAGGAATGCCATGTAAATAATAAACTAACAAATAATAAATAACCAGTAAATAAACCAATAAATTAACCAATAAACCAATAAATAACCAGTAAATAATAGACTACTTATAAAAAGGATATTCCCCAAGGAATTTTAATTAAAGAACAAATTGATATTTTAGGATACTTTGTACTTTAAATAATTTGTATTTCTAACTTTTTTTTTTGGAGACGGAGTTTTGCTCTTGTTACCCAGGCTGGAGTGCAATGGCGTGATCTCAGCTCACCGTAACCTCCGCCTCCTGGGTTCAAGCAATTCTCCTGCCTCAGCCTCCCGAGTAGCTGGGACTACAGGCACGCACCACCATGCTCGTCTAATTTTTTTGTATGTTTAGTAGAGACAGGATTTCACCATGTTGACCAGGATGGTCTCAATCTCTTGACCTCGTGATCCACCCGCCTCGGCCTCCCAAAGTGCTGGGATTATAGGCGTGATCCACCGCGTCCGGCCTCTAACATTATTTCTAAGTAAAAGATGCCAAAATATATTTCCAAAGATCTAGAACAGTTTGAGATTTGGTCTATTCTGAAACTACAGTGCTTGTCATGGATAATACTCTGTCTTCTATGGGAGGGAAGTGCTAAGAAGGTGATTGAGGACAAATTTGAGTGGTGACTTTCTTAGATGTGTAGTCTACATCTGGTATCTTTGAGAAAAAGTTTTAAATAACAGTGGTCACCACTTTTATATGGCACTTTCTGCTATATGCCAGGAACTGCCTTAAGTCTCTGGTTTTTGTTTTTTCATTAATCCTCACTATAGCCTTATCTATGATGTGACAATGATTTTTGTAAATAAAGAAATTTAGGCACAGAGGGGCTAAATAACTTACTGAAGATCACTGTGTAAACTATAAATATCAAACTTGGGATTTGAACCCAGGGATTCTGGCTTACACCATACTGTCTCTCAATAAAATGAGACTACATACTAAATTACTGAAGTCAGCTACTATACAAAGAATTAAATGAAACTGACAGTTTCTCTGATATTGAACTGGCATTGTTGTCTGGGGTAAATACCCAAGGTTCGTAGCCTTGTGCCAAGAAGATTAAGGACATGTACACACACAAGGAATGAGTTTAGGAGCAGAGGTTTAATAGGCAAAAGAAAGAGGAAGAAGAACTGCTCTCTCCCTCTCTTATCTCTCTCCCACTCTCTCTAGAAGGGAACTTAAAAAGGTTGTGGACCTGTGGTATAGATTTAAAATGGGAAACAAATTCATTTTTTTGCAAATATTTCACTTAGATAATTATAATGGCATTGTACCTGATATTTAGGGAAATTATGATTTGTATTTTTAAACCACTTTTATTCTGGAAGAAATATGTGAGAACAGGATTACAAAAACATTTTCTCTTTTTCTAGAGAGAGAGAAGAGAAGGAGACTCCTGGGAATTCCAGCCTGGAATGGGAGTGCACCAAATTTTATAGACAGGCTTGAGGAGGTGATATCTGATTTACATACGGCCCACAGATGGGCAGGACCAGGTGTGATGTTTACTTAGCGCATGGGGAAGGCTGGCCACCCCACCCTAATCTTATTATGCAAATGGGCTTTCCATGTGGCTGGCACCATGTTGTCTGCTCCTTGCTGTACAGGTGGCTGGCAAAGAGAAGAGACGATGGAGCCGCCATTTTGAATATGCCTAGTTCCAGGAAACCTTTTCCTGGGAGTATTCACTCATGCAAGCTTCCAACTTGCTGGTCTCTCTGCAACTCAATTTTACAGGCTACTCTTTGTTAGAAAAGGAGATGATTTTGGTGCTGCTTTTCATTAAAGGAAAACCTTACCGAGGACTTCCTTACCCTATCTGCCTAAATAATTCCTTTTTAACTCCTATATATGTATCTTTCCAAATCTTCCAGGTGAGTTTAGGGATTTGGATGATTAGCAAGGTCTAGGACCAACTACTACCAGAATATAAATTCTTGAGAACTAAAGGCTTATAGTTTATTAAATGATGTCGCATGATTAGTTATACCAAGAAAACTTACATGTAAAATATCTTTAAAGAGAATATGATCATCAGTTTACATTATTGTAGATATCGATTTCAATCATTTACATAATTTTATTTTCAATAAGGGGTTGCTATTCTATCCTGTATGGTATTAGAGAAACAAAATTTTTTTGATTTTTTTGTTTTAGTTTTAACAAAACTTTTGAGGAATTTATACAGCTTTATTTTGTAATCAACTTCTAGCATATGCTACAATTTCCAGTGGACCTTAAATAATGTATCATAAATCTTACTATCAAGAAAGTGTTAAGATGTAGGGGAACTATTCTAAACCATTCATTTTATGTTTGTGCTTTGTTATACTAGATGTTTGATATATTGTTATGAACTTATGAACTGAATTTTTGAGAGAATTCCATATTACAGAGGGATTTTATCAGATCTTTCAGAGTTTAGAACAGTGGCCTCTGCATACATTTTTGTCAGACACCCTAATAGAACATATAAAATAGAAAGACTACAACGTCTTGTGCTTGAATAGGCAAAGGGATTTTTCAGATCAAAATGATGTCATTGTTGTTCTGTCTCAAAATGATTTTCTGATACTTTTGATTAGTGTTTCCTTACCATGTTTGTTGCCTAGCTAAGATTATTTCCCTAATTTTTAATACTATAAGTGGAAGATGAAAAGTAAATTAAGGGGACGATCTAAAGGAAATGGCAAGAACCCTCAGGGAAAAAAAATGGATGAACATAAAATGATATCAGTTTAAAAGAACATTGAAAAGAAGCTCTAAGAGGTTTCTCTGCAAATCGAATTTTTGCTTATCCTTAACCTTGCCTCTAGCTGCTTGAAATCCTGTTTAAGCAATTTTTCTGTGGAATGTTGATAAAATCTATAAATATAACCATTTGACTACTGGAATCAATTCATTTCAGATTTACTTTTTCATAATGATAGCATTCTTGAATGCAGTCAGCATACAATTAAAACACAGTACATGGACATACAAGCTTCTAGAATCTCATTTTTAAATATTCTTTTGTTAGCATTTTTTAAGGGATTTTAAATACACTGGCTTTAAATTTCTTCCTTTTAGTTAGACAAGATGAGTAAATTAAAGACTGATTCTAGCCACAGCTCTAAATTAATTCCCCTCACTTGCAGGTTTGCATAACCCTCTAAAATTATTTACAAATATTTTCTGTAGTTTGACTATGTTTTTTCAAGAACCCATACTTAAATGTCATGTGTGTGTTTAGGGAATTTGACAGCAATGTAGTTTGTGGTCACAGTTGCTTTAACTTTATTACAAGCCATTTAAAACACATTTGAAAATATTTTTGTAATTTCTCATTTCTGTGTATGTGTAGTTTTTTGTTTTGTTTTTTTTTTTTTTGAGACACAGTCTTGCTCTACTGCCTAGACTAGAGTGCAGTGGCCTGATCTTAGCTCACTGCAACCTCTGCCTCTTGGATTCAAGTGATTCTCCTGCCTCAGCCTCTCAAGTAGCTGGGATTACAGGTGCCTGCCGCCATGCCCAGCTAATTTTGGTTGGTTTGTTTTTTTTTTTAGTAGAGATGGGGTTTCTCTATGTTGGCCAGGCTAGTCTTGAGCTTCTGACCTCAGGTGATCTGCCCGCCTCAGCCTCCCAAAGTGCTGAGATTACAGGCGTGAGCCACTACACCCAGCCTGTGTATATTTTTTTTAACAAGCAAAAGTATGAGCCTCCTTGGTAATTCTGTTTCTCACTGCTCTTCATCATTTCTCTGCCCAAAATTCTTGCTGTTTCTTGTACAAACTTAGTAATTTCCTGACCCACATGCCTTTGCTTTGGCCATTTCTTGTTTTTAGAATTCTAACCTTAGCCATGGTCAAGTCTTACCTGTCTTAAAGAGCCACATATAAAAAAGGAAATTAATTCTTTATTGTAGTTGAAGTAACTTTGCTGTCCTCCAAACTCTTTTTTGTATTACCATTTTTTCTTAGATACCTAATACTTTCTATCTTGTATTTATTTATGTACATATTATCCAACCAGTAATACTTTAAACTCTGTTAGCAAATGACCTGTAATGTTGGGAAAAAGATGTTAATATATATAATGCTTAAAATAATTATATACTTTCGATGTTCAATAAAAGCAAACAGAAACATATTGTATAAAAGTTGAAATATATAATTTAATCATTACACATTGTATACATGTACCAGAACATTATACTTTACCCTATAAAGAAGTATGATTTATGCGTCAATTAAAAACAAAATCTGACTTAATAAAAAAGAGAAATATATATAGTTCTTAACAGAGTAATAATCGGTTTACTGACCTTGGTTGTGCTGGTAAGTGAATAAATCTCTTTATTTCAGAGTGATAAGGAATTATGAATTGCTTTCACCTTCAGCAGTTTCTGATTGGTGCTACCATGCTGAGGAGGAGAGACGGTCAGTCTGTAGCCAGGAATGAAGAGGAGGAATGCAGTAAGCCCTTTTCTGGTCTAGATGGAATACCAGAATGACAGGACAGGGCATAACATTTAGGCTTCTAGGTGGCATTCAGACATCTGTGTTAGCTGTGATCTGCAATCATTTATAAATTTGAAATGGTAACAGTTACACCCAAAATCATAATTTTGCCTCCAAAAGAAAGACAATCAGGAATTAGCCATGACAGAATCTCAGCTTCCGAACTTAGATTCAGGACTTAGGTACTGGAGAACTGGACAACAAGTCTAGTAAATAGAATTAATTAACATAGTGGGGTGGAGATTGGCAGTAATGAGTGAAAGAAGTGTTAGAGGGATGTTACAGCACTATACTTGCATCAGTGCCCAAGAGAAGAGGGAGAACCTGGAAAAAAAGACTGAGAAGGAGTAGTCTTCATGTTGGAATAACCCAGGGCTCAATCCTTGGTCTTTATTTCTTTTTTATCTTAGCTCTTTGTTGTTGTTGTTGTTTGGTGACCTCATTAAGTCACAGGCTTTAAATACCATCTAGTAGGCTAGCAACTCCAAAAATATATATGCAGTTCTGATCTTTATCCCACATTTCAGATCCAGTTGCCTACTTGACATCCCCATTTGAAGATATAACAGATATCTTAAATGTAATAGGTCCCAAAGTTCTAATTCCTGACACCACCTCCTAACCCCCACCTCAGCAGCCTGCAGTATTTTAGACAATCTCAGTTGCTGGCACTTTGTCCTTCCAATTAGTCAGATCAAAACTTTGATGCCATCCAGAGTCCTCTTCTTGTGTCACTCTAAGTCCAATCTGTCAGGAAATTCTGTTGTCACTACCTCTAAAATATCTTCCATTTCCAGCAGGTTCTCACAACCTCTATTGCTAACACTGTGGTTATAGGCTGTCATCATCTCACACCAGATTATTACTGCATTGTCTTCCTAATTGGTCTCCTAGTGTTTGTTCCCCTTAGTTGATAATTTGACAGAAATTGATTTTAGATTGTTTTACAATATCTACGATGTGAAATGTCACAGTTTTGAATAGTATCTTTTGGTAAGGGAAAGATTGTTCTTTCCCTTGTCTGAGTTCTTTCCTAGCTAGAGTGTGTGTTGTCTATGTATGAAAAAACTAAAAGGTGGCTTTTAACAGAAAACTTGTATAGTGACTGTAAAATGCAACAACATATACCTAGGATTATGAGCTGTGATGATGATTCATTGAAATGTATTTAGCATAGCAATTGTGGGCCAAGTTTCAGAAGTCTGATGTATGATTGGTTAAAGCTTTGAGGACCATGGGTCTATCACACCACTTCAGTGCAACCTAAGATGTGCTGACTGATTAAAAGATGCATTCAAACACGTTTTTCTTCTTTGACACTATTATTAAAGACATGTCTCAGAGTCATAAAAATGCAGATTTTTAACCTTCCAAGGAGGAATGACTTTTAATAGTTTTACTTTTTAATCATAAGTCATATTCTGATCATATTGATGATAGGTAGAGGTAAAAAAAATCAGAAAGAATGATTCCATTCTGATTAGAAGAAATAGTTCTGATTGTTTTCGGGAGACTATAGATACCGTATGATAAACTTTTCCATGACTTCTGTCAATGTCTTATTATGTGACAGAGTGATATCAGTATAACCTATTCAGATTGAATAAAGGAATTTCAGTCTTTTGTGATTTTTCTGTAGCTGTTATCTTGAGTCTATAACCAAGTTCACCTAGCAGTTTTCTTAAAACCTGTATTAACTTCCTTTTGATATGAGGGACAAAATAAAGTTTCTTCAAATCAGTCTATCTTGTTGAGCCTAATATAAAACTTTACTTTTAGATGGAGGCCTACTGGTGTCTAGGGAATGTATTTTTGTTAATACACTTAGGTATGAGCTCTTAGGCATCTATACAGCCAAGCATTAAAACGAAACTTAAGAGACCCCATTGATCACACTGTGTAGTACAAAACAAGCTGCCTGAAATGCTAGTGAAATAATGAACAAATGTAAATAAGATAAAATCTGAATTCAAGCAAAATATATACTTTGACTCAAGACATTTCGCTGTAGTTAGAAACCTTGAGAATGCCTAATATGATGAATTTTCAAAGGAATTGATTTCTATCCATTTCTGAACACTATAGTTTAAGAATTTTACCTTGGGATCTATAAATGGGCTATAAGTAGATCCATATAACTTCAGAATTTATACAGAGCTTTATATTTATGGGTAATTTCCTTGAGAGAGAAACCATACATTTCACCAATTTCTTAAAGGAATGCATAATTCAAAAAAAGTTTAGGAACTACTGATCCTTATCCCTATCTATTATCACTGTGATAAAACATTTGAACCAAGTTTAATTCTTATGACCAACAAAGAAGGGGCTCTATTTCTAGTTTCTAGGATCTACCATCCAGATTTCAATAGGTTAAGCCAAATCAAGGCGTTGTTGTTAATAATGCTACCTGTTGTATTTATATGAAACCCAATCTTTTGTAGCATGTTGATTTGATGTGTGTAAACTCATTAACATCTATACAAACAGGCTGAGTTATCCATTGAAATGATAGTTATTTCCTCTGATTATAATTTTGAGCAATTTTCTTCTTCTTCTTCTTTAATTTTGTACAATTGCAAACCAGTAAGCCTCGCTGATCCTGCTGCCCTTGGCTTCATCATTTCTCCATGGTCTCTGCTGTTGCTGCCATCTGGTAGTGTGTCATTCACAGATGAAAATATTTCCAATCAGGATCTTCGAGCATTCACTGCACCAGAGGTTCTTCAAAATCAATCACTAACTTCTCTCTCAGATGTTGAAAAGGTAACCATTAAATTTGTTTTGTTTGATTTTGTTTTTTATTTGGATGGGGATAAATCAAATAATGACAATGGGCTACTCTGTTTCAATCCTCTGAAAAATCTATTGAGTTTTAAATGATCATGTATTCCAAGAAGTTCATAGTTCTGTTATTTAAGAATTCAAATAATTTTGTAAAGATTTATAAATCTGTGAAATATATGAAAAAAAGTTAGCCATTATAACTGCATGTTTACAAATACTTATTAAATACCTGCTATGTGTTAAACACTGTGCCCGAGGAAGATACAAAAGTAACTAGAAAGTTGACCCTGATTAACATGTACAGAACAATCTATTACGGCGGTCCTCATCTGTTTTGGCACCAGAGACTGGTTTCATGGAAGACAGTTTTTCCAAGGATGGGGTGGTGGAGGAGAATGGTTTTAGCATGAAAGTGTTTCACTCAAAACATCAGGCTTTAGATTCTCATAAGGAATATGCAACCTCAATCCCTCACATGTGCAGTTCATGATAGGGTTCGCACTCCTATAAGAATCTAATGCCACCATTGATCTGACAGGAGGCAGAGCTCAGGTGGTAGTGTTCACTTGCCTACCTCTCACCTCCTGCTGTGCAGCCTGGTTCCTAACAGGCAATGGGACTGGTATGGGGCTGAAGGTGGACCCCGATCTATAATGTTTGGCAGGATAAAATAAATACTATGGAGAATGGTAGTGTTTTGAGAATCTACGAAAGGAACAATTAATTTTTAGTCTAGAATGATATCACAGAGAACGGGTTGCATTTGTGTTAGGCTATGAAGAATGAATAAACTCGAGATCAATAAAAATAGGTAGAAAGGGCATCCTACTCAGAGTAATTGGTATGGGTAATGATAAGACGTAAGAAATTTTCCACTATGATTGGGGAATGGTTGGTTAGATTGGTTAGGCTAGAACATTACTACCTAGAGGGATGTGTTTAAAGGAAGGAAGAAAGGCTCTAGGTCAGAAGGAGGATGATATTTGAATGCCAGAACTTGAGACTTTCTTCTCTAGGAGGTGGGGATCTATCATATTTTTATGAGCATGGCTGATGTAATTTGTGATTTTGGAGATGAAGTTTGACAAAAGTAGATAACTATTGGGGAAGAAAGATTTTGTGGGACTCTATTTGGGAAGGTTGTGTGGGTTTTTGTTGTTGTTGTTGTTGTTGTTGTTTTGATTTTTTGAGGTGGAGTCTTGCTTCTTCGCCCAGGCTGGAATGCAGTGGTGCGATCTTGGCTCACTGAAACCTCCACCTCCCAGGTTCAAGCAATTCTCCTGCCTCAGCCTCCCAAGTAGCTGGGATTGCAGGCATGTGCCAGCATGCCCGGTTAATTTTGTATTTTTAGTAGAGATGGGGTTTCACTATGTTGGCCAGGCTGGTCTTGAACTCTTGACCTCAAGTGATTCGCCTGCCTCAGCCTCCTGAAGTGCTGGGATTACAGTCATGAGCCACCACGCCCGGCCAGGGAATTTTAATACTCTGTAGAAAAGAACTGAAAATGAGGTAATGATTTTATTTGATGGCATAATGAAGATGTGAAGGTTTATAATAGAAGTATCCAGTATGACTATGGTGATATAACTGATTTCAGAACAACACCTAATTTTATTGTCCAAGTTCTGAAAAAAAATTTAGGCATATATACTGTGTTTTATAGCAGGCATTGGATAATTGTGTTGTATACCAGGCTGTTGGTAATTTTGGGCTGTGGGGATCTCCAGAGAATTCAGAATTAGCTAGGATCATTCTTTCCCATATATCATTCCACGTAAGTGTAAAAAATTAACCTAGTAATTTCCTAATAGCAAAATTGTTAAAAAGTATATACATGTTAAACTTTAATCTACATTATCTAATTGCCATCTAAAGGAATTCTACTAATTTCTTTCTGCTGACAATTATATTTTTCTTTTCAGACACTGAATTTGTGTATGAGTGTGTGTGATGATTAAGCTAAAGGAAGGCATATTGATTTGAGCCGTCAATTACGTATCTGAAAAAAGACTGACTAGAATTGGTAGAATGAATTCAGATTTAAGTTTATCTACCTTTTATATTCTATGAACTACTTAAGAATTTTGAGAGGTACAAGCAACCATTGAAAGGAGATAGTAGCTATGAGGTAGGGGTAATGCTTAAGGCATTAGCCTAAGAAATTTCCCATTACAAAAGATACGGTATTTGAAAAGAACTTTTTGTATGTTATAGAGTGGATATAGTCTTGGTCATTGTTATGTATCGTGAAGGTATTCAAGTGTACTGGTAATGTTTTATTAAGTTAGATAATATAAATAGTATACTTATATAGTTATTCATTTTTATTTAAACAGGATGCAGTCATTCTGTACACTGTATGATTCATTTAATACTCTTATAAAAGAGGGATTAGAACATTGGAATTAGGTATGGTATGTGTGCATAGGTATCATGAATTCTTTCTGTAAGCATTTAAAATCCACAATAAAATTTTAAAAGTGCTTAGTAGAAATTTGAGGTGTACAAGTGCTTTTCTGATTTGCTGAGAGGTTTCCCAATTTGCCTTGTGATGTCTAGATCCCCAAACAAGTTAACCCTATGTTTAGGAATAACTATTAGACCACATGTTT
>NW_022436985.1:11100187-11143158 GCF_009761245.1 Sapajus apella | reverse complement strand
TTTTTTTTGAGACAGAGTTTTGCTCTTGATACCCAGGCTGCAGTGCAATGGCGCGATCTCGGCTCACCACAACCTCCGCCTCCTGGGTTCAGGCAATTCTCCTGCCTCAGCCTCCTGAGTAGCTGGGATTACAGGCACGCACCACCATGCCCAGCTGATTTTTTGTATTTTTAGTAGAGACGGGGTTTCACCATTTGACCAGGATGGTTTCGATCTCTTGACCTCGTGATCCACCCGTCTCGGCCTCCCAAAGTGCTGGAATTACAGGCATGAGCCACCGATCTTAAGTGTAATTCTAAATACAAAGCAAATCAGCTTTTTGTTTGTTTGGTTTTTGGTTTTTGGTTTTTTTGAGATGGAGTCTCGCTCTGTCACCCAGACTGGAGTGCAATGGCACACTCTCTGTTCACCTCAACCTCCACCTCCTTGGTTCAAGCAATTCTCCTGCCTCAGCCTCCCAAGTAGCTGTGATTACAGGTGTGCGGCACCACACCCAGCTAATTTTTGTATTTTTTGTAGAGATGGGCTTTCACCATGTTGGTCAGGCTGGTCTCGAACTCCTGACCTCATGATCTGCTCACCTCAGCCTCCCAAAGTGCTGGGATTACATACATGAGCCACTGTGCCCGGCCAGAAAATCAGGTTTTTTGTTCCTGTTTATAACATGAAGCAAAGGTCATCTAGCACAGTATTCTGGTTTTAAAATGGCAAGGGCATTTTGAAAGTGAGGAGAGTAACGGGACTTAATGACTTTGATGAGTTAAGAATATGCTATTAACTGGCCCTCAACAAATGCTTGCTGTTGATGACATATAAATTGTTTTATAATGCTCAGTGCCTAGCACTCTTGATATATGAAAATGTTCTCTTCATTCAGAGGAATTACAAGATTACACTTAAAAGTGTTTTGTAAACTGTACACATATGTTTGTATGAAAAAACTCCCTTACTATCAACTATGTAAATAGCCATTTTCATTTATTTACTTTAAAACTTTACTTTTCAAGATAACGTCCCTTTAATTGAGTAGACAGGTTTATACAGGCCACACTAAGTTGTTTGATCCTCTGGCTTTTTTGGTAATTTTCTACTTCCTGCTTGCCTGGCAGAAGGTGTATTTATTTGACAGTTCTTTTGAAATCAGTTTGATGGAATGGAGCTTGAATCAAATTCCTGTTGTGCTTTCTGTTCAAAAATATTGATATGCACCAGAAATTTGTACTATGTTACTGATAAACTAATCTTGTTTATTGCCACTAATTTGTAGTCTAAATATCAAGAATTATTGCCCCCTACCATCTCTGTGCTTTTTGAAAATCAAGGATCATCTTTAGGTCAATAATAGTAAATCTACTTACCCAAGCTTAGCAGAAACCTGAACTGAACTTGACCAAAAAAATCACCAAATGCCCTTAATCACACTATACAGTACATACCCTATGTTAAATCTCATTAATCCATCCCCTGTCCCCTGTTTTTATTCATTCATTCATAAATTTGACAAATGTTTGTTATATGCCAGGACTCTGTGCCACTGAAAAAGAAACTCTAGGATTGTCTAGTGACAGAGTCCAACATGTAATCATATCATTAAATTGAAAATGTTAAATGTTAGGGTTGTAGAGATAGAGCTACCATCTCACATCCGTTATGATGGCTACTATCAAAAGAACAGGATGTAACAGCTGTTGGCAAGGATGTGGAGAAACTGAAACCCTTGTGTGTTGTTGATGAGAGTGTAAAATTGTACAGTTACTATGGAAAGTAGTATAAAGGTTTCTTAAAAATTTAAAAATAGAATTATCATGTGATCCAGCAACCCCATTTCTGAGTATATATATCCAAAAGAATTCAAAGCAGGAACTCAAAAAGATATTTGCACACCCATGTTTATAGCAATGTTATTCACAATAGCCAAGAGCTGGAAGCAACCCAAAATTTCATTGACAGATGAATGGATAAAAAAAAAAACTATGTGGCATGTACATACAATGAATATTATTCAGGCTTAAGTAAAAGGCAGTCTTGTCACATGCTACAACATGGATGAACCTGGAAGACATTATGCTAAGTGAAATAAGCCAATTACAAAAGGACAAACACTATGTGATGCCACTCATATGAAGTATCTAAAGTAGTCAAAATCATAGAAACAGAAAGTAGAAAGGTGATTGCTAAGGACTGGCAGAGAGGGTAGAGGGAAGAATTCGTGTTTAATGAGTATAGAGTTTTAGTTTTGCAAGATGAAAAAGTTCCAAGACTGTTGCACAACAATGTAAATACACTTAACACTACTACTAAAATATATACTTAAAGATAGATGGTAAATTTAATCTTTTTTTTTTTTAAGACAGTCTTACTCTGTCGCCAGGCTGGAGTACAGTGACGCAATCTTGGCTCACTGCATCCTCTGCCTCCCAGGTTCAAGTGAGTCTCAGCCTCCCAGGTAGCTAGGACTGCAGGTGCGCACCTCCACGCCCAGCTAATTTTTGTATTTTTAGTAGAGACAGCATTTCACCATGTTGGCCGGGATGGCCTCCATCTCTTGACCTTGTGATCAGCCCACCTTGGCCTCCCAAAGTGTTGGGATTACAGGCGTGAGCCACCGCACCCGGCCAATAAATTTAATATTACATGGTTTCTTTTACCACAATAAAAGATGACGCCAAGTACTAAACTTTTTATAGGTGCAAAAGCATTATAGAAATTTAGGTCTTTATCACTTCACCATACTATGTTCCACTAGCTAAAAAACTAATTTCTGATAATGTTATTGAGCGTTAATGGCTTAATGTTTTGTTCCAGTCAGATAATACATTATCATCTTATTAGTCTTTAATTCTATATCATCTTAACTTAAAGGTATAACTCTTAATATGAAAATTTAGCCCCATGAGAGAGGATTTAGGGGACCAAAATGGATCCTAAAATAATCCTACTTCATCAGATCTCTGGAGCCATTCTGCAGTTGGCGGGTCTCCTCTAGAGCACTAGAACATGTTTTGGTTTGTAATATATGTATATTAGTGTTTGTAGTCCTACAGTAAGTAGCTTAGAGTTAAATAAGTTGTCAGATATATTATTAAGCTGCTTAGGTATATCTTAGGAACTAACCAAGTATATATACTCAATATTTAAAACGTGATGAAATGTAGAAGGTAATGTGTTGTGGAGAAAGTGTTAATTTTAAAATTAGCAAATAACAGCCTGCTGTTTTGAGCTTTATTTGGAGGTGAGTTTTCCTTTTAGGAAATATTGAAAGAAAAGAATTATGTCTAAGTAAATTTGTGCAATTGCTTTTATATCAGATCATAATCTAAGTTCCTTCATACCCTCAGAGGTCAGAGGAATAAGCTCAATAGGCCATTAAAAGTTTAAAAACTATATGCATACCAAAAAAATGTGTTTTTATATATTCTCCTGGATAGACGGATTATAGCTTTTCTTCTTGCTTCTTTCTAAAGGGCTAAAAGTCATTGACTATTTGCTGACAGATCCCAAATGTATGTATCTCTAACACCATGCTCTTGACTTTTATGTAAAGCCCCTTAATGTTCACTGGAATGTCCAACAGGCATCTCAGACTCAATAGATCTGAAATTAAACTCATTGGTTCTTCTCATACCCTGAAACTTTTCTCCCTTCCAGTGTGTTTCCTATAAATGAATGGACCATCATTTCCCCAATTTACAAGGAAAAGTCTAAGGTGTCATTCTTAATTTTTCATTCACCTCTGGCTCCATTTCCTAAATCTGTGATTAATTTCTCTTGATTCTATCTCTTTAGTATCTCATATATGTCTACACATATTAGCTCTCACTGCTCCCTCCTTAGTTCAGTCCATCACAAATGACCAGTGGTGAAAACAATTCTGATAAACTGCAGTCAGTACATTTTTGAAAACCCATATATGATCTTGTTCTATTCCTATTTAAAATTACTCAGATTCTCCATGTCCCCTGAATAAACTCTTGACTATGGCCTTCAAGATCTTATTTTATCGGCCTTGTCTAAGCCGTCTTTTTGTCAAGCTCTGTGCTTCAGTCATTCTGAATTTACTTCAGTGTCTGAGATATGCCACATACTTTCTTTCTTATTAACCTCTGTGCATTTTCTTCTTTCAGCTTCAAAAAGTCTTTTCACCCAGACTCGTGTTATTTCGACTCAGCTCATCCCCTCACTGTCTGGCTAACTTTTACTGTAGAGGTGAAGCTTTCTCCTACGCTCTGTTGTTCTCTCTGTGTACTTCTCATATGTCACATTATCTTATCTTATAAACAGGAGTGAAGATTTGATATGGAAGAGACCCTGTTTGTCCTCCTCACTATTGTATTCCCTGTGTTCTCTGCTAGTGGTTCTCAAAGTCTGGTCCCTCCAATCAGCAGCATCACCATCACCTGGGAATTCTGTAGAAAAGCAAGTTCTCAGGCCCTACCCCAGACCTACTGAATCAGACACCCTGGAGATATGACCCAGCCACCTATGTTTTATCAGTCCCTTCAGGTGATTCTGATGCATGACATAGTTTGATGTCATATTTGGCAATAGGTAAAAATAATTTTTTAACCCAGTGGTATCTATGATTTGTTGCTTTTAAGTGCATAGCCACACAATCTCAGGGGCGTGTTGCTAAAAGGAGCTATGTAGCACACATAAAGCAGTTCATATTTCTTCACAGAGATCCAGAGATGGCTGAATGAGAGGTATCTGCACATCAGGCTGTAGTGTCTCACCCAACTTGTCTCTTATGGTCAGTGAGACAAATATTTGAAGGCTTTTCATCTCCCCTTTGAAGAATGGATCAAGAGGTAGAAAGTATTGTTAGCCTTCTCAATGATGATAATTTTATTATCATCCCATTTTATATTTCAACAAATATTTATCATGTATGGGCTCTGGGTTGAATCTGGCTTTGTCACCTAAGGGATATATGAACTCAGGCAATTTGCTTAACCTTTCTATGCCTCAGGTGCCTTATCTATATGGTGTTAATAATAGTACTTACCTTGTAGGGTTATTAGAAAGTGAAATAAGATAATACTTGTAAAGTGTTTAGGACAGTATATATATACATACTATTGTGTATATGTATGTGTGTGTGTATATATATATGTAGTGTCATATATATATATATATATATATATATGGCACCCAAGAAATAGTAACTATCACTATTATATATTAAATGTTGGGCTAGGTCTAGGGGTAGAGTGGTGAACAGGACAAAATCCCTCTGTGCATGGAGTTTACATTCCAGACTTTACAACTGTACAGAAAGAAATGTATTTCTATCCTACAGAAGTTAAATTAATGAGCTTCCTTGACTCTCATCTTTCCATGTCACATTTTCTTTATCTCTATCTCTGGTTCCTCCCTTTTCACATATGCACTTAATTGCTTGAATTTCTCAAGTCTTTCTAAGTTTAGCCATTTTAGTTCTTTCCTTTTCAGCCCTATTACTGGCACTATGGTGAAGTTCTCATTTCTCTTCTCTTGGACTTTTGTCATTTCTCCTAACTCTTATTCCTGCTTCTTGACTGTTCTCTCTGCCACTATCAGATTAATACCCCTGATCGTGTCATACCCTTGATCATGAGGGTTTTTCTCCTCAAAAACCTTCACTGAGTTGCTCCTTTTTTACCCAATGAAGTACAGATTCCTTAACCAAACATAAAAATCTCTCCAGAGTCTGGTCCCAACTACCTTCTGACTCCTCTTTTTTAGATGCACAGGCTGGAGCTGGTGATTATTAGATAGATCTTGTGCTTTTGGGCTTCGCTTCTTTGCAGAACAATGCCTTTCAACCCTGTTTTCATGTATCCACATCCTATGTACCATCCATTCTTTCAGTGAGCATCTACTGAAGACTTACAATATATCCAACCCTATAAAAGGTCAAGGAGGTAACAAAGATGAGTAAGGAGTAGATCTTACTCTCAAAGGGCCAGGAGGCTGAGAGACAGAGAAAAAGAAATGATGATGATGATGATGTGCAGGCAATATACACAATGATAATAGATCTATACAGAATATATAAGAGCAGAGAAAGAGACATATAAGCTATGTTTCAAGTCTTAGCTTAACTCCCATCTGCTTTAAGTTTCTTCTAACTTCTCAAGAGTCAAAAGTAACCTTTTCTTGTATCCTTGAATCTCCTTAGCACAAATTTACTACTTCTACTTTGTTTAATACATAGGTGCATACATATATATTTATATCTCTTTCCTGTTAGACTTTTAATTCTGGAAAATGATATACAGATTAAATTAGTAGTTTTCAACCAGAGGCAGTTTTCCCTCCTGCGGAACATTTGACATTATCTGGAGACAATTTTGGTTGTCGTAACAGAGAGGGTAGGAATAGGTAGTACTACTGGCATCTAATGGATAGAAGTCACAGATCCTGCCAAATCTCCTACAGTTTACAGCACGGATCCCCAGTGCGAAGAACCATGCAATCCCAAATGTCAGTAGTGCTGAGGGTAAGAAACTGAAGCCAGAGTAAGAATCTTCCCTCTGTCAGTTAAATAGCTGTGTGACCTTTGGCAAGTTAGGTTACCTCTGTAAGAATGAATGAGTTAATGTATGTAATATGGGCCAAGTGTGGTGGCTCATGCCTGTAATCCCAGCACTTTGGGAGGCTGAGGCAGGTAGATCATTTGAGGTCAGGAGTTCAAGAACAGCCTGGCCAACATGGCAAAACCCCGTCTTACTAAAAATACCAAAATTAACTTGGTGTGGTGGCAGCCACCTGTTATCCCAGCTATTCGGGAGGCTGAGACAGGGAGAATCTCTTGAACACAGGAGGCGAAGCTTACAGGGAGCCAAGATCGCACCACTGCACTCCAGCCTGGGTGACAGTGTGAGACTCTGTCTCAAAAAAAGAGAAAAAGAAAGAGAAAGGAAGAAATTGTTCTACAATATATATAAGTTTGGAACACAGCATTATGTACATGCTAGCTAATTATTTTCTAATATATATAGTAATATATATTAGCTTATGACAGTATTATTGATACCAAGATGAGATATTTGCATCTTATCATACTCCCTAGCGTAGTGACTTTCAGAAAAAAATGTTGACTAAATGGGTAGCTATGTAGCTCTTCTATACATGCACGTCATCTAGAATCATCTCTTCCATCTTTTCACTGATTCATGTATATATATGAATCATCACTATCAAAGGCACCCACCTCTATAGGACTGTGTCCTGGCCCGCTATACTTCTATGCTAAAGAAGGAAAATAGAGCATCTCTGTGCTGTCCGTAAGGTACAGATGGAACAACAAAGGTCACAAAACCACAAATTCCCTGGGAAGCTAAATAATAAGCAATACAAGTGAGAAGCAGATCAAAAACATTTTTTAACTTACACTGCCTGATTCTTTTTTGGGCCTTGACTTGTTGATATCTTTAGTAGAAGATATTTGTTAGCTGGATTGTGGATTCCCCCTTTTTTCTCATTACATTTAAAAAAAGGAAAATACGTGATCAAATACTTGCCTGTTTTTAAGTAATCCTTCCTGTGCATGACCTTCCTCCTTTCTACACAATGCCTATAAGCAGTCTGTAACCCATCTACTGCTGCTATTTATTAACCAGATGAACTAAGCACTTTCAGTCATATCAGTGCTACTGTATTAATATAGTTACATCTTTGTATCAGTGACCTTTATGCCTGTGTCTTTTTAGGTGACATCAACAGTACAAACTCCTTTAATTTATGAATAATGCATATGGAAGCATCATCTACTTACACTATACAGATGTTTTGGAATAAATGTAAAAGCATTTTTCTTTGTATTCTGTAAGAAATATTTTTCTAATATTAGGTATGAGGTGATATTATGTTATTCTAACAAAGATCTGACATACCTGGAGTTATCTAACAACAACATATTTTTAATTATGATTTAAAATATTACTAATAGTGTGGAACCCACAAAGTACCATCCTAGTAAAGTAGCAATTATCATTTTGCATATTTTATTTCTCTATACAGATATTTCATACCTATATATATTAGTCAAGGTTCTGCAGAGAAACAGAACCAATAGGGTGTGTGTGTGTGTGTGTGTGTGTGTGTGTGTGTGTGTGTGTGTGTAGAGAGGTTTATTATAAAGGGTTGCTTCATGCAATTTGAAGGCACACAAGCTCCAAGATCCTCAGGATGAGTTTGCAAACTGGAGATTCAGGAGAGCCAGTGATGTATTTCAAGTCTGAGTCTGAAGGTCAGAGAAACAGTACAACTGCTGGTATAGTTCTAGTTCAAAGACTGGCAGGCTCAAGAGCCAAGAAAGTTTCAGTTTGAGTCCAAAGGAGGAAAACAATGGCCCAGTTCTAAGGCAATTAGGCAGAAAGAATTCTCTTACTCAGAAGAGATTTAACCTTTTTGTTCTTTTCAGGCCTTCAACTGATTGGAAAGGGCCCCCCCGTAATATGGAGGGCAGTCTGCTTTACTCAGTCTACTCATGTAAATGTTAATCTCCTCCAAAAACACTCACAGAAACAGCCAGAATGAGATTTGACCAAATATCTGGGCAACCTTTGGTCAAGTCAAGTTGACACATGCAACTAACCATTACACTGTATTCATAGGTGATCACAAAGTGTACAATTTTATAACCTAGTTTTAAGAATGTTTTATTATAGTCATGTATAAAAATTATTAACATATAGTAACTCACTTGGCATATTGAGAAGTAACTATAATAAAGGATCTTTTTTTTTTTAATATTTTTTTTGAGATGGAGTTTTGCTCTTGTCACCCAGGCTGGAGTGCAATGGCACAATCTCGGCTCACCGCCACGACCTCCGCCTCCTGGGTTCAAGCAATTCTCCTGCCTCAGCCTCCCGAGTAGCTGGGACTACAGGCGTGTGCCACCACGCCCAGCTAATTTTTGTATTTTTAATAGAGATGGGGTTTTACCATGTTGACCAGGATGGCCTTGATCTCTTGACCTTGTGATCCACCCTCCTTGGCCTCCCAAAGTGCTGGGATTATAGGCGTGAGCCACCACTCCCGGCCAATAAAGAATCTTAAAGCATGGGCCATATCTCAAAGAACCATAAACCAAAATTAATATAATTGAATATGCAATTTGTCCTTTATGCTAAAGCTATGAAAAATGTTTTTCATATATGAGGCTCTTTGAATAGGTTTTTACATTTGAGACTCTTTGGAAAGAAGCTTAAAGAGAAATATGATACAAATAATCTGCACTAGGCTGTCTTGAACTTCATGCACATTTAATTTAGTTCAACAGACATGTATTGAGTATCTACTATGTAACATTCTGTGTTACTTAAGAGGGATACTAAGATGTGTTAAAAAAAAAAAATGTTTCCCCCCAAGGAAGACAAACAAGGACTCATCTAACTATACAACAAGGTAATATTAATTAACTACTTCATCAGAGATGCTAATGAAGTGTGATGCAGAAATATAACTATCATATATGAGAGAATGGTTTAAAAAACCTGTTTGGAAGCATTTATTCAGCATATATAAGGGGAAACATCATCTCTGGCCTATCCATAGTAGCCAGAGACAAAGAAAAAATATTTTTGGTGGAAAGAACAGATAAGAAAAAGTTGAGAAACAAAAAGTTATATTTTGCCCACAGAAAATTATCTAAATGTGCTGAAGTGTTTAGGTTGTGATAGAGGAAGGAATGATGACAGAAGGAAACTTTAAAATCTGCTTGCAAAATGGAAATAGAAGCAGGTCACAGTGAGCCCTGAATGTCATTATTTTAAAATTTGAATGTTTAAAAATTAGGAGCCATGAAAATATTTGACAAGTGGAACAACGTCTCTAATCTATAATTTAGAAAACAATTTAAGGGATATATTAAAGTGTTGTGAGATTGTAAAGAGGGTACCCACTTTTATTACATATATCTAACTGATTTCTAAAGAGGGTTTGAGACAGTTTATAGAATTGATAAATAAAGGTGTAAAAATAGGAGCCGAGTAAATAAAGGCAAGAAAATAAGATGAAGCTTTAGTAACGATGCTACCAAACACACCAACAACAAAAGCAAGAATTCAGTATTGATAGAAGTGGCCCAGAAGTTTAGCTCTGAACCTCTTAATGGCAGGAAATAGGAACGATGATTACTTATAACTGAGATCCTGCTTGTTGTGTCACAGAAAAAAATAGAAGCAATCAGAAGAGACTTTCCCTATCATCCCTTTACCAGCCTACCTGTGTGAATTCCCACATGCTCTGCCATCTTACTACAGATGAACTGTCCGTACTCTTCTGTAAAGCCAGCTCCTCCATTTGCCCTTTGGCTGCAATCTCCTTGTCTTCTCAACGTGTTCCTCTAGCAATCTCCATTCTCTCCTGCATTTCCAGTTTTCCCTGTCGAATCATTCCTATCAGCATAAAAATATGTTGTGTTTTTTTAATCTTTAAGAAGCAAACAAAGCAAACAACCTAAGGAAAACTCCTTTAATTAGGCTTCCTTCTCCTGTACTACTCTACCCATTCATCATGAGAAAATGCTAATCAAAACGGCAGTGAGGAAAGAAAAAAAAAAAAAAAAACAAAAAACTGCAGTAAGGCCAAGTAAGGTGGCTCTTACCTAACAGTGGGAGACCAAGGCAGGAGGATCCCTTGAGGCCAGGAGTTTGAGAACAGCCTCAGCAATATAGTGAGATCCCCATCTCTCTAAAAATTTTAAAAATTAGCCAGGTGTGGTTTTACATGCCTGTAGTCCCAGCTACTTGAGAAGCTGAGACAGGAGGATCATCTGAGCTCAGGATTTTGAGGCAGCAGTGAGCTATGATTGCACCACCTTACTCCAGCCTGGGCAACAGAGAGAGATCCTGTCAAAAAACAAAAGAAAACAAAAACTGCAGTAATGCAGTGAGATTTATTAGTCAATTTTTAGACTGGCAAAACCTCAAGTCTTCGTAATCTCTCTATGGACAAGGCTTATGGAAAAACTCTTACATGTTGCTGGTAGAAGTGCAAAGTGGTACAGCTGTTATATAAGGGAATCTGATAATAAATATAAAAACTACAGATGATTTACTTTCTCATGCATTATCTCAGAGAATCATTTTAAGAGAAATACTTGTATGGACAGAATGAGATATCACAAGCTTGTTTGCTGAAACATCATTTATAGTAGCAAAGGTTTGAAAAAACTCTTAATTCTCGATTAATAACAGATTGGTTATATAAACAGTGCTACAGCCACTAATGGAATTCTATGTACCATTTTTAAAAAAGGATCTCTAAACTACTGATATGGAAATATCTACTGATAGTTAAAAATGCAAGTTGCCTGCTGGGGGTGGTGGCTCATGCCTGTAATCCCAACCCTTTGGGGGCCGAGGTGGGCAGATCACCTGATGTCAGGAGTTCAAGACCAGCCTGGCCAACATGGCAAAACCTTATCTCTACTTAAAAAAGAAAAATTACCCAGGCATACTGGCGCACACCTGTAACCCCAGCTACTCAGGAGGCTCAGACAGGAGAATTGCTTGAACCCAGGGAATGGCGGTTGCAGTGAACTGAGATTGTGTCACTGACTGCATTCCAGCCTGGGCTACGAGCCAGACTCTGCCTCAAAAAAGAAAAGCAAGGTACCCAATAATTTTTAAGATTTCTGACCTTTTGTAAAAGGAAGAAATAAGAACATGTATTCATGTTTGCTTGGATTTGCATAAGGAAACTTTAAAAGTTAGCAAAAATGATTGCTCATAAAGGATGGGCTGGGGAATTAGAAAAACATCTGTTGTAATAATTTTCAGTCTTATTATCTCTTTTAAGCTCTCATATACTTTTATGTAAAATAGAAAATGATTTTCTCAAATTGTGTATTATATTTTCTTTGGAACAAAATAATCTGTATATATAGCACTTGCTAAATTTTCTATTATATTTTGTCATAAAATTATTTCTTAAAAATTCTGTTCCTAGATCCATATTTATTCTCTCGGAATGACACTGTATTGGGGCGCAGATCATGAAGTGCCTCAGAGCCAAGTAAGTTAAGTTTTTACAGTTGTTACACTTTTTACATGTGTGCAGTTTTACGCCTTTTGTCATAGCTCTTCCACACATTTATATGTGTTCTACAGTGTACGGTCAGGTATATCAGCATTCCTATAGAGGTTGTTTACATTAATAATGTCATACTTTCAGAATGAATTTACAATAAAGTACTAAAGACACTATTTTTAAGATATTCTTAGAATTGTAGCAATCACTACCCAAGCTTCAACAACTTAGTCTGTGAGATGTAGCTGGCCTCTTCAAAAATTATAGCAAAAGAAATGGGAATGTACCTCATTTTATCTAATTTGGTGACTGTTAAGAGAGATTGGACATCCCTTGTCTTTGATGATTCATTCTACTGAAAGTGATAGCTCTTTTGATGCAAAAACTCTAGGAATAGTAGCCCTATGTCTCAGAGCGTAGTGTTAGAGAATGTCATAGCTTTTTCCCTTGGCATGTCAATCACACATCATACTTCACTACCCCTACAGCAGCAGACACACGTATTAAAGTAACACTTGCTGAGGTCTTGGGCCCTGATTGCCATTGAGCTGCTTCTAGTTATTATTTTCTAAAATAATTCTGATTCCTAAAGACCGATATAAACATAGTAGTAATAGTAATTGAAAATTTAAAAATAGCCATATTTCATCAAGGCAAGATATAACATATAGAATTAGGTTTCATTTTAGGTCTTTATAAGTCAAAACCCAAAATAACTAGGTGTGTTTTTTCTGATTAAATATAAGAAGTAACAAGCATTTTAGGCTTTTATTCTAAAATCCAAACATCTTAAGATCCATCAACGATAAATGATATTCTTCATTTCGTTTGATTTTATGTCATGAAAAAAATGTATGTTTTCTTTCTCTCTTCAGTTTCAATTCTGTAAATATAAACGAGAAGGTTAAATTATTACTGGAAATACTGGTGTCCTATATTATGCAACCTAACTTGTAAAATGTGATTTCAGTCTATAACACATTATGCTCTTTTCTGATAGCTGAAAATAAAGTCAATATCAAATACAAATAGAGGGTCAATATCAATAAATATAAATTAGAAGGGAAATATTAACTTGTATTTTAGAATCAGAAATCAAAATATTTTAGAAATATTTAACATTAATTCAAAAGTATTTATTAAGTACCTACCTTGTGTCAGATACTGTTAGACACTAGGACTATAGTGACCCATACCTATGAAGTTTTTGGAAGGAACAGACAGCTAAACGGCTGATTACAAAATAATGCAGTAAATGCTATGTTAGGGAAAATGGAGGACGCTATGGAAAACAGAGTTCATACTTTTGGTTTGGCTTGGAGGGAGAGGACAAGTTTTTTAAAGGACATTGCATCTAAGCAAATACCTAAAGGATGATATATTAATACTACCCAAATGGACGGGAAGTGAAAAGGTCATAGGAAAGGCATTTTTTTTAGACCAAAGTGGATATACCAGTTTAAAGTGTCATCAGCTTGGAGGTGAGTTTTAATTGCTCCACTCCTTACCTATTCTTGTATTCTTAGTATTTTTATTTTTCACTATTTTATTGGGTGTGTAGTAGCTTCTTCTTGTAGTGGTTTTAATTTGCATTTCTTAGTGAATAATGATGTTGGCCACTCTTTCATGTGCTCCTTGGCCATTTATATATAATATTCCACAAAATATGAAACCAATTTTTTAAAAAGCCCTCACATTCTGGCTTCTCTGGCCAACATAATGAGAATCTATATTTAAATGGTCTTGAGGCATTATAGTATTTTAAATCTCCTTTAAGTTATCGTGGAAGTATCTAATTATATACGTTGACTGTATTATATTTTATGTAATATTATGAAAGTTTATTCCCTCAAATGGGGTGTGGGGGTATGTGTGTGTGTGTGTGTGTGTATACACGTGTGTGTACATATAGTAAGTGTTTATCAAAACATTTGAATAACCCAAGAATTTCACTATTTTATATTTTAAAATGCTTGGAGTTTTTCTGTACTTCCTATCTAGGGAAGTATAAGTTAACCATCTTCTACTAATATTTTTTTGGACCATAAGAAGGTAAAACACAGTAAGATACTTATGCTAATAAGGAATTTATTTCCTTCAAGTATGTGAAGTGTATTTTAGTGTGATTCCTGTGATTCCTAGAATGATTTGTCTCATTAAAAAGAATATTTGCTCACATTTATTAATGTGGCTTTTCCTTTATTTATATTCAGCCTATCAAGCTGGGAGATCATCTCAACAGCATACTGCTTGGAATGTGTGAGGATGTTATTTATGCTCGAGTTTCTGTTCGAACTGTGCTGGATGCTTGCAGCGCCCACATTAGGAATAGCAATTGTGCACCCTCATTCTCTTATGTGAAACACTTGGTAAAACTCGTTCTGGGAAATCTTTCTGGGGTAAGCTACAGTTACAATGGTAAAAATTGTCATATTTTAAAATTTAGTGGATATCACAAAAGTTCTTTAAAGATACTATATAGGTAGCGTTTTCTCAATGAAGACTAAAAATGGAAAATTTAAGTTCTTCTTCTAATATAAATTGTTTATTTCAAACAATACTTAAAATTTAGAAGCTCATTGCAATAAGTATAGATTTTGCGAAGTTATTCCCCAAAGTATCATAGAATGATAGCATGTTTGAGCTGAAAATGTCTACCCTTGTTTTCTTTCTTAGATTTTGTGAACACCTAGAAAAAAATGTATTAACATGAAAATGGGTTTTAGAAATATTTAAATGTACTTTTGGTTGCTTTACAGCTATTTCTGGACCACTCATTTGTTTGCATCTTGTAGGTATTTCCCAAACCTTCACTTTCCCTCCTTTTCTGAACACTGCTGCCTAGTACACAGAGAGAATCCATGCTTGTATCCCTGACAGATTTCCCCAAGACCTGGACTCTTCTGTTTTTTCTCTTGTCTTGGATATGAAGAATCCCAAGAATAACCAATGCTCTATCTTACCTGAAAGTCCCACCTCTGTTCTGCATTTCTAAGGCTGTATTCTATCTTGTTTGCACTATCTGATCTGGATGTATAGTTTATCTGCTCTTATCTTTAGCGTTATAGTCCCTGAGTGTTGGTCCTTCTTCTTCGTACAGGTTACAAATTTACCACTGCCACACAGTGTTCTTGTTGGCTTCCTCAGAATTCCTCATCAGTAGGGGTTTAGTTCCCATCTTAACCAGGATGTCAGATGGCTGCCAGGAATATATCCAAATTCCACACCATTTTCCAGTTGATAACTGACAGGTCCAGAGAACTTTTAGACAAATGGTTTGTAAACTCTTCCCCAAGAAACCTTTGCAGTCCTATAGTAAAAGGAAATGTAGTAAGTAGAGGCTGAATAAATGGGTTTCTTGGTTGCCCATTTTCCATCTTTAACTAGAGCAGTTTCAGTTTTATTTGATCTGTTTGTTTCTGCATGTGATTTTTTTTGAACAAAGGTAAAGCTGTTAAAAATTCTATGAAAATCATCTGTTTAGAACAAAGTCTCTCACATTGTTTTTAATATTTTTGTTCAAAAAAATTCCTCTATACTATGCTTAAGAAAAAAACTGAAGGAAAATTTCACTGCAGAACTTCTTAGAGCCTTAATATAATAGACTGTATTACTAACCTTCAAGAAGAATAGGCATGTAAATGAAGCATTTCCCAGACTTACTTGGTCTTGGAGGTCTTTTTTTCACAAACATTCTCATAAGACTAATATTCTTTAAAACTTCACTTCATGGATAAGGAAATTGATACCCAAATAACTATGGGATTTGAGTTTTCTATTAGTCAGTCCAGGGACTTTTTAATTACACCACATTTTCTCTAAGACTTTTGTGCTGTTTGCTAATTTTACTCCTATAGTAAAATTGTGAGAGAGATATTTGTTCTGTCTTTGATTGAAGAATTATTTTTCTGTCTCCATAGAAATTCTATTGGCTATCTAATAATTGCCATATTACATATAAAATCTTCATCCCTTTGAGGTTTAGCACTTAGGTCTCCTTATTATAGTGGATCTTTATTGTTCATTTATTTATGAAACCTGTGCTAGAGACTGTAGAAGATACAAATTTGAATAAAATATTTCATCTAGGCTGGGCGCGGTGGCTCACGCCTGTAATCCCAGCACTTTGGGAGACCAAGGCAGGCGGATCACGAGGTCAAGAGATCAAGACCATCCTGGCCAACATGGTGAAACCCCGTCTCTACTAAAAATACAAAAATTAGCTGGGCATGGTGGTGAGCGCCTGTAGCCCCAGCTACTCGGGAGGCCGAGGCAGGAGAATTGCTTGAACCCAGGAGGCGGAAGTTGCAGTGAGCCAAGGTCGCGCCACTGCACTCCAGCCTGGCGCCTGGCGCCAAAGTAAGACTCTGTCTCAAAAAAAAAGAATATTTCATCTAAGAGTTTTTATCTAAAATGCCATAACCATTTGCTTAATTATAAAATGAAAGAAGGCTGTAAAAAGATACACAGTAAAAACTTTAACATCTATGAGAGTTTGAAGAAAAAGGATACAAATTATGACTGCATTGAAAAATAGCACTTTGTAGCTGAGCATGGTGGCGCATGCCTTTAGTCCTAGGTACTTGGGAGGCTGAGGTGGGAGGACCACTTGAGCCTGGGAGGTCAAGGCTGTGATAAGCCGTGATCACACCACTGCAGTCCAGCCTAGGCAACAGAATGAGACCCTACCTCAAAATAAAAGAAAAAATAGCACTTTGAACTACATCCTGTAGGCTAGATAGAAAGAGTAATCGCAGAGGAAAGTGAATCTGGATAAAGGCTGTGAAATAGAAAAGCAGGTATGTTTGGGGAACAGTATGGCATAGGGTGTATCATGGGGTTATTTAATGGGAGAGAAAAATAGAAGGATCAATTGGAATCAGCATGTAGAGAGCCTCCCTTCACAAAGACAATTTTTTTTTTTTTAATAGAGACAGGGTTTCACCATGTTGGCCAGGATGGTCTCCACCTCTTGACCTTGCAATCTGCTCACCTCGGCCTCCCAAAGTGCTGGGATTACAGGCGTGAGCCATCACTCCCTGCCAAAGACAAATTTTTACTAAGTATAATAATGTTCCCCTTACCTTTCTGTTGCTCTTCCTCATCTCCTAAACACTGGATAGAAGTAATTGCAACGGCTACCTTTTTTCAAGTGTTTTTTACTTTGTGCCAGGCACTATACTAAGGAGTTTATGTGCGTTATCACGTTATTCATCATAACAACCTCAATTTAATAGAGACACTTTTATCCTCATTTTAGAAGGCATGAAACTAAGGCTAAGAAAGATTAAATAACTTGCACATAGCTACAGATATGGTAAATGACAAAGACATTGGAGCTGGGTGTTTTTGATCCCAATATATTACTTAAAGCTTTTGCCTTCAGTAGCTGATAGAATGAGTTAGTCTTTCACTAGTGTGAAATTCATTCTAAGAGACCATCATTCTTACTTAAAATTAATTAGTGTGGGGTAAAAATCAGCAAGCCAGCTTACTTGTCTAGGTTTTTCCACTGATTTAATGTTATACTATTTGGACCACAATTTTACTTATCTGTAAAATAGGAATAATAATATGTGTCAATCACCTATATTATTAAACTGTTGTGAAAGTAATTATTTCCCTATTAATGAGCTACTTTGTGTTCCTTAGAAGTTTCCTTGCTATTTCTCCCTTCATCTGTAACATGAGGATAATACTGTCTACCATATGAGGTTGACTGAGGATTAAATAGCACAAAGTGTGCACCTAACATGTAGTAACTGTTCAATAAACAATAGTTATTAATAGTTATTAATAGTAACTTCCATGTAGGAATTTTCAAAGATGTGGGATATTTACTGTCTTTTCAGTCGCTGACAGTACCGTATAATCTGAACTAATATCATTTATACAACTTAAATAACATTATTTCAGAAATACTTCCATTTGCAAGTCTTCTTATAGGTAGAAAACATAATGCTTGAGCCATGAATATACTACCTTAGATAAGTTTTTAATCCATACTCAAGCAAGATTCACTAATGGATCAATACTAAAACATTTCTGTGGGGTGTGTGTGTGTGTGTGTGTGTGTGTGTGTGTAAACAAATACGTATGCGTACTCTTGGTGCTAGATTTAAGTAATTTCTCTTTACCATTCTCTCTTCCATTTATAGTGACATTTCTCCTGTCGTTGCTCACCTGAATAAAAGACTGTGATCTGTCCATTTTTTTAGCCTTTATAATGTGGAGTTTGACCTAATTTGACATACTTTATTTCAAGAAAATACCCTTGGTTAAAACTATTAAACTTTAAGACTACTTAAACATTTTGCTTTAAAGGGAACTCAAAAGAGCATTGATTTAAATTTGTTATCCCTCAGAGTGTCCATTTAAAGACAGCATTTCTCAGCCAGGCATGGTGGCTCATGCCTGTAATCCTGGCACGTTGGGAGACCAAGGCAAACAGATCACTTGAGGTCAGGAGTTCAAGACCCGCCTGACCAACATGGTGAAACCCTCTACTAAAAATACAAAATTTAGCTGGGTGTGGTGGCTTGCTCTGGTAGTCCCAGCTACTCTGGAGGGTGAGGCACGAGAATTGCTTGAACCCGGGAAGCGGAGGTTGCAGTGAACCGAGATCCTCCAACCTGGGCAACAGAGCAAATCTGTCTCAAAAAAGAAAAAAAAAAAAAAAAAAAAGACTTAGCATTTCTCAAATGTAATTTCTAGCAGGTAAGATCTATAAAATTATTTTGGAAAGTAATTTAAATCCTTAATGCATAATCAGGAGAAAACTTTATTATACCAAAATTAATGTGGTTTTTAAATTATAATCTAACTTAAGAGTAGTAGTTGGTTGGGGAAAAAAGACTTCAAGTTTACTGTTTTCAAATAGAACTCATTTTAGCAAGTTTAATCTAATGGTGTTTTCTAGTTATTAGGTTACTCTTCAGTCACTGCTTCTTGCCTTTTAATTTTCTAAAATGAATTGGCCAGCCCTGGGCTATGTACATCTGATCCAAGAATACAAATTACTGTACAAATACAATAGGACGTAGAGTCTCATTGTTTTATACTATGTCCTCCAAAAACCATGTAACTAGTGTCATTCTGTAGATAGTTACCATGAAAACAAAAGGGAGATCCTTTTGTCAAACTTGATTTTTTATTACCTGTGTACAGACAGATCAGCTTTCCTGTAACAGTGAACAAAAGCCTGATCGAAGCCAGGCTATTCGAGACCGATTGCGAGGAAAAGGATTACCAACAGGTAAGAATATATTAATAGGAAATTTCTAGGCTTTAATCTTACCCCATTTTTTTTAACAAAATTATACTTACCTGGCTTTGAAATCTGGTAGTTGAGACTATGATTAGAACACAAGTGTAGAAAGTCGAGGTAGGGAATAGACAGGAACACTAGCTACATTAAAAAATAATTTCATTAAAGTTACGCAGAAAACATTATTAATATAGTTAGGATTCCCAGAGTATATTATTTCCCTTTCCAGTGTTGGTATACCAATAATAATATCATTTATTTACTTTATCATGGTATTTCATATTAAAAATATTTTTTAAAGCATGACTGAATAAACACATGCATGTTTATGAACATAAACACTACTGAAACAAAAGTTTCAGAAAACATTTTTCTTACTGCACTCTGATATTTTCTATACTATTTCTTTTTTTTTTTTAATGCTAGTAATAACTCACTAAATTGATTTCATCATGGAGTTATCAAATACTACCTTAGGTTATATGATACTTAGTAAATAAAAACTAATGATGAATAGTGGTTTTGCTGTTTGTCAATAGCATAATGTAATTATGTATCCTATGATAATAATTAAATTGATTTTTTTTTAAAGAAATGAATGGAAATTTCAGGTTGGGCATAGTGGCTCACACCTGTAATCCCAGCACTTTGGGAGGTCGAGGCGGATGGATCACCTAAGGTTAGGAGTTCAAGACCAGCCTGGCCAACATGGTGAAACCCCGTCTCTTCTAAAAATACAAAAATTAGCCAGGCGTGGTGATGGGTGCCTATAATCCCAGCTACTTGGGAGGCTAAGACAGGAGAATCACTTAAACCTGGGAGGCGGAGATTGCAGTGAGCCAAGATCTCACCACTGCACTCCAGCCTGGGCAACAAAGAGCAAAACTGTGTCTCACAAAAAAAAAAAAAGAAAGAAAGAAAAGAAAAGAAAAAGAAATGAATGGAAATTGCAAACACTTGAAATAAAAGTAAATATAATTTTATGTGACAATTTATTTTTCATTGTTAAGTTTCAAGCATGGCTTATTTATAAAATAAACTTTTGATTTTACTGATTATCTTTGTTCTTTTCTTATCAAGCAATATTGAATCATGATAATCTAAACATTAACAAAAATACTTTTTTAGATCTAGTCTTAGATCTCGGGGCTAAGTAGAAGTAAATGTACAAGTTGCTTAAATATATTCTAATAAAATATATTCTAATTGATATAGGTTGTAAAACAGATTAAAAAGTTAAGATTTTAATTTAATCAGAACATCAGAGAAGGCTGTCTTATTTAAAACCTATGAGCAACTCTAATTGTGAAAACTAAATGTAGACTTTGACTATCTGAACCAAATGCTTTACAGAGTCAGAACTCTCATATCTGAGAGGAAGGAATATATAAGTTAAAGAAAAGCAGTAAAATTGTTTCTAAGGAAGTGATTTTGTAATGGTACAGTTAAGTACCTGTCTTGGTGCTTCTATTTTAATTGTGAATAAAGACTATATTTCTGAAAAGAAATTTTTGCTTTCATATCATCAGTGTAGTAACTTATTTCTGGTTAGAAATAAATTACTGCACTGATAATATGAAAGCTATGATATAAATTACTATAGAAAATGTTTTTTCTTATACATATATAATTAGTTTATATGTTGGTCAAAAAAATACAATGTGGTGACAATTTTGAAAGTATTTTTCATATTCCTTGCACATACTTTCTTCCTACACTTGTGTCCCCATACTGTGCTTCTGTCCCTTTCTTTTTATAGGTAAAAATCTGTTTATACTGTTCTAGGATTTGAGATAGTATATAGTGTAAACTTTAGCACTAAGCATAGCAGCAATTTATTAACGGATCAAATTTTCACTCAGTCTCCTATTTTACAATTGAATAATAACAGAAACTTATAGATGAATGTCAATAGCAAGGTGAAAGAATCCTTTGGGAGACATAATGAACGTTTTAATAAGTGAAACATTAGATTTAAAAGACATTGTTGTTTTTCTTATTTATCTTTTTCTATTTTCTCCCTCTCTCTTTCCTCTCCCCACTTCCCTCTTTCCTCCTTCCCTACCTCATTTCTTATTTCTCTTTCTTGTTCTTTCTCTAACCTCTTTCAGCAGTTCTCTACTATCGTTTCCTACTACCATTAAATGGCCATGTTATGTAATTGAAGTTTATTTGCTTATTTGTTACTTCTTGATTTAATAACTGTAATGTATTATTAATTTTTGCAGACAGCTTATTTTTTCTAAGAATAAAAAATATTCACATATATTTATTTATGTATATACAACTCCCATTCTATCTCCCTTTCCATTGTGGATCTGTAGAAAGAAAAAGGTTGAGCCTTGAAATATTTAGTTTATCAAATTGTAAGAATTATCAAATGCTAATGCATTTGATTTTATTACTTTCAATGATTCAGAGGTTTAATGTTTCAGAAACTAATTGTTACATAGTATTTTAAAGATAGCAATAAAGAGATTGTACTGAGTCTACACTTGATAACATATTTTAAATAACAGGTTATTTGTCATTTGCATATATACATACATTTGTTTCATAATGGACATTCATAAATGTTAAGTTTTCTGGATATATAGATGCTGGGGATAGGGAAAACCTATTAAGTACATTAGTTTTTATAGGTGTTCAGTGTATATTTGTTGATTGAATGAGAAAAGGTTTTAGAGAAATACTAGATTTTGAAATATAATGTATTTGTAGTATAATTATTTAATAGCTCTATAAATATGTGAGACTATAGTTTAGCCTATTTTAAACATTAAGTTCTATGAAAAAGAAAACATCTTGGGTCATATTAATAGACCATTTTCTTATTATAACAACAAAAATCGGAAGTTTTAATACAGATTTTTGTGGCTTTTATGTGATTTTGTTTTTATAATACTAAGAAAGATTTAGTATTATTTTCCAATAGTTCCTTAGAATTCTTATTATTAATATTCTGTTCTAATGCAGTTAAGGAAGCATTGACTGCCATGACTTTACAAAATTAACAGAGAAATAAAATCCTTAAGTAAATTGTCCATTGATTTTATCCTCTAATAGTCATACTGGAGAATAAAATCTCCTTTATATCTAAACTCAAGAGAATTTGTGAGTAATTATAATTAGTCACTCAGGATACACCAAATTTTGTTTACATTTCTATTTTTTAGTAGAAGTAAAGGTCCTAATAGTGAAATAATACCCTTATTTGGATCAAGTACAAGGGAAGAGGATTCTTCAGAACTTCTTAGCCATCATTGGCTAAGAAGTAGTATTACACAAGCAGTATTACACAAGTGTTCTTTTCATTTACCTTTTACAAATTTTAAAACAGCATTTTAAGGACAGAACCAATATAAATATACTAATTATAGCCATTACCAGGCAGAAACATCCAGCAGCTAATAGTCAACTACATAAACTAATTTTAAAAGTTTAAGATTGAAAATATATATATATATCTCGAAGAAGAAGAAGTAATTCTTCTAAGATGCCTAGGACACTTGGCAGTGCCAGTTCTTAACTGTCAGTGGTCAATTGCAGCAAAGCAACCTTGTAGTACGTTATCAGTAAAACATTTTCTTCAATGTGCACCAACCTAAAATCTGTATGTGGTGATACCATTAGTTTATTGGGCTCCTGACTGCAGTCTTTAATAAAGAAAATGTTTGGATGTGCATTGAGATACAGAATTAGTTGGAAAGAAGTAAGCAAATTTTGGAATAATGCCTTATACCTAGTGATTTAATTGTTCAGCTCAAACATAATAAAATTTTTCATCTGTAAGTAAATGACCTTAAAATGTCTCTCCATATATCTTACCTCCAAGATCTGTTGCAGAAGCTAATGCCTAAACTAGTGAGCTGTCTACCCCTACTTTGTTACCTAATACTGCCACTACTGATAAAATAGTTTCACTGAGGAGAAAGAAATCAAACATTTCCTGTCAAGCTTAAGGTGGAAACTTACACTATTATTATACCAACATGATGCCGCTTCAGAACTGAGGCATATTAATAATATCATGGGGTTATTTTAATGCACTTGAACACATTTGTGAGGATACATGGGGACTTGGGGAGCTTCTTTTAATATTGAAATGTCATTTCAAAATTTACCTCTAAGAGATGTGAATTTTTGAGTCTGTGTGAAGTGAAAGGTGAATGATGATATCCAACGTAGGATAATGTTAATCGCATATAACAAAAATAGTTAAAATATAATGTAATTTATAAGGAAGTCTTTTTCAGCTTAATTAAAATAAATGGAATGTGTTCTGTTACAAAGATTTTTTATGTTCTTGAACTCTTACCCAAGGAATACAAGTATGAAACCTTTTATTTGTAAATAAAGTATATTTCTTGTTTCCCATTTAGCTTTTAGCAAGCTATGCATTCTTGAGAAGGAAAATGCTTAGGGCCATTGAGGCGATCTAATCAAGCAGTAATGTTAATTGGAAATAGGGTGATGGCAGTGGAATTTAGAATACATGAAATAATAAATACCTTTGAGAATTTAAATAATCATCATTTACTGATAGATTTGATATGGGGATTAAATAAGGTAGAAGATTTAAGGATGGTGCCTATATTTAGTTTTGAACAATCAGTTGTTGAATAATGGGGCCACTTATTGTAATAGGAAAGACCGGGGAAAAATGGACAGTTTTGGATGTGGAAAACAGAAGATCAGTTTTGAGCATGCTGCAGTTGTGGTTCTTCTGAAGTATAAGTTGAAGTTTCATTATATATGATTAGAACTCCCTAAGCGTATCAGTTTGGGAGCTGCCAACATATAGGTAATATTACAGCCTTGTTAATGGAAGAAATTATATAAAGACAAAGTAAGTAGATGGAATTCTAAAACTGACACCTAAGGAAATCCAACATTTGGATATCTAATAAAGGAAGGAAAACCAAAGTCTAAGAGTGAGCAGTCTGACAGGTAGGAGAAAGCCAGGTATGTAAATAGAGGAAAGATTGAGTAAAGGATGGTCATCATAATCAGTTGTTACTGAGAAGTAAAATATGTATACCAAAATGTACATCTGATTTGGCAAGCAGAAATCATTGGCCATACCTAATGAGAATTGCTAATGTATGGAGTAGGTGGAAGCTGATTAAAGTGGGTAGAATAATGAATGGGAAGTAAGAAATGGGAAGATAGCAGTAGCTAGGGGGAAATGTGCTTAACAGAGGAATGGTTTTGTTTTATTTGGTTTGACTATGGGAGATACTAGATTATGTTCACATACTAATGGGAATATTCAATAGAAAGGACGAATAATGAAAATAGAAGGAGATAGCAACAGAGAATTAAAGAAGTAAAATCTTTGATAAAGTAAAATGAGGGGGGAATCCAGAATACATATTGGGGATTGGCCTTCAACTGGTAGGAAATTTCATCTTTTAAGATGACAAAGAAAAGAGTAGACATAGTAGTATAGAATTACTCATGGAAAGATGAGAAAACTCTCCTCCAACAGCTCCTGTTTTCTTGGAGATATGATCACACCTTAAGCTAAAAGAGTAGGGAGTTAAGGTAGAAAATGTGAAAAATGAGGAAAAGTGAACAGTCATTGTGGAAAGTTAACAGACTTACTATTAACACATGATATTGCTTGTACAAAGTGGTTGACTATGAATTTATGGTATTGCCAAATACCCACTTGTTTGGTGCTTTTCCAAGTTTTGACTACTTGGGAAACTACTACTTTGGTAGTAAAGACAGCAGAATAAGGCAGATGGTTGAGTTCATCTATCTATGGTTTATGATCCTGAATCTTTTCTTTTTTTAAATCTAATGTGTTCTATCAATTTTCAAGAATATCTCTGTTCTCTATTTAATAAAATTTTAAATTAATTAGTTCCAAAATGTGGTTTTTAAGAATATAACTTACCTCTAAAATACTGTAACACAGACATACATTTATCAGTTTTCAAATTATCTTAGATTAGAAGCTGGAGTCTGTGACAATCTGTGTCTGGATGTGGTATGGTATATTTCTTGGTGTTCTTTATATGTTGTGCCCCAAATATAGATGTAATCCTTATTTACACTTGAGTAGATTCAGGGGAAGATGAGGTACAATAAAAGCACAATGTTTTAATCTTAATCAATTATTTGCTGCCATTCTGAAATGAATTCTCTTTTTAAAGATTTTTTTAAGGTAAAATTTGTTTTGAGAGAATTAAAGCTTATAGTTGTTACACTGAAGAGGCAATTGATGTCTTTAAATAAACAAGCAATTTATTATTAAGCAGGTTTTAGTCATTATATAGTGGGTAGAATATTAAAAAGATCACAGAAGGTAGCACAGGAAATCTTCAGTGTTTATGGGCTATTGAGTTAGTAACTATAAAGTATTTACCTACATTTCTTTTTTCACTAGTGGACATATATGACTTTTTGTTGTTGAATCTATGGATTCACAAAATTATTTACTGGATGGACATTTTTGGTGTATGTCACATTTATACACTACTACTACCTTTAAGAAAAAGTAGAATAAGTGTTGATTTTAACTACATCAAGGACTAAAGAATAAGAGTTGATACTTTATTACAATTGACAAATAATGGTAAATTATGTTCTAGAGGAAAAAACTTTATTAGTGCATGAGGGTCTGCCATGGAAAAATTGTTTCTTTCATAACTTAAACACAATCAAATTATTTGGATTTCAAACACAATAAAGTTTTCTGAAAACATACCTAATTATAATAAAACCTTGATACTTAAGAATTCCAAATGCTACAATCCTGTTTCTATCCAGAATATAGCAGGAATTGTTTCTTTCTTCCTTAAGTGTATTTATTTAGAAGTTCAGAATATACCAGGACTTTATACTGATATGACATATGTTTGTTATGCCTTCAGAAGTTAAAGTAGTAAATACATTCTGTTATTGCCCCCAAATAATTTCTTGGATAATGAATATTCTTCTAAACTGAATAGTATCAGAAACTTTGGTCTGCTTTTTTAAACCAAATAATCCACCTTTGATGAATATAAAATAATACCACTCAAAATGTAATTCGTTTATTGATTTTATTAGATAAGAGATAATAAACTGTGAAAAGTTATGCAAATGTAACATCTCTTTCCTCTTCCATTATCACCATCACCACCATCCCATTTCACCTCTGATCTTCCATTTGGATCATTTAGAAAATTGACACCACTTTCATTGTCAATAGCGGATTACATTCCCATTTATTTTCTTAAAATTCTGTGCATACATGATAGATTCTTATCATTCCAGGAAGAAGCTCTACTTCTGATGTACTAGACATACAAAAGCCTCCACTCTCTCATCTGACCTTTCTTAACAAAGGGCTTAGTAAATCTATGGGATTTCTGTCCATCAGAGATTCACAAGATGAGAAGGATTATTTCAAGGACATTTTATCAGATAATTCTGGACATGAAGATTCTGAAAATACATGCTCCCCTTACCAGTTCAAAACTAGTAGCCCAGAAAAAAAAGCCATCCCTGGCATTGATGTGCTTTCTAAGAAGAAGAGCTGGGCTTCATCCATGGACTTGCTTTGTACAACTGACAGAGACTTCTCTTCAGGAGAGACTGGCACATATCGTCATTGTCACCCTGAGGCAGTAACAGTGCGGACTTCAACTACTCCTAGAAAAAAGGAGGCAAGATACTCAGATGGAAGTATAGCTTTGGACATCTTTGGCCCTCAGAAAATGGATCCAATATATCACACTCGAGAATTGCCCACCTCCTCAGCAATATCAAGTGCTTTGGACCGAATCCGAGAGAGACAAAAGAAACTTCAGGTTCTGAGGGAAGCCATGAATGTAGAAGGTTAGTAATTTTGTGTGTGTTTGAGAGATAATCAAATATAAGTCTTTTAAATGTTTTTTCGAAATAAAGAAGGGTGATTAAATCATTCTACAAGTCTTATTTTCACTACCAAACCTTTGTACGGGTTGGTCTTTCTGTTCTCCCTTCCATCAAAACCCTAATCAAAGTACACTGCTTCCACAAAGTCATCCCTAATAAACATGCCCAGTCTTGTTATAGTCTCTCAATATTTGAGGCAGTATATCTTTAGATTGCAAGCTTATCAAAGGCAGGAGGCATGTTTTCTACTTCTTTTAGCTTAAATTCTCCACTGTGCCCTCTACCGTGCATTCGTGCGCTGTCTCATGGGAGGCTTCAGTAAATGACTGGTTTGTGAAAACAAGAAGCAGTCCATCATAACTGGCCATGCTAGAGAAGCAGAATGGCAGGGTTATGGTGCATTGCTTCCCAAACTACCAGCTTCAAAAAACAAGTGTTGCAGCAGAACTATAGGAGATTATAATTTACTTTGTCTGGAATAAAGCTTTGAATGATAGCACACTTTAGGTTTATAGAGTCAGCCTCAGTTTGAATTAGTTTCCTCCATTAGTAACTATGTGGTCTTTACTTGGGCTTCATCTCTCCAAGTCTAAATTACTCCATCTATAAAATAGGCTTCTCAAAATAGGTTAATTAGGTAATGAATATAAAGTGACTAATATTACATTAGTAGTGTGAGTAATATAAAAATAACTTCGTAAGTGGTAAATTCTTATTCTAGGGAAAAACTCTGTTTCAAAAATACTTGATTTCACACACAAAACTCAATGTGTCGATTGGAGTAAAATTATGTCCAAGACATATGGATAGAGGCTATTTTCAGTGTAAATAGATGTGACATATAGGTAGAGGCTATTTTTAGTATGAATAGAAGCACGAGAAAAGAAGAGAGAATTTTTAATCTAATTCTGTACCTTTTTTAAGATTCAAATTTTATAGCTGCCCTTGCTTCCTAGACAAATCCTAGGCTATAGCTTATTAAAGACAACTTTAAGATGTTTTCTAGTTCAAAAAAAAAAAAATGACATAATTAAGGGTCACATTTATTTTTAAGGTCATTATTCTAGTGTAATATTTTTTATTCATGTATTTCCTTTAAAGTATTCTAAAGATCTGTTGCTCTGTTACCTAAGTCTTTTTGTTTTGTTTTGTTTTGTTTGTTTGTTTTTTTGAGACGGAGTTTCGCTCTTGTTACCCAGCCGGGAGTGCAACGGCACGATCTCGGCTCACCGCAACCTCCGCCTCCTGGGTTCAGGCAATTCTCCTGCCTCAGCCTCCTGAGTAGCTGGGATTACAGACATGCGCCACCATGCCCAGCTAATTTTTTGTATTTTTAGTAGAGACCGGGCTTCACCATGTTGACCAGGATGGTTTCGATCTCTTGACCTCGTGATCCACCCGCCTCGGCCTCCCAAAGTGCTGGGATTACAGTCATGAGCCACCGGGCCTGGCCTGTTACCTAAGTTTTAAGCATAGCTCTGGAGCTGAACATACTTTCTGAGTTTTGTTTTACTTTGAGTAAAAGGTTTGTATTTTTTTTCAATTTCAGGAGTTGAAAATTAGTAAAGAATTTGAAATATGGAGGAAATTATTGAATATTTAATTGATATAGGTTACTATATAACATGAATTTTTCAAAAATATTAGCCAACTTTATGAGACAGTTACATATAATCTTCATTGAAAATTTTCAAAGATAGGAAGTAAAAATTTAGAAATTTGTATACAACGTTACAACTTTTAGAATTGTGATACGAAGAGATTAGGCACTTTCTATGGCTTAAAAGAGAAATCTCTTTTTTTATGTTGTACAACAGCCAGTATATGAACAATAATTTAGTCTAACCTTCTGTTGAGCATGCCCTCATGGAAACAATTATGTAAAGGAATCTTGTCCATTGTGAGGGAAAAAAAACCTTTCAATGATTCAAATAGATAAAACCATTAAAATTTTCAAAATATAATGAAGATATGTACCAATTTAGATGAGTATTTCTAACACTTAAAAGACAGAGTAGTATCTGTCTTTTTTTAATGTGAATATTAAAAATGAAATTATAGGCCAGGCATGGTGGCTCACACCTCTAATCCTAGCACTTTTGGAGGTCACAGTGGGAGAATTGCTTGAAGCCAGAAGTTCAAGACTAGTCTGGGCAACATAGAAAGACCTCATATCTTCAAAAAAAATTGTTTTAATTAACCAGGTGTGGTGGTGCACACCTGTAGTTCCAGCTACTCAGGAGGCTGAGGTGGGAGGATCACTTGAGCTGAGAAGTTTGAAGCTGCAGTGATCTGCCGTCATGCCACTACACTCTAAGCTGGGCCAAAAAGGAAGACCCTGTCTCTAATGATAGTAATAATAAAATTATAATTGCTGATGTTTTTATGTGTGATCTAACTTTAAAAAGATTATTTGTCTTAATATTTGGTAAATTAGTAGTAATGTGAATTAGTGAAACTTTGAGAATTTTTTTTACACTTGAACCTTGCTTTGAGAGTTAAATAGGAAAAACATCAAACATTAATAGAAACATATTTAATCTGTTAAATTATGCCATAATGGCCTATTTAATATATCTCATTTGCTTTTCATTACTAATAACAAAATATATTAGACTATTGTAGCATGTGATTCTATTATCTTCTCAGGTAATATTATCTTCTCAGATAATGTGTGTATGCACATGGATATAAGTGTTAAGGAAACTCAGACCAACTTGTTTCCACATACGCTTTTATATCTGCAAAGATGATGCATAATTCTCGTAGATCCTTATTTGTTCAAAACGTAACTATATATTTGATATCATTTCCAGATTTAGAAATTTTGTATTTGTTACAGAATGCACAAACAAAAGAAAATCTTTCAAAAACTATAAAATGTGCTTTGAATTGTTTGATACAGGACAATCCTGAAATCTTTTTAACTATTGAGTGTTTTCAAAAGCATTTTCTCTCATGAAGAACCTACTCGTTATTCCCCCAGAGGCTATTTTACAGCTTAGTTAAACAAACACCTGAAAATGTTGGATTATTATGAAGTTATACTACCTTAAACCTCCATTATTATATAGTAACTTGAAAGTAGCAATAAATTATGTTTGCTTTATACTAAAAGCATTATTCAAAAAGAATGTTAGAGGTTTAGAATTCAAAAGCACTAATTCTCACTAGTTGAGTAACTTTGCTGGTCTTTATGCAGTGCTTTTTCTAAAAGTGAAGTAATTTATGTTAGATGTGCAAACAAAAATGCAGATTGATAAGATGGAGATTTTAGCTACTATGCAAAGAAAAAGGAATAGAAAAATCATATAAATCCCATGTTTCTCATTTAATTCTCATGAGAGACAGGCTTCACGGATCCCTTTTATGTGTGCTAAATCAAGCAAGACAGTAAATATCATTAATGTACACAGTTTATTGTACACATTTTTTTCTTAAAATATTTGCATTTTAAACTTTTAAAAACAAATATTCTGTACAATTTTTGTGATTTTTAAATTTGGCAGTCGCTAATGGGTTTCAGTAATTTTAGAACTAGAAGAGCTCTTAGAGGACATGTTATCTAAACATATTCTTGGGCTTGTGAAGATTTAATAACATACCCAAGATCACATAACGAGTTAATGATAGAGCTTTATTATTTTGGAGATTGTAGATTTTTATCATAGATTTTCTAAGTATTGGTCTAAGGATCTCCCACTACTGTGACTTTTTTTTTTTTAAGTTGTGTTCCACATTCCTGAGCTGATACAATAATTGGAAGAAACAAAATTGCTAAATTTTAATTTGTTCTTTGGGTGTGAAAGAAGGGTTATTGTTAATAAGAAACAATTTTTCTCCAACCTCTGATATATAGCTTTTTCCTTAACCCAGGCCCCATCCCCTTGAAAGGATCCTTTACCTAAATAATCTCCTCAGCATTTCTTTAGCTAACAACCAGCTAACTAGTATATGGGACACTAGACCTTCAAATCATGGAATTTGGAATTGGAGGGAATCTGGATACCATTTAAACCAAACAGCTCATTTTCAGAGGTCCAGGGAAGTTTATAATTTGTAATCCATAATTCATAATCCACAATTCATAATCCATAACAAAGCTATATTTTGAATCCAAGTCTCTAGATCACAATAATAAGATTCTTCCACTCCGCTATCCTGATTTAAAGAAGACAACAGACACATATCAGATACATGGTTGGGACATTGGATATTCAACTAACTGCCTATGAAGTCACTTAAGTCTCTCCTCAACAAAATTACATAATTTTTAATACAGCAAAACAAGATAGTATTATGAAATAATGGCTAAAAGTGAGGCACTTTTAGTTCTTTCTGCATTAAACCATACAGTGCAGGGGTTAAGATGGAACTGCATTATGTTATCTATTGTGGTAGATAGTATTTTGGTGGGGTTCTACTATGGTTGGATCTTTAAGATAACTAATTCTATGACTGACAAGATAGGGCATAAATTATCAAAAAGCAGCGACTGGCACTGAGTGCTCTCATTACTTTGGGAACAAAATGAGACAGGAACAAAAAAGATCTCAAGAAAGAAATTGTAGTTGATATTGAAAAATTGTAAACAGAAGATTATTACTGCAATTATTAAGTTAATACTTTTCAGATAGTTCTCTACATACATAAAGCAGTAGGGAAGGGGCAGGAAGAAACATAACTTAGGTTTCTCTTGTGGTAACTGTTTTTAAAAATTGACGTTGCTCTTTTTCGTGTCATTCTTTTAATTCTACTTTCTTTTACCCTCAGAACAGGATGGTCTAATCTCTTTTTTTTTCTCAGTATTTTCTTTTCTACCTCTTCAACTCCATCCCAAGATCTGAGTATTTATCTGTTTTCTAATAGGAGTATCTGACAAATGTCTCTTTCTTTCTTGTGGTGTAATTACCATACACGCCCTATCCATTGCTCTGTGGGTTGGCAGTACATTCCTGATTATGAGATTGACTTGGAACCAGTACTGTGAGTATAGTACAAGCAGTACTCCCACACCCTGGGTGGGGATCATGAATAGCATTTGGCTTCCAACAGTTGTAACTCCTCTGCATTCTGCACAATACTAGAAAGTATGAAGAACAGATAAAACAAATTTCTACAAAAGTGGCAATGGTTAAGTGTTATTTGTTTAATTGGCTGTTAATCAACATACTTCACATCAAAATGAATATTGTTTTCTTCTTTCTAGCGGTGTGATCTCTGGTCCTAGCCTAGTTTTGCTGTCCCATGACTGCCCTATGAACAAAGCTTAGACTCTGTGTTGTGCAACTAGAATATGTAAACACTCAAGTATGGGAACCCATTCTCATTTGAGGAACCTTAATATTTCATTCGAGAAGATTGCATTTAAAAGTTTGCATTCTTATAGTTAAACTTAAGAAAAGAAAAGGGATTAATTTATAATTGTGTACGTTCATGTTCAAGTATCATGTGTGATACTTTTAGTATCTTATAATTCTTATGGAGATATATATATATTTTCAAAACTTATCTTTTATAAATTTCAAAACTAGTAAGGATGAACTATTTTAATTTTTATTTCTTTACCATATTTGCCTTTGAATAGCAAGGAAAAAACATGATTGAGTTATTTAGATTACTCCATGAGCTAAAATAAATAATTTTCATATTCATGTTTTTATTTGATTTATATCAGTTCAACAGAAGTAAATGAGTATAAGCAGGGATTTCCTGTAATATTGGTCAAATATCACATGTATTTCAGGTATTAATGACTTAATTTCTAGATTAAGAAGGCTTAATTATTAGATTATAAATGAAATGCAAATATATTTTGTGTCTCTGAAGAACACAAATTATGATGTAGATAGAATCAACACCTTAGAAAGGAAAGAAGTGTCTACTGTGTTTCCAGGGTGGGATTTTTAAAGAGATTTCTGTTTTAGGCCAGTATTGTCCAACAGAATTTCTTCAGTGGATGAAATATTCTATATCTGCACAGTCCAACTCAGTAGCTACTAGCTACATATGACTATGGAGTACTTGCAGTATAGGTAGTGCACCTGAGGAACTGAATATTTTATTTAAACTTACATAGTTACATGTGGCTAGTGGCCACCATACTGGAATATTGGACAGTGCAGCTGTAGACTATTCCCATATGACATTAGGTTAGTATAAAAAGCCAACACTCAGTTGAGGAAAGACTGGCTTCAGAACCATTTGGGAGAAGGTGAGCAATAAGTTGTTATTTAGTTTAAATCAGAATGCAACTGAGAATATGTATTTACCTTTCTTTTGATTTATCCAAGTGGAAAAATAAAGCTGCATTCTGAAATCCTAGGGAAAATTAGAGGTAAAACCAATATAGACTTTTCATTGGATGATGTAATGTTGACTTCAGGGTTCATAGAAATAATATGCTCCTTTACTGGAAATGAGGGACCTAATTTAAGTCTACCCATAGCATGATTCACATAGACCCAGTTTGGCTTTAACATAGCCACTCTCTAAGGACAGACTGAAATGTCTTAAGAAAGATTGAAAATGGAACTTCCTAACAATGGGTATCATCATATTGTTTTAAGACCCAGCAATTTTAAACTTGTTTCCGCATTTCATCGCAGTCTCCTTATCTCTCCATTTGTCTGTCTGCCATGCAAGTTTGAATATGTTTATTCTCTGCTGTCAGCCATTTGCAAATATTCCATCACCTGAACAAGATAAAATTCTGGCTCCTTGGATCATCATACTTGAGGTTCCCCATGATTATATCTTTTATCTCATCTTTTAGCATTTCATATATCACACCTCACTCCCACACCATGTACACATTCTCATTTTCTCCCTCTCTCCCTCCGTCCCTTTTTCTTTCTCTCCTTCTCCCCAGTTCCTTCCTTCCTCCTTGCCTCCCCAGTTCTGAGTATGTGTGTATGTAGAGAAATACACACATACATACACACACAAACGTGTGAATGGATGAATAGATGATTGATTGATTGATTGATTGATCTACCTACTTACCTACCTACCTACCTACCTACATATTTATAGGCCATTTAATATCTTCTTGTCTTTATTCACACAGCATTCTGCCTTAAAACTCTCAAAGCTTTCAGACATTGACGGTTCAGGAATCTTTCACCTCCCCACTTTAGGATGATGATGGCCTGTTTTGCATTGAAATTACTGCTTTTCAGGAGCTTGTCTTTCCTCCTACAGACCTTGAAAATTTGGCCTGGTCTAATTCATAGCTGTATCCTAAGTGTCTGCCACTACACCTGACATATAATAGGCACTCAGTAAATGTTTATTAATATAAACAAAGTTTTGCAATGTGGCTATTAAAGAATTTTAATATATGCAGTGGTACTATTTCAGATAATGGGTTACAACAATATTCTCTGGCAAATTATACATGTAGTGAGGCGAAATCTTACCTCCTCTTCCTCTGTCTTGTCCAACTCTATGAGTAAGCTCATACACTTTTCACTTATAACCAGAACAACCAACAGAGAATGTAATTGATTTCCTATTGAACTCTGTACTCTTTGAAAGTTTTAAAAATGACAGTGAAGTCATAACAGTGAATCCTTGAAGATTCTGGAAGAGTGATACAGTGAGCCTAGCCCAAGTCACAGCCAACTATGTGGCTACTATATCAACACCCCCATAGAGGGAGTTGGAAACTGTTCATTCTTTCTGCTATCCCTACTCTGTGTATATTTTTAGATCTATTGAGTGACGAACAGTTTACAGAGCATTTTTCCATATGTCCTTACTTTTTAACATATATTCACACTTGTATGAGGTTTGTTCGCCCAGGTTAAAAATTTTATTCATTATGTCTAGCTCTCAAGGTATTTTAGAAAATGTTCTATTGATTGCAGTGTGGTGTAATATAGAATACAGTAGACCCTAGTAAACACATAAAAGTTACAATCACCTATTTCTCAAAATTATTCTCCTATAAAAGAAGAATAGAGAACACTTTATATATGAATACATAATATTGTTAGTGTGTTTTTCTGCTTTGTTTGAAAATTGAAATATTTTGTTAGGACCCATATCCTTTAAAATCTGGGATTTTAAAAATGATTTATAGTTCTGCACCACAAAACCAATCATTTTAGTTCTTTTTGAAACTTGCATCTGTAATTTTGGTCATATATTAAAGGTAAAGACATACCAAGGTAAAAGTGGTTATTTAATACTTGCTGCAGTTGGCTGAGTCTCACTTTCTACATATTACTTGTCTGAGCTTCAATGTGTGTCACTTGTAAATGGTGTTTTCAGATTATAATTTGTGCTGGCTTAGATTCATTTTAATGTCAAAATTGTAGACTTGAATGTTTCATCTGAAACAGCTTTAAGCCCAGAATATTATGCAAATCTTCATAATCCAAGTCTGATCTCCTAAACATTTAAAGTATAGTGTGCATGATCGCATGCCACAACTTTATGTGGTAAAAGTGCTAATTGTGTTAAGTAGTGGTAGAAATTGTGACTCTTAGTTGTCAAGAACTTATGGCAAAACACACTTGCCTATTGAAAAACTGCTTTTCATTGTTGCTGTATAAACGGCATCAATAAAATAGAATCACTGTGAATTTTGTTCAGAGGATAAGATTACAGATAAAGGATGATAAAATATTTGTTAAGTTTTTATACCTCATATTCTGACAAAAAGTATACTCTTAATTATGGTAAAATAGTACTAGAGATGAAAGATTATTTTCTAATTTCAGAGTATGCGTTATTATAGAATCTGTATAACTAGACTTCTATGCAAATCTTAATGCTTTGGTTTTTAAAAAAAAATTTTTTTTTTGACAAGGTCTTGATCTGTCTCCTAGGTCAGCTCACTGCAACCTCTGCCTCCTGGGCTCAAGCAATTCTCTCACCTCAGCTTCCCAAGTAGCTAGGACTACAAGCATGTACAACCACGCCTAGTTAATTGTTTTTTGCTTCCCCCCTGCCACCAACCCCCATAGAGATGGGGTTTCACCATGTTGCCCAGGTTGGTCTCAAACTCCTGTGTTCAATCAGCCCAGCTGCCTCAGCCTCCCAAAGTGCTGGGATTACAGGCATAACCCACCATACTGGCCCAAATCTTAATTCATTAAGCCATTCTTCATTAGTCCTTATTCTTTTCATTATCTCATAACTATTGCACAAAATGTTTTTTGGAAAGAATATATTCATATATGTTTTATGTGTTTATGTATATTTATTCACACACACCCAATTTGGTACTTCTTTCTTGGTGACATCACATTTGGTGGCACAAAACCTAAGCTGATTTTACATTCCCATTTGCTCTTTTCTTCTCGTTAATATTTCTAACTTTTGCTGAAACTTCATTTTCTGTAATTGAAAACCAAGTACTTAGAGGAAGTCAAAAAGAAGGAAATTGTCTAGTAATATAAGGAATAATCATGATTCTAAGTGCACTCTAGTACACTAATTTTTACATCGTATGCTTCATTTAGATATTTGCTAGCTGAGAAAAGAAATTTGCATACCAACAAATTAGATATTGAGACTAATTTTCAGCCCCAGAAAAGGCAAATAAATTCAGTCCAACAACTGTAATGGTGAAAGCTTAAAATTTTTCCATTATAGTTATAATATGGCAATGAAGGTGGCTACATGTACATTTTATAAAATGTATATTTGGTTATCCTAATAGGTCAATTGCATATGATTCAAGAATTTTGGCATTCAGAAAACTTTGTAATATTCTGTAAGTATGTGGAAGCATTGTTTTGGTTTAAAAAAACAATAGTCTGATACTTTCTAGTTAAAATACCAGCCAGGTTTTGTTGGTACTGGGAAATGGGCACATGAAGATTCATTGTACTGTTTATTTTTATGTCTGTTTGGAAGTTTCCATAATAAATAATTTTTTAAAAATCAGCCAATTAATACCACATTCCTGGGATCTGTACCAAATCTAAAGTGCTAGAATTTTACACTCAAAAATAGAAAATATGTTTCTGTGTCTGGATCCTCTAAAAAGAAAAAATAGTTAATAATGTCCCATACCTCATTTACAATTAGATATTACCCCTCTTCAGCAGACCAGAACAGAAGAAGAAAATCACTTCTATCTGGTTAGTGCCTACTAGATACTTTTATGTGCAGGTAATCTCAGAGAGCCAAGAAATGTTTCTGCTCAGATGACCCGTAAACAGAAAATGTGCCTCTCCATATATACCAGTACAAGATTCTCTTTGTAAAAAACATAATTTTATAACAACACCTGGAAATGTTAAATTTATTATTCAGAAATTTTCCAAGACACACTCTAGAACACAAGAAGCTCACCAAAAAAAAAAAAAAAAAAAAAAAATACCTACTACTTAAGTTAACATGGATACACCCACCCCTACCCCAGTAAGAGAAGGAAAAGAAGTCTTTCTACCCCTAATAGGCAAAGCAAGTTATCCCATTTGTGTTTTGGAATACCAGTGCTCTATTACTATAAAATAGTAAAGTATCATAAGGTAATAACCTCCTCCCCCATAGCATATTACTGAAAACATTTACAGACCAATAGCTCATCAAGGGAAAATGTTTTATTGTTATGGTTTTAAGAGTGGTTAGTCAAAGTTGCATTTATTTGTCTTACAGAAGGAACCCAGAGATTGAAAAACGTTTACTAGTAGTGTCAGAGTAAACTGAAGAAATAAAACATAGGATAGTAGTAAGGGTGAAGAAATATGGACATGTGAAACAATATAAGAACAATTATAAAGTGCCACCAAAGAATGGAAATTCAGATTAAAGTTTATGATCTTATAGCCACTTTTCAAAAATAGTTGTGAAATATTAAATTCATTTATTACTTAATATGGGGTGGGAAATTGTTGCAAGACATAACATCCAAGTGACTAAAAGTTCTTTACTCAGTTTATTGAATAGGCTTATTGTGATTTCCTACTTTTCTTTGTAAGATATTAAAACCATACTGCCTGTTTAGATTTGGTTCCTGTCCATGGCCTTAATGGTCTTATTGTCCTCTATATTGCAATTCCAGGCTTGCAGTTTGGTTAAGTTTTTTTGGAAAAGTTCCTTAAATTTTTAGCATGAGGACTCTGTAGCAACAAAACAAATGTACTTTGGTGTTCCTTGAAAATAGCAGTTCTTCCTAGGTAAAAATGTAACTTGCATATAATGTACTATATTCATTCAATTTAAATTAGTATCAAATAAAATGATTGTTTTCCATCTTCTACAGTCCTTTCAAATTACATTCATAATAAGCCAGAGGATTTTTTTAAATTGTTTATTCCTGTGGTAGGATGCAATCATTTAGAATTAAAAAAAAAAGTACTGGTAAATACCTTGATTTTTTAATTCTAAAACTCGATTGTACTATTACTTGATATTTCTGTTCACCATACACAAAGCCAGGCAGTCAGGCTTGCTTTATTATTCCTAGTTCCCCAGGTAAACATTATCCTAGAAACAGGCAGAACTTTCTCTCCATGGAATCCGTGGCCCATCATCTATCCTTTTTCTCCTCCCATTTATTTAAAGCTTTGTCTCAGCATGACTCTTATCCTTTTTTGGGGCATGACCTCTCAATTTTCAGTTCATCATCCCCGTTCTGATTCCACAAACCTGGTTTCTATGGTGCAATTTAACTATTTCACTTATTCTTTCCTTTCTTTTTCTGTTAAGAATCTCTATTAAATACCTTCTAACATAAGGAATAACATCATGTGAAGACTGTCCTCAGGTTTGCAGACTAGCAAAAAAAAACTCCTCACCGACCTTGATTCACTACTGCCATGCACTTCATGTCACTCCTCAGCTTTAGACACTTCCCAGGGTCCAGTATCAAATGCACGCACACACACACACACACACATACACACACACGAAAATTCTGATTGGTTCCACTAAAATTTAGGTATTCTAGCCTACCTTACATCTTCATGGCTACATGAAAGCTTTCATGTACTTTTTGCTGACTTTTATCAGCATTGTTCACAGCAGAATTTCTTTAACCTTCTCAAGCTTCAGCCAAACAGGCTCCCAGGGGGTGATAGACTTTTTTATTTTCCATGCAACTTTCTGACATGAATATCTTGGAGTTCCCTCTGTTTCACTCTTTCCCTTGTCTGTTGCTTCTTTTAAGAAGGAAAGATTTTTCCTCCTTGCCAGTCTACTCATCCCACATGTGTTCTTTTTCCATCTCCTGTTTCCTTCAACGTTTTTTTTTATCAGTTTTTCCCACTACCATTTGCCACTTCAACCTCTCCCACTCAGTGGGCTTATTATCCACCACCTAAAATCAAGCACAAACATTCCTCTGTGCAAAAAACTAACAACAACAAAAACTCTCTATTTTTTAAAATCTTGTCTTCCCCAATCCTCAAAATTCGTGAAAGAATACTCTATACTCATTTGCTCAAATTCTTACCATCTAGTCCTTCTTTAACCCTTTCTGATTTGGCCTCTGACTAAATCACGCAATGAAAATAATTCTCTTAAAGGCCACCAGTGACCTTTATGTACCAATTATATACATTTATTCACTCAGAAAATATTTATTTTGTGCTTGCTATGTACCAGGTACGTGCTAGACTAGATACTAGAAGTACATCTAAAAAGGATAAAATTCTTGGCCAGGCGCAGTGGCTCACGCCTGTAATGCCAACACTTTGAGAGGCTGAGGCCAGTGGATCACTTGAGGTCAGGAGTTTGAGACCAGCCTGGCCCACAGGGTGAAAACTTGTCTCTACTAAAAATACAAAAATTAGCTGCACATGGTGACACGCACCTGTAATCCAGTTACTCCGGAGGCTAAGACAGGAGAATTGCTTGAACCCAGGAGGCAGAGGTTGCAGTGAGCCGAGATTGTGCCATTGCACTCCAGCCTAGGCAACAAGAGTGAAACCCTGTCTCAAAGAAAGAAAAAAATAGATAAAATTTTTTTTTGTCAGAGAGCTTATGATTTAGGTGAGGAAACAAGCAGAGAACTACAAAGCAGTGGAAGAGTTCCAATTAGTTAAGCATAAGGCAATGTGAAAGTAAGAGAAGCAATGTCTAACTCACCCTTTATGTGGTCATAGAAGCTTTTAGGTAGAAAGAGCCGTCTCTTAAAGGTTAGAAAAAGTATTCAGGTAAAGAAGGGGAAGACCAGTGTTTCTAACACATGAAGTATCTTTCAGAAAGGAACCTAAAAGTTAATATGCTTTTGATTATCTGCAAATTCAGTAACACAAGTGCAGAATTTTTTAGGGAAGTTGATGGAGATAAGACTTTTACCTGAATTGGGTTTTAAATTTATATTTAAATTGTGTGTATGTGTGTGTGTTCCCACTCCTCAAAACTTTGATTATATATATACGTGTGTGTCCATATATATACTTTTTGCCCAATTCTCACAAATGAATCTGTGACTTCAAAATATAAAGAGCCACTGCTATAAATGTAGTTGGGAGCCAGGCGTGGTGGCACATGCTTCTAGTCCCAGCTACTTGGGAGGCTGAGAGAAGATAGCTTGAGCCCAGGAGTCCAGTGCTGCAGTAAACTATGATAGTACCACTACACTCCAGCCTAGGCAGCAGAGTGAGACCCTGTCTCTAAAAAAATAAAATAAATGTAGTTGAGGACCAGCTTATAAAATGCTTTGAATACCAAGCTAAGAAGTTTTAAACTGTATGGTGAACACTTTAGTTTCAGGGCAGCTCAGATTTTCATTTCTGGGAAGTTTACTTTCTGTAATGTGAATTATCATGTAGAGGAGCAAAACTGCAGAAAAGGGATTTAGGAGACAGGCAATAGTTGAGGAGTGACATGAATAGTGCTGGATGCTAGAAACAGTGGGATTGAAAAAGAGGGGATGGTTCAGAAATATTTAGAAGGTGGAATTTAGATTTTGATCCACACTTGGCCCTAGGCCCGGCCCCCTTGGACAGTGCACAAACCTATGTAGTACCCCCTTCCAAAGGCTTATCATCTTATTCTGGTGGAACTGAACATTCTGTGTCAAATTAAGCATCAAGATGCTTGTCTTATCTTGCACATTTCAAATTCTTTGAGATTGTTGTATCTTTGGATTGTCTATTCCTTACAGAGTCTAACAGAGAATTACACTTAGTAAACATCCAAAAACCGTAATAATGATGCTTGCATGGCATCTACTCTGCTCTAAAAGCTTTGCATATGTTAATTCATTTAATTCTCATAACCTTATGCGATGTGCACTATTATACCCCCTTTTTGGCTGAATTTTAAAAGAGTCATGGGGTGGTTAAATTACTTTCCAAAGGTCACACACTAGAAAGTGGTGGAACTGAGATTCAAACTGAGGCAGTCTGGCTCCAGGGTCCGTGCTCTGAGTCAGTATACTACACCAACTGAAAAATCGGAAGCTGTTATTTGAATACACTCCAGCGACTGGTAAATTTAAAGCAATGTATAAAATGTTTTAGTCCCACAAGATTAATATTTGGATTTATGTGGAACAGCTAATGAATTTGTTTTCCAATCTTCTTGTTTTAATCCTTTTAGAACCAATTCGAAGATACAAAACTTACCACAGTGATGTCTTTAGTACCCCCAGTGAAAGTCCATCTGTTATTTCCTCTGAATCAGATTTCAGACAAGGTAAGAGGCATCTGAAACAAGCAAACTGTTTTTAAGAAACCGTGATTATTATTATTATTTTCAGTAGTGTTGAAATATTAATATAAGTTGTCAAAAAGAATATACTGTATAAAATTGCAAAATTATAAAAAGCTGCTGGTTACTCAGTAGTATCGTCGGAACTAAATAGCAGTTTCATCAAATAATGATGTAGTCCTTTTTATTATGGAGATAATAATTCATTGTCTTTAAAAGTAGCATGATTTATCTCAAAAAAGTTTAAATACATTATGTCATTAATTTGGTTCTGTGAATTTGATTTGTACAACTCTATGTCTGCTGTTTGAGTTTTAAATAAAATTACTCTCATGTATTTATCACCTGTGCCATAATTTTTTCATTCATAATTAGTGAGAAGGAGTGAAGCCTCAAAGAGGTTTGAATCCAGCAGTGGTCTCCCCGGGGTAGATGAAACCCCAAGTCAAGGCCACTCGCAGAGACCAAGGTAAGTCATATGAAAAAGTAGTGATATTTCCAGTGACCGGTGTTTGTTTTTTATTTGAATTAAATAGAATTTTTTGTTTGTTTTTCATTGTGTTTGGTGTTTTTTTGAGACAGAGTCTCGTTCTGTCACCTAGGCTGGAGTGCTATGGTGTGATCTCGGCTCACTGCAACCTCCGCCTCCCAGGTTCAAGCAGTTCTCCTGCCTCAGTCTCCCAAGTAACTGGGATTATAGGTGCACACCACTGCGCCTGGCTAATTTTTTAATATTTAGTAGAGACTGAGTTTCACCATATTGGCCAGGCTGGTCTTGAACTCCTGACCTTAAGTGATCCACCCGCCTTGGCCTCCCAAAGTGCTGGGATTACAGGTGTGAATCAAAGATAATTTTTTTTTTAATTATCCTTCTTCCTTTATTTTTTGCATTTTCCTTTTCTCTTCCTTTCCCTTAGCTCTCTTGGTTTTTATAAAAGTTCTCAGAAATGTATCCATTATATAAAAGACAAAGTATTGGAATCTTTTAACATCGTAATTGACTCTAATTATTTATAGTTGTGTTTGATTTTCTTAATTATCAATATGAATATAAAATAACAGGAAGGTGGGGGCATGGGATTAAAAATCTGTGAGAAGATAATAAACCTTGATTTCTAAGAGAATAATACCTCTCTTAAAAGGTTGGAATAGGGCCGGGCGCGGTGGCTCATGCCTATAATCCCAGCAC
>NW_022436985.1:11051398-11100087 GCF_009761245.1 Sapajus apella | reverse complement strand
ATATTTTTTTTAAGCCAGAGTTAGGCTGTTTAGAGTTCATTTCTTTACTGAAATATTTAGTGAATTTCCCATATGGTGTTAGTATTATGTTTGTGCTCAGCTTAGAATGGTGTGTTGATTTACATTGTTTAAACTGAAAGGTGTCAAGTCAATAGTGATGTGTGTCTTTGTCCTGTATGCCCAGGTCCCATATCTGAACAAAAGATGTTGTTAATGGGGCATTAATTTCAAATTTGTAATATATTAGAGAACCAGAGGTTGCTTCAGAATTTACTTCTAAAATGTGGGAATCCTTTCTAATTCTTTATTTCAGTTTGTTTAGTTCAAGTGCCACCAAATACAAAAGCATTATTTGGAAATTAACAAACACTTGCCCCTTAACTAACTAATTCTGCCAGATACTATTTCACATCTGTAAACTATTAATAGATCAGGTAACCCTAGCCATGTGATTAAAACAGACTATTCAAAGTTTAGAGTCTACATAATTAAATACTCTGCACTAAAATTATTCTTTAGTTAATGGTCCCACCTTTTCTTTCTCCTTTTTTTTTTTTTTTGAGGCAGAGTCTCTTTCGCTGCCCAAACTGGAATGCAGTGGCGCTATCTTGGCGCACTGCAACCTCTGTCTCCCTGGTTCAAGCAATTTTCCTTCCTCAGCCTCCCAAGTAGCGGAGATTACAGGCACCTGCCACCATGCCTGGCTAATTTTTGTATTTTTAGTAGAGATGGGGTTTCACCATTTTGGCCAGGCTGGTCTTGAACTCCTGACCTCAAGTTATCCACCCACCTCGGCCTCCCAAAGTGCTAGAATTACAGGCATGAGCCACTGCCAAATGGTTTGCTTTTAATTAAAGTTGTTTATTTTATTTCTTAGACTTTTAAAAATAGTCTATAATTTTTTCCTTTGAGGAAAACTTTAGCAAGTATTCATTTACCTAAAGCAATCTATATTTGCGTAATAGTATTTTATATTAGTGTGTCCTTGTGATGACCCCATTTTGATAATTTTGAGCAAAGACGTGGGAGACAAAGATCTGTGCTTCATGTTACACAGTATTCTTCTTTTTATTTTTATTTTTTAACTTTTATTTTCGATTTGGGGGTAAATATGAAGGTTTATTATATAAACACGTGTTACAGAGATTTGTGTACATACTATTTTGTCAACCAGATATTAAGCCCAGTACCCAACAGTTACCTTTTCTGCTTCTCTTCCTCATCCCCTTCTCCCTACTCAAGTAGACCCCAGTATCTGTTGTTTCCTTCTTTGTGTTCAGAAGTTTTTATCATTTAGCTCCCACTTATAAGTGAGAACATGTGGTATTTGGTTTTCTGTTCCTGCATTAGTTTGCTAGCGATAATAGCCTCCAGCTCTATCCATGTTCCTGCAAAAGACATGATCTTGTTCTTTTTTTATGGCTGTGTAGTATTCCATCATGTATATGTACCACATTCTCTTTATACAATCTGTCATTCATGAACATTTAGGTTGATTCCATGTCTTTGCTATTGTAAATAGTGCTGCAGCTAACGTCGTGTGTATGTGTCTTTATGGTAGAATGATTTATATTCCTCTGGGTATATACCCAGTAATGGGATCGCTAGGTCTAATGGTAGTTCTGCTTTTAGCTCTTTGAGGAATCTCCATACCATTTTCCACAATGATTGAACGAATTTGCAATACCACCAACAGTATAGAAATATTCCCTTTTCTCTGCAACCTCACCAGCATCTGGGTTTTTTTTTGACTTTTTAATAATAGCCATTCTAACTGGTGTGAGGAGGTATCTCCTTGTGGTTCTGATTTGCATTTCTATAATGATCAGTGATATGAAGTTTTTTTTCAAATGCTTGTAGACTGCATGTATGTCTTCTTTTGAGGGTGGCTTTTTAATGTGCTTTGCCCACTTTTTAATTGGGTTATTTGTTGTTCTTTTGTAAATTTAAGTTCCCCATGGATGCTAGCTATTAGACCTTTGTCAGATGCATAGCTTGCAAATATGTTCTCCCATTTTGTAGGTTGTCTGTTTACTCTATTTTTCTAACAAAGCAAAAGCATGTGGGGATGAACAGCAATAAGAAGCCAATACTGAGTTGCACTAAGCTCAGTGATAAATTGTGGGAGAATGTTTTTTAGAAGTGATATTTCTCTATGTATCTAATTCAAAACCTATGAATAGTTAAGATTATGCCCTCCTTTAGCCAATTGAAAACTCTTGCTTTCAATATAAACAATAGAAATAGAGCTAACAACCGGAAGAAATTAGGATATGTATTAACAATTGATTTACAGCCAACTTGGTTTTTTTTATTTTAAAACATATTCAAGCAAAATTAAATCATTTTGGGAGCCTTATGTTAATTTTCTTGATAAGGATCCTCAAAAGTGTCTAGATTATGAGAGAATCTTACTTTTAATTGTTTCAAGATTTTACTTAAGGATCTATTAAGTCCTCCATATTTGTCAAAGCCTTATGTAAGGGACAAACTATCTTTTTTTCATACTTCATGGGGACAAAAAGCCCATGTGGTGTTGATAGCATCTGAATGAGAAATAGGTTTAGGCGAAAGAAAAATATTTCAAAAGGCAGGTTGTTAGTTATATGTATGTATTGTCTTCTGTTAAGAAACTCTATTTCTTTTAACTAGTTCCATCTACTTTCTTTCCAGTTAACTACACATTAACTTAAAATACTGTCTACATTCCTTATTCACTTGCAGAACCCTCTGATAATATCTTTAACATGCTGGTACGTAATCAAGAGTCCCGTTTTCTCCTTTAGGTCAGATATTCGTAAAATCTATAAATAGTGCTGTATTTGTACATGTTGCATGCTTCTTTACAAAAAGCTGCATTTCCTTTAGCTAGAATAAAATGGCAACACAGATCCAGAGAGTACTATTGATTTGTATCATAGTGGGCTGGGGGGAGGAGATTAACAGGAAATTATGAGTCAGATGCAGCAGAATGAGTAATTTTTTTTATTCTGAGCTATCAAAAGTGTCTTTCAGGGACCAAAAAGGGCATTCAAAGCCGTTTCCAAAGAGAATCTGTAAGCCTTTTTATGTATTAGCTTTTGAAGTATAGTTTATACATAGTACATTCCCGCTGCTTCTGTGCCTCTGCTTGTTGAGGTAACCTTTGTTTCTGACTCCAAACAGTCGGAGATGTTTTTGTGTTTGATTTTTGTCTCAAACTTTTCAGTTTTTATAGAAGCTTTGGCTAGGTATCACAGTTGGAGAGATAACAATGATAATTACTTTTGCTGCCTTTTAGTAGCTCTGATGTAAAATAATTTTAGATAGAAGGTTGTAATATTTTATGAAAATAACAGATTTGAATTTACATGTGTAGATTCAAGGTCTTATTATTATCTTGGGCCTTCCCCTTAAGTGAGAATGAGCCACAAAAATATGTTCAGTTATTGACTCTACAAGTAATCATTGAGTACCTACCATGTACTAGGTGCTTTTAGATACTAGAGTTGTAAACAACAGAGAAAGTCCCTTGAGGGAAATAAGAGATAACTAATAAACCATGAAAAAGTAAGTAAATAATATACTGCCATATAATCATGGTGCCTTGAAGAAAATTGAAGCTACTTAAGGGATAGGAAGAACAAGGAGTAATGTCCAAATTCTGTTTTATATAGGTAGTATGATCAGAGTTTCATTATTGGAACAAAAGAGGCTCCTAACACTCAAGAAACTTCAAGGGTTTTAGGAGCTCTTTGTCAGGAACCGCGGACAAAGATCAAATATATATCCCCTCCCCTCCCCTCCCCTCCCTTCCTCGTCACCCAGGGTGGAGTACAGTAATGCAATCCCAGCTCACTGCAGCCTCAACCCCCTCACCCCCAGGCTCAATCAATCCTATGCTTCAGCCTCCTGAGTAGCCAAGACCACAGGTGTTTGCCACCATGGCCAGCTAATGTTTTGTATTTTTTTGTAGAGACAGGGTTTCGCCATGTTGCCCGGGCTAGTCTCGAACTCCTGGACTCAAGCGATCCAACTGCCTCTGCCTCCCAAAGTGCTGGGATTACAGGTGTGAGCCACTATGCCTGGCCTATATATTTATTCATACCATACTGTGTAATGCAAAGATTCCTCTGAGATGGGAAAATAATTTTTGTTTAAATTCTTCAACTGTACTAATTTTAAGTTTTCTTGATTAGCCTTAAAACAATTGTTTTCCTCCCAATCCTTACCTATCTCATCTTTTCTGTATAGCAGACAATATGAAACACCCTTTGAAGGCAACTTAATTAATCAAGAGATCATGCTAAAACGGCAAGAAGAAGAACTGATGCAGCTGCAAGCCAAAATGGCCCTTAGACAGTCTCGGTTGAGCCTATATCCAGGAGACACAATCAAAGCGTCCATGCTTGACATCACCAGGGATCCATTAAGAGAAATTGCCCTTGAAACGGCCATGACCCAAAGAAAACTTAGGGTAAGTTGATTCTCAGGTTACTACACATCTAAACCTGCTCTCACAGGGAACTCTTGGGCAAAGTACTTTTAAAAATTGCTATACATATCCATCTAAAGTTACCTGAAGATGAAACTGAATCCCATGTTTTTTCCACTGGAATTAAGTATCTTTTTGGTTGATATTAAAATAAACATATAGCTGTTTTCACTATTTTAACTATAACATGGATGAATTTAGAGTATCCTAACTATATAATTTAAAAGTATATTCATAATCCTTAAAGTTAACTGGCTCTATTTGGTATTGTAGGGGATTTTTTTTTAATATTAAGAAATCTATTATCCCATATATTGAGAAGATCAGACATGGAAAGTTCAAGTTCCAAAGTTCAAGAGTGTTATCAAGTGCATTCCACCTTCCTGAGAATGTTATCAAGTACATTTCATCTTGCTGCTCTGTGATTCTCAGAATTTTAGTAATAATTCACTTTATAGCTAAAAGAGAACTCCATTACCTCCAAATATCATATCCTCATATTTACAGTATCCAACGACAGGAAGGAACAAGTCTGTACCTTGTATCTTGTGGTGGATATTTTTATGTGTCTGTTCTTCTAATTGATGTATTTTTCTTTCAACATATGACTTTATATTTTTATAAACATAAAATCAAAATGAACAGTTTTCTCATGTAAAATATCTTAAACATTTTCAACTTCTATTATTGTTACTGCTGTAAAATATTATGTGACTTTACTGTGTACTATAATTTCTTTAGTCAGTTCCCAGTTATTGTACATGAAAGTAATGCTCTATTGGCAGGCTCCCTCCACAGGCCAGCACTGGTCCATGGCCTGGTCACAGCAGGAGGTGAGCAAGGAGTCAGCATTACCACCTGAGCTCCACCTCCTGTCAGATCAGCAGCAGCATTAGATTCTCATAGGAGCATGAACCCTGTTGTGAACTGCGTTGCATGTTCCTTATGAGAATCTAATGCCTGATGATCTGAGGTGGAACAGCTTCATCCCAAAACCATACCCTCTTTCCTGTCTGTGGATAAATTTTCTTCCACAAAACCCATTCCTGGTGCCAAAAAGATTGAGGACTGATGCTTTAATGAACATTCCTGTAGTTAACTCATTACAGATAACTTTCTCCAAGTAGAATAGCCAAGCCAAAGGTAGACACTGTTAAGACATTTGATACATATTGTCAAATCACTCTTCCAAAAGTTTGTGCCAGTTTATGCTTTCTATGGTGATGGCTGTCTTTTTATATTCTTACCTATTCTGGATATTATTCTTTCTTACTATCACTGACTTGAAAGGTGAAGTAATATCTCATTTGTAATGTTAGTTTAAAATAATTCTTCAAAAGCAAAGTAAATATTAGTAAACATGGTAAAATCTAGAATGATTTTTTTCTTTTTAGTTCTGTATCAAAATTATATTACCCTATTCTATTTCCATTTTTCTTTGTTTCAGAGAATTATCTTAAAGCCCATTTATATGCTCTGAAGTTAATAGAATTCAAATTTCCTTCACAGTATTCTAAGGAGAAAAAACTGTTGGATGGTGAAAATTGCATTGAACTACAAATTGGAAGACATGTATTCTATTCCTTATAATGCTGTTATATGACTTTATGTAAATTTTAAAACCTCTTTATTCCTCATTGGGCTGATTTTTAAAATGTGGAAGTGGGTTATAGTTTATAAGACACTGTCCAATTTTAAAGTTTTTAGATTCCAATAAAATATAACTGCATGTATTTCAGCTAAAAGGAAGAAACTCAGTAAGGTTTCATCAATTTATTATTACCAATATCTACATCAAAACTAAGCAATAGACAGGATGTCATACAAAATAGTGTGGGCTTCCAATATAATAATTCAGTGAGCTGCACAAAGGGTACATACATATACACCCCTTTTTCCTAAACCATAATTTCAGAGAATTAAACTAGACTTTGGTTCATTCACAATTCATAAATTATAGATTGTACCTTTATAGCATACCACTGTTATATATCATTTCACTAAAAACCTGTTTTGTTTTTTAGGCAGTCGATTTCTAGCTATTTCAAACCAAACAGTTCTTCATCAGAGATATGCTGTATCAGTGATTAGATAATTTGAAATACTGGTCATTAAAGGACTACATAGTGTTTTTTCTGAAAAGAGCTAGAGGTTATATTTTTGAGGCTGAAAAGAGTAATAGGACTAAGAGGTACAGTTTCACAATTGAATTAATATTCTTTTCCAAGACATAAATTTCTAGAATTTTTTTCTTCGTTTGGTACAAACTCGTTCATACCCTGTTGCCATAGTTGATCTTTATTACATTCTGTGTTTCCCATGGCAAGCCATATTCATTCTTTCTATTCTTGCTTAAAATATGTCCTATTGGGTCACTGAATATTAACCCTTAATGTTAAACTTTTACTTTTACATAAGTGGTATCTGTCACATATTATGCACTCAATTAAATTGAACAGAATTCCTACACCAAGCAATCAAATGAGGTGTACAATCAAATGGAAATAAGAAACCAACAAAAATAAAACTCTGATAATGTCCATTAATTCAAGCACACACCTGCGCATATATGCAAACCACCTGCCTCTGGCGTCAAGAGTAGCCCCGGTTTCCTTCTGCCTTTTGCCAATTAAGACATAATCTTTCAGTCTTTTCTCAACCCTTCTCCCAACCAGAGTCTAACTTGTTTTAAGTTGTCTCCTGCACTAGTCCTCCCTTGGCCAAAACCCTAGAATATGCAAGAGGAGAAAAGGGAAAAGGTAGACTGAGAAGCAGTAAATAGAGTGTGCAGTCCATGTTCCCCATCTCATGGGTCCTTTATTTCCTGAGATATTTTCTTGCTGGGGACATTGATAGGGATCAGAGACTATATGACTGATACTATCCCTAGTTGCCACTATTTAAAACAAAAAGTACAGTGTCACAGCGTTCCAAGAATGTGAATACAGGTGGATATGTATAGGCATAAAGTAGATGTCTTTTAACTATGACCGGTTTTTTTTGGTTTTTGTCTGTTTGCTTTTAATTTTTTTTTTAAGAGACAGGGTCTTACTCTGTTGGTGAGGCTGGAGTTTAGTAGTGTGATTATAGCTCAAAGCAGCCTGTAACTCCTGGGCTCAAGTGATCCTCTGGCCTCTCAGCCTTCCATGTAACTGAGCTATAGGCATGCACCACCATGCCCAGCTAACTTTATTATTTGTGGAAACAGGGTCTAACTATGTTGCCCAGATTGGTCTCAAACTCCTGGCCTCAAGCAATCTTCCTGCCTCAGCCTCCCAAAGCTCTGGGATTAGTCACCTAGCCTAGGACATGTTTTAGGCTGAATATCACTTTCTAAGACAATGAGATTCTAAGACAATACAGTAGCAATATTAAGCCAAATCTTTATATGACCTTGATAACTCTTTATTACTTCAAGACTATTTTTTTTGAGAGTCTGAGTCTATTTGAATGCCAAATAATGAAAACCCTGTAAAACAGTATAAAAGTGAGGCTTTTTTTTTTTGACATCAATAGTAGAAAACAAAGATGAGAAAAAACTTTTGTTTAAACTTAATGTAAGGCATACTCCATTCCTGTTCTTGGTAAAGTCCAGTATATGTCTTCACTGAAAGATTCAATATTTGTTTTAGATCCCCTAGTTCTAATGTGATTTTATAGTTTCATATGTAATTTATTATTGTAACATTATTTAATGGTTAAAAAAATATATATTGATTCTGCTTATGTAATTTGCAGAATTTCTTTGGCCCTGAGTTTGTGAAAATGACAATCGAACCATTTATATCTTTGGATTTGCCCAGGTCTATTCTTGTAAGTAATAAAACCAATTTGTGTCACTCTTAGAAAATAATTTTGATAATTTAGTATTAAAAACCAGTTAAAATTCTTATAATGCTTATTTTAATAAATGCCACTTATTTTTTCAATTATAGACTAAGAAAGGGAAGAACGAGGATATCCGAAGGAAAGTAAACATAATGCTTCTGAATGGGCAGAGACTGGAACTGACCTGTGATACCAAAACTATATGTAAAGATGTGTTCGATATGGTTGTGGCGCATATTGGCTTAGTAGAACATCATTTGTTTGCTTTAGCTACCCTCAAAGGTACCAAGACATTTTATATTCAGAGTGCAATGTAGAAACTTAGCAACAAGCAGACTTCCTATGCTGCTTATCATGCCTGACTTCATTTTGACAAATTGTAACTAAATGAACTAATTAGTATAAGTGAGTTAGGAACTCCCTTTCTTCTCCCAGCTACTTTCATTGTTTTAATAGCTATGTTTGCTAGTCACCTTCCGTATCTGACTGTGAAGATTTTTTTATTTTCTGCTATGGCTATATAAAAATAGATTTCAATTATATTTTAGGGGCCGTTTTATATGATAATGGCCTACATGTGTACTCTAGAAATTAATGTCCTAATATGGTCTGAATGTATAGCAAGACCCTATTTCTGAGCTTCCACATCAACTTCTTTGGCCTACTATCCTAAAAGCATAGTGTCTTTTTTTAATGTCAATTGACATTATAAAAAAAAAAAAAAAAGACATAGAAAATGTCTTTTTTATGTTAATTGATGACTAAAAATTAGTTTCTTCACTTATCTTTTAAACATTGTATCCCCTTAACTCCCTGAGGTTCACAACCACAGTGGTGTAAGAACACAGCTTCAGTAGAAGCCTCTCCTATTTATCAGTTAAGAGTTGCCATAGCAGTAAGAAACTTTTTGGAATTGATCTTCTTTTTAAATAAACCATTATATTTATAAATTACTCTTTAATATTTCAGTTTCCTGATTACCTCAAAATTTAACTTGGAATGCTTAAACAACAAAGTACCATAAATGACAGTTGACAGGCTAACGGATCCTAAAACTCTATAAGCTCATAATGACCTCTGTACCCTAAAAGAAATATTTTCCTCAATATAGCTTAATGAATTCTTGTGCCTTAAAAATGAATAATTTATGCTGTAGACTCATCCAATAAATAGTCAGTTAGTACCTACTGATGTTCTATCACTTACTAATTTCACTTTTAGACAAATCAGTCAATGTCGTCTACATGAAGATAATTCAGTTCATCCAAATTTCTGCTTATAGTATACCTAATTTCTCATAGATTCTGGTCAAATCAGATTGTATTGAATAATTCTTTTATTTGAAGAAAGTAAATAATAGTTAACTAATGACATTAAAACATAAAATGATGCATGTCATTCCTCCTAGGTTTCAGCTGGTAGCTCAATAATAAGCACTTAGCTAATATTTATTAATGTTTACTGTGTACTGTGTGCTTTAACAAGTATTTTCATTCATTATGTCATTTGATCCTTATAACAATGCTGTAAAACAAGAATTATCACTATCCTCATCTTAGAGACAAGAAAACTGATGTCTAGAGAGGTAAAATGATATATTCAGTGTCATACAGATGGTAAATGTTGTGGCCGGGTATTGAATCTGGGACTGTATGTCTCTAGAGCCTCCATTCTTAAAAGAGTGGGTCGTACTGCCTTGCATCTGCATACAGTGTCTCAGAGTTCCCTGACACATTTTTAATAGTCTTGTATTTATATTCTCATATGATACTATCTTATGCAAATCTGACTCAAAAGTGCAGAAGTCAGAAGAAAATACTATTGTTTTATTTTATCTGAATATTTTTCTCATTCTGTTTTAGATAATGAATATTTCTTTGTTGATCCTGACTTAAAATTAACCAAAGTGGCCCCAGAGGGATGGAAAGAAGAACCAAAGAAAAAGACCAAAGCCACTGTTAATTTTACTTTGTTTTTCAGAATTAAATTTTTTATGGATGATGTTAGTCTAATACAGTGAGTACACAAGTTTCTCTTTTGCTCTTTTTGGACACCAGTCCTTTGACCATTTAGCTTACTGATACTGAATTACTTTATTCCAATCAATGATAATGTCTGCTTTATAATAAAAGTAATATTTCCTTCAACACAGTTTATTTAATCCTTATGCCTTAAAAGCTTAATAATAAGGTTAATAATAAATTTATGGAAACTAACCTTACATGCCTATAATAAAAATCACCCCAGTGTTCAAAATCAGAAGCCAAGATGTCTGTGTGTATTTGTTTTTCTAGACATACTCTGACGTGTCATCAGTATTACCTTCAGCTACGAAAAGATATTTTGGAGGAAAGGATGCACTGTGATGATGAGACCTCCTTATTGCTTGCATCCTTGGCTCTCCAGGCTGAGTATGGAGATTATCAACCAGAGGTAGGATTTATGTTTTTTTCCAGAAACATTTTTGTTTGGTGTTCTTACCTTTAACATAGTTAAGTATTTGATGTTTAAATCTGAAGTTGTTGTGGTTTTGTTTGTTTATTTGTTTGTTTGTTTGTTTTGAGACAGAGTCTCACTCTGTCACCAGGCTGGAGTGCAGGTATGATCTTGGCTCACTGCAACCTCCGCCTCCCAAGTTCAAGCAATTCTTCTGGCTCAGCCTCCTGAGTAGCTGAGACTATGGGCACTCGCCACCATGCCCAGCTAATTTTTGTATTTTTAGTAGAGATGAGGATGTCACCATGTTGGCCAGGATGATCTCGATCTCTTGACTTCACGATCCGCCTGCCTTGGCCTCCCAAAGTGCTGGGATTACAGCTGTGAGCCACCATGTGCAGCCTAGATCTGAAGATTTTTGAGGCTTCTTTGGTATCTCAAAATGACCAAGTACTCCATATATTTTGATAATATAATATTGTGAAGTGTGTGACTCCCCCCCTCCCCCATTTAAAGTTATCCTGTTTTGGAGTTTAGAAATGGCTACCACTTACCCCTCCTTCTCCCAAGTTCTAACCTATAGAGACTAGACACAGGAATTATTAATCAAATATAGATTAAAAGGATCTTCTGCCTTCCACATGATAGGCTGGCAGCCTGGCAGAGCAGACTGTATGGAGAAGTGACAGTATACTTAAAGCCTGATGTTTCTAAATAAAAGTGATCTAAGAGAAAGCAAGGCTAAAAACTGTGCCATTGGAGCACCATCCTTCACAATGTTCATACTAAACTATAGTGACACGAGGCCCTTGAATGTCACACTCCTCAACCTTGCTAATCAGTTCATTTTGTCTCACTGATTAAAAAAGAAAGACTGATGCATTTCTTCTAAAACTCATTCCTTAGAGAGAGAGGTAGAAATAGAAGTACTTCATCTCTTAGCCAAATCAAGAACTTTAAGATAGAAGGAAGAGCCCAGCACAGTGGCACATGCCTGTAGTTCCAGCTACTCGGGAGGCTGAGATGGGAGGATCACTTGAGCCCAGGAATTCTGGGCTGTAGTGCACTATGCCGACCGGGTGTCTGCAACAAGTTTGGCATCAATATGGCAGCCTCCCACAAGCGAGGGACCACCAGGTTACCTAAGGAGGGGTGAACCAGCCCAGGTCAGAAACAGAGCAGGTCAAAAACTCCTGTGCTGATTAGCAGTGGGATCGCACCTGTGAGTAGCCACTGCACTCCAGCCTGAGCAACATAGTGAGACCCCGTCTCTTTAAAAAAAAAAAAAAAAAAAGATTGAAGAGAGTTTACTCCAATAAAAGGGAAAAAATTGCTTGTGAAACATTCTTTTTTTCTAGGTTCATGGAGTGTCTTATTTTAGAATGGAGCACTATTTGCCTGCCAGAGTGATGGAGAAACTTGATTTATTCTATATCAAAGAAGAGTTACCCAAATTGCATAGTACTTATGTGGGAGCTTCTGAAAAAGAGACAGAGTTAGAATTTTTAAAGGTAAGCAGGGCAAGATTACAAATGATAAGCTCTGTATCTTTTTCAAGTAAGCAAGAAGTGTTGGAGGACACATATCTAAAAGGTCAAGTGCCAATAACTGATACTGTGCATAATCTCATCTCATTTATTGCTGACTAAAATTGTGATATTCTAATTTCCATTTTGTAAAAGAGGGAAATGAGGCTCAAAGAGGAAATGTAATATTCCCAGAGTCAATGGCTAGTGTGTGGGGCAAATATGATTTGAACCCATATCTATCTAGCTATTAATCCAATGCTTTTATCTAATTCCATACTCTAAATCAAAATACATCATACAGAAGAAACAAATAAATTTGGTGAATGACTTGATATAAGAGGCAAGTTCATACTGATTCTAAAATTGTTTTGCTTTTTCTCAAAAGTTTTAAAATTCAGTTGCATCCTTTAAAAATGATCTCCTTTGACTGCATGTCTCACATCTAGGTCACACTGATGCAAGAGGTGGGCTCCCAAGGTCTTGGGCAGCTCTGGCCTTGTGGCTTTGCAGGATATAACCCCACTCCTGGCTGCTTTTATGGGCTGCTGTTGAGTATCTGCAGCTTTTCCAGGTGCATAGTGCAAGCTGTTGGTGGATCTACCATTCTAGGGTCTGGAGGACAATGGCCTTCTTCTAACAACTCCACTAGGTGGTGCCCCAGTAGGGACTCTACGTGGGGGCTCCAACCCCACATTTCCCTTTCCTACTGCCCTAGCAGAGGTTCTCCATGAGGGCCCCACCCCTGCAGCAAACTTCTCCCTGGGATCCAGGCATTTCCATACAGCCTCTAAAATCTAGGCAGAGGTTCCCAAATCTCAGTTCTTGAATTCTGTGAACCCACAGGCTCAACACCATGTGAAAGCTGCCAAGGCTTGGGGCTTCCACCCTCTGAAGCAACAGCCCAAGAGGTACCTTGGCCCCTTTTAGTCACCACCAGAGCAGCTGAGACGCAGTGCACCAAGTTCCTAGACTCTAAACAGCATAGGAACCCTGGGACCCGCCCACAAAACCATCTTTTCCTTCTAAACCTCCAGACCTGTGATGGGACGGGCTGCCACAAAGATCTCTGACATGCCCTGGAGACCTTCTCCCCATTGTCTTGGTGATTAACATTTGGCTCCTTGTTATTCATGCAAATTTCTGCAGCCAGCTTGAAATTCTCAGAAAATGGGTTTGTTTGTTTTTTTTTATTTACTATCACATTGTTAGGCTGCAAATTTTCCAAACTTTTATGCCCTGTTTTTCTTTTAAAATAGAATGCCTTTAAAGCACCCAAGTCACACCTTGAATGCTTTGCTATTTAAAAATTTGTTCCACCACATACCCTAAATCATCTCTCTCAAGTTTAAAGTTCCAAAAATCTCTAGGGAAGGGACAAAATGTTGCCAGTCTCTTTGCTAAAAAAATAATAATAATAACAAGAGTCATCTTTGCTCCAGTTCCCAACAAGTTCCTCATCTCCACCTGAGACCACCTCAGCCTGGACCTCAAAGCCATTTAGTCTCTAGGAAGTTCCAAACTTTCCCACATTTTCCTGTCTTCTTCTGAGCCCTCCAAACTGTTCCAGCCTCTGCCTGTTACCCAGTTCCAAAGTCACCTCCACATTTTCAGGTATCTTTTCAGCAATGCCCCACTCTACTGGTACCAATTTACTGTATTAGTATATTTTCACACTGCTGATAAAGACATACCTGGGAGAAGTTTAATGGACTTATAGTTCCATGTGGCTGGGGAGGCCTCACAATCATGGCAGAAGGTGAAAGGCATGTCTGACATGACAGCAGATAAGAGAAGAGAGCTTGTACAGGGAAACTCCCCTTTTTTAAACCGTCAGATCTTATGAGACTTATTCACCATCAAGAGAACAACACAGGAAAGATCTGCCCCCATGACTCAGTTACGTCCCAGTGGGTCCCTCCCATAACACATGGGAATTCAAGATAAGATTTGGGTGGGGATGCAGCCACACCATATCATACAGTTTCATTATCTTTGTGTCACCATTTACCGAAGTATGTTGCTATGGTATGGTATTATTCCAACAGGTCTGCCAAAGACTGACAGAATATGGAGTTCATTTTCACCGAGTGCACCCTGAGAAAAAGTCACAAACAGGAATATTGCTTGGAGTCTGTTCTAAAGGTGTCCTTGTGTTTGAAGTTCACAATGGAGTTCGCACATTGGTACTTCGCTTTCCATGGAGGGAAACCAAGAAAATATCTTTTTCTGTATGTCCATTTAACCTCCTTTTATTATATTTTCAAATGATATTACCAACTTCCAATGTAATATATTAACAGACTTTCCTTAGACCCTGCCATTCAGTGGAGCTAACACATCTTAATACTATTTGACTCTTCCTTTGTAGTTGTGGAAAGTATTATTGAGATTTTATTTATGTCTGGTTTTTTTAACAGGTAATTTTTAAAAGATTATTACACATTCCTAGCTGGTTATATGCTCAATTAACTTTAGTTAAATTACAACCAAGTTGAATTCTCTGAATAAGTCAGAACTTATTCTAGAGTTATAACTTCTCACATGGAAAAATCTTCCTAATGTTTTTAAGATAGAAAATAATATGTTTAAGATAGAAAATAATATGTTTATGGAAGATAGTGAACAATAAAGGCATATTTTGATCTTGGATCTAGTTGGGATATCTGAATATTAAAGTCCCATTGGCAGACTTCAGAGATGAATAAAAAATATTAATATGTTCAGATGTTTCTTTTCCTAATGGTATTCGGGAACTACTAATACCTTTAGTTCATATTTAGGCTAAGTATAGTCTCAGCAAAACAGTGTTTATAAAGTTACCAAGATCCTGATGGATCTGGATAATCTTCAACCCCGAGACCATTTCTAGACCTAAAGGTTAGTTGATTGGTTTCCTCTGAAACCCAGAGGTATCGCTAAGATTGCCAGATAATGTGTTCTCCAGACCACCCACATCTTCTCAAGATTGTCAGGACCAGGAAATTACTTGGGCTTAATTTCCCTTCCCCCAGCGGAAATGCTGCAGAGCCCATGCCCGAGGAAACCTTAGATTAAGTACAAATCCAGTTTAGACTGTTTTGAAAAGGCGGCAAGTCATAATCACACACCATTTAGCTCTATCTAATTTGCCAAGCTACCACACTAACCCCCATCTATTGAACTAGCCATGATTAGTTCATTTTTAAAGATCTGCAATAATAGAGACTATATCACATTCACATGTAAATTATTCCTGTATTTAATAGCATTCATTTATCCTGAAGTTCTTTCTCCAACACAGAACTCTGTTGTTGTTTTTTTTTTAACCCTTCTTTTTTCTTCTACTAACCTCTGGGGAGATAGGAAGGTTACCATTTTGTCTTCTCATCTCTCACAACTGAGTTCTCTCAAGCACATTTCTTATCCAGTCATCCATTAACACTTGGAGAGAAACAAATATTCTTCGAAACTATACATCTTTCTTAGATATTAAATCATCTATACTATCACTTTTTATAATTAATATGAACCTCTGACCTATCTTTGGCATTTTTTGTGTGTGATTTTTGCTGCCTTTGGGTGTTTTATTATAGGTACCGGTTCTGAGTTCTTTTGACTGATCAACTAAGGAGATTCTGATCTTAATGCTTGAATCAGTGAGGGAGTTTTACAACTATGGAGTTCAGTGTCTTTGCAAATTCCTTGACAGTGGATAAATGTTATGTTTGTTAGGGGAAAAAAAAATGCTCTCCAAGTATTTGAAGAGTTACTGGGTATACTACTGATAATGAAGACTCCAGTTTGTTGCTACTGTGTCTTTAGTGCCCCTCTAATACTTACTGATTTCTGTTTCTAACAAGGAAAACAAGTTTAATCCCATTGGCAAAAATATCTAGCTAGAATTCAACAATGTTGTTTTATTTCTATTGCATTTATTATATTTTTATAGCTGGATTCTATTTATGGCAATTGGTGCTGGTTTTCTATTTACAGTTGTGTTATAAAGTTTCTTTAAAGTGAATTTATATAAGTAAGAAAAGTCCATTGAAAATTTTATAAATAAACAAGGCCAGAAATTATAAAGATGACATCTATATGATTGAAGTTTGGGTAATACTTTGTTACTATAACTTTTATAAGCCCACTAAATTTGGCTTTTCCATGCCTATTTCCACATTTGAAGTAAAGACAAGGGACATGAAGTAGAATAATCTGCACAGTAGCCAAGAGCTAGAGTATAATCTAAATGGACTTAAGGGATTCTCCAGCGACATTAGTATTACAGCCCTGACACATTGAACACTGGCCTTTTAAGGCATGGATCACCTGCAAGCCTCACCATATAGGTCACAAATTTGAGTATGCTCTCTTCCACAAGAGACATTCGTTTTTCAAGAAATATCAGAGAGATAAAACTGATTTGTGATTCCCCTACTTTCCCAATATTTGGCACAAATCACCATCTCTAAATATCAATGTGTTTTATCTCTCAATCCAACAGTTATGTTATCAGTACTTCTCCATCTCACATTTTCTTTAATTTTCCACAACTTCTACTCAGCCATTATGCCACACAGACTCTACTTGACTGAATTGCAGCTCTTATCATTATATATTAATAAAAAAATTTTTGTTAAACTTTTTTTTTACCCGATAGAGTAGAACACATATTTCTTATTTCTTTTTCAAATAGTTTTGGTGTTTATAAACATCACCATAAATTCAAAATATCAATAAACTTATCAAAGGAATTCATTTCTTTTGTTGATGACTGATATATAAAATCTAGATTTAGGCTACAATTTCTGAAAGTGGCAAACAATATTAATTTATTTCTTGCATTTGTTTAAAATAATACATGTGCCATATATTGACTTTTCAGTCAGCAACTGACCACAAGCAATGGTGGTCCCATAAGATTATAATTTGTATCTTTAGTATACCTTTTCTATGTTTAGATACATATTACACAAACAGTTGCCTACAGTATTCAGTATGGTAGCATGCTATACAGGTTTGAAGCCTAGGAGCAGTAGGCTACACTATATAGTCTAGGTGTGTAGTAGTAAGCCATCTCATCTATGTTTGTATAAGTACACCTCAGGATGTTTGCACAGTGACAAAATCACCTAATGATGTATTTCTCAGAACGTATCTTTATTAAGTGATGCATGCCTATATATGATTATATTTATATTAGATGTAAGTCAAAGAATACCCAGTGCCTAGTAACAGGAAATACAAATAATATCTCTACTTATTAATTATAATTATGAATACCCTTGGTTAATATTGTAGAAAAAGAAAATCACATTGCAAAATACATCAGATGGAATAAAACATGCCTTCCAGACAGACAACAGTAAGGTATGCCAGTACCTGCTGCACCTTTGCTCTTCTCAGCATAAGTTCCAGCTACAGATGAGAGCAAGACAGAGCAACCAAGATGCCCAAGATATTGGTAAGGAGAAGCAGATTATTTCGGATGACTCCTTGGAATATGCATAATTTTTGGCACCAAGTTTTAAAAGAACTGTCACGTTTAGGATGAAAACTTACAATGTATATACCTGTTAAATCAAGTCTATAAACGTGTCACAAATGCAGGCAATATTTCAGTTGAATGTTCACCCTGAGAGAAGACTCCTAGGGAGTACCTGCTTAAATGTCTGTTTTATACTTAGCAACAATAGGCTAGTTGATGTAAACATTATAAAAGTTTGGGCTTTGTTCTCTACCCTTGGTAAACTTTCCAATATTTGGAAAGGTAAGACCAACATGCTTGAAACACTAATATACAATAGAAGTTCAGGATTTCGATGACAGATTATTTTGTACAAACTTTGTGATCTATACTATCAGAAAAACAGGGAAATCAGAGGCTAGAGTGCTGAATAGGTGGCACTTGAATTGGATATGAAGGATAAAAATAATGCAAGTAGTTTGTAGATAAATGGGTGGGCTTCACAGATAAGGGAAAGAACACAGGAAACAAGGGAGAGGATGAGGGAAGTATGTACCCAGAACAGGACAGTAAAGAGACACACTTTCTGGGTGGCAGATTTACCACCTATTAGTTTTTCTTGGGTGCATCCCTGTTCTGAGATTGAGATGAGTAATCATAGTACCCAATACAAATGGTCAGATGAATGGTTTTACTTTCTTTTGAAAAGGAGCCAGCAGAAAAGAAAACTAATCTGACTCTGAAAAAATGTCTCAATTGGAACTGAAATATTTAAAGCTTACTCTGCAGTTAGAGATTAAAATTATACAGAATCTAATTCTGCATAGTAAATTCTTGTAGGTGTAAGTTAAACAGTCAGAAGTATGTGATTAAAAAATTGAATGGAATAGCACTGATGACCTTGTGCAGCAGGGTCCTACGAACTCTTTACCCAAACTGTCTCACATTCAGAAAATATTTTCTCCGTAGGACCAGACTAGGGCAATGGCAGACTATGACTAGATGTTTCTAAGCTTTTCAGATTCATGATGGGGGTGGAGGTTGTATGCTGATTTAAAATGAAGATTCCAGGAACCTGCATAAAACTCGGAGAGCTACAGTCTTTGGGACTTCGGTCCCTAGAATCTGCACTTTAACAGGCTTTCCTCAGTAATGATTTTTACACATGCTAAAGTACAATAACCACTGTTACAAAGTAATCTCATTATCCTTTTTCTGCTTTGCTCTGCTAGAAAGTTTATATGCTCTTATATATTTTCAAATTATAGTGAAATATCAGACCTATTAGAGCTGATGCCATCAGCATTCCTACTTTGACTAATACTCTATTCAGTACAATCCATAACAGTTGAAGGTTAGTTGTAGTATAGTGAACAGAATCAGAAGACAAAAGCTCAAAATTAGTCTCTCATCCTCAACATTTCTTATACTGAAGAACAATGTGGCATAGCAGTTAAGAGCATGAGCTCTGGAGCCAAACTGACAGTGTCAAATGAGGCTCTGTTACTTCTAAGCCCTAAAACCTTGGGCAAGCTACTTAAACTCTTTGCCTTAGTTACTTCATCTATAAAATGATTACCTTAAGTTAATACCTATATCAGAAAGTTATAAAAAGGAAATGAATTCATACATGTAGAGCCCTTTAAAACTAGCTGGCACAAAGTATTCAGTAAATACTTACTGAAGTATTCATTATCATTTTTGTCGTCACCATCATCAACATTGTTTTACCACTAGAAGATAGTACTACTAGTATGCTGTATACCACTGTACTATGTCATAGCGGTAGTAGCAGCAGCAGTAGTCGTAGATGAATGAGTGACCTTAGGAAAATAAGTGACTTTTTGGAATCTCAATCTTTTCATGGAGTGGGGGTGAGGATAATGTTGTGTATATATCACAGGTTTACCCCCAGGATAACAACAGCCATGTATCATTGCCTCATTTGTGAAAGCATTTTAAGATGGTGTGATCTATATCTTTCCCCTTGGCTTATAAGTAACTATCTGCCTATTTATTTGTACTACAAGTGAAAACAACTAATGTTATCTGTGAGATGTTAATGGGCTAACAAATGTATGCTGCTGCTTTAGAGTCATAGAATATTGGTGCAAGAAAGAACCTTAGAAGTCATTAAGTTCAAAATTTTACTGATGGTGAAACAGGTTCAGAGAAGATAGTGTTTTGCCCTCATGTCATATATAGAGGTCATATCTCTTAATTCCCAATCCAGTACACTTTCTGTTTGATGAGTTTCCCAAGAACTGATTTGCATGGATTTAAGATTAATAATCAATTATTGAGCATTTACTATTTGTAAGTGCAGAGTACTATGGGATAAGAGAATAAATGAAGTCCTTCTCCTCAAAGATAATATGATTAAGTTGACGATATAAGGAAGCCCAAAATGGTACAAGGGACTGAACAATAGCAGAAACAGAGATTAGGAAGTATGGCCTGCAGACTGCGTGTGGAGCTAGCAAGCCTTTGTGTTCGAACTTGAAACACTACTATTAACATACAGGTCCATTCTAATCTGTGCTGGAGTTCTTTCCAGGTACAAGGCAGTAGGAAAGACCAGATAAATGGATGGTTTATGATCCTATCCCATATCCAAGAGCAGGCAACAAATGGATTCGAATATATCATACTCCCTAATACGTTCACAAAACTGACTAAACTGAGCCTTATTTCTGCCAAAGTTTGGTCTACATTTTCCTTAAGGATGAAGAAATCTATTGAATGTTAGAGGCATTTTCTTCTGAAGACTCCATTTTGCTTCTTTGATTACAGGATGCTCATAAAGTAAATGAAAAGAGAATAGTGTTATCTGCTGTCATAAAAACTTTATATTTTAAGGTAAAGATGATAATGGGAATTTTTAACAAAAGTGTTTTTTTAAAGTCTTTTTTTTTAAGGTCTTATTTTAACTTGGTGCCCACTTCCACTTCAGAGAGAGATTATCGAATTTTCCTAGCGACAATAAGACATGTTTCTTTAAACTTCATCTTGATGCATGAATATTAAAAGCCTTTAATGTCTTCCTACCTCTTTTTACCTAAGAGAAAATATCAATGATTGATCTTCCTAGGAAGTAGAAGAAAAATAAAACAATCCAGGAATCTAAGTCAGTAATCATTTGATATTTTCTTTCTTCCTCCTCCTCTCCTTCCCTCCCTCCCTTCCTTCTCTTTCTCCTCCTCCTCCTTCTTTTTCTTCATCTTCTTCATCATCACCATCATGATCATCATCACCTGGGACCCTTGAGGGAGACATTTTCTTTATAAAAGGAAGTTTTCGAGCTGTGGTATATAGCAGTCAAACTTAATTCCATGTAGAATGCAACAACATAGAATTGCTGCTTTCCAGAGGGGATCAAAGGGATCCTTGTGATATGGATCAAAAACTACATGAAAAACTAAATCATTTGAAATCCTGTGCTCCTGTTCTTCATTTACATATGTTGCAATGCTGTTGTTGTTAGCCTCAAATATTAAAATATCAATGTGACACTGGTTCCTACAAAATATCATAGCCAAACACTTATTATAAAGCATCTCTAAATTTAGCCTCTATAAGACAACTTTGGATGTATATTTGGGAGTGAAAGAAATTGAAACATAAAGAGACACCCAGCGCCCTGATCATGTTAATTTACAGATTCTAAAACATAGAGATTAGTGCTGTGTGATTCTCCCATTCCTCTGTTGCCTCAGATAAATCACTAAGACAGCAAGATGAGAAGGGGAGTTTGGCATAGTGAAATAACAAAAGGCATAATTTGCCACAAAGGATTTTTTGTTTGTTTTTTGGTAACAGTATTATTGAGATATAATTCAATACCATACAATTCACCCATTCATAGTATGCAATTCACCATCATCACAATCTGCCTTAAGCTTTAAAAAATATGATAATCAAGAACAAGAACTTTTTCTGTGGGCAAAACTCTGCATAGCTTCTCTTTCAGGTGTGTATTCACCATGTCAGCTCATCCAGGTTTTATCTCTCCCTCTCCCTGTCCTTGGGCGTTGGGTGCAGGTATTTTAGCAGAGACAGTACTAGGGTTGAAAATTTCTGTATTAAATGTCGTTCTCATTTCTAACTGAAACCTATAAGGAATTTGGTGTCAGCAAGCCTGAACCAAAAACATTGTTGAGTCCAAGAAAATCATTAGATGAAGCAGGAAATGTTGAGTAGGCTGCAACTAAGAGAAAGCTAAAGTGATGAAGATATGATATGAAAACGAGATCTTCAGCCCTCCTTTTTAAAACCCTGATTGCCACACTTTGAAAGCTTTCTACTTAACGCTGGCAATCAAAATGATTAAAAACTGCATGCTGTTTAATTATTAACATAATTATTCTCATAAAGGTGCTGTGGCATTTCCATCATGTAAAGCAATCCTATTTCCTTGTAGAGAGAGCTTCGTTTAGGAGCCTGAATCTCCAAGCAGAGTCTGTTAGAGGATTTAATATGGGACGAGCAATCAGCACTGGCAGTCTGGCCAGCAGCACCCTCAACAAACTTGCTGTTCGACCTTTATCAGTTCAAGCTGAGATTCTGAAGAGGCTATCCTGCTCAGAGCTGTCGCTTTATCAGCCATTGCAAAACAGTTCAAAAGAGAAGAATGACAAAGCTTCATGGGAGGAAAAGCCTAGAGAGATGAGTAAATCATATCATGATCTCAGTCAGGCCTCTCTCTATCCACATCGGAAAAATGTCATTGTTAACATGGAACCCCCACCACAAACCGTTGCAGAGTTGGTGGGAAAACCTTCTCACCAGATGGCAAGATCTGATGCAGAATCTTTGGCAGGAGTCACAAAACTTAATAAGTAAGAACATAGTAACTAACCCAATTACGTATTTGTAAATTCTATGTTTCATACTTTTCTTTTTGTTTTGACGTTTTATTATTTTCACCATGTTTTTTTACATTGACACTTCCCTCCTACCTTCCTTTTCCCTCTTCAGTTCAAAGTCTGTTGCAAGTTTAAATAGAAGTCCTGAAAGAAGGAAACATGAATCAGACTCCTCATCCGTTGAAGACCCTGGGCAAGCATATGTTCTAGGTCAGCAAAAACAAGCTTACCTTCCTTGTCCCATACCTCCTGCTCAGAGTGAGGTGAACAAGATCATCTTAATTGCCAAGAAATTATTTTGGGTTCCATGTCCTAATTGCCAAATCTGAATATAAATTTGAGGCTACTTAAAATGCACCAAATCAAATTAACACTTGATTTAACAACTGATTACCTCATAGTACAGACTGTTGGCTTCTCTTCCTTCCACCACCACTCCCCCACTCCCCTCAGATAGTATCTTACTCTGTCACCCAGGCTGCAGTACAGTGGAGTGATCATGGCTCACTGCAGCCTCAAACTCCCAGGCCCAAGTGATCCTCCTACCTCAGCCTTCTAAATAGCTGGGACTATACGCATGCAGTACCACAACTGGCTAATTTTTTATATATTTTATAGAGACTGGGTTTCATCATGTTGCCGAGGCTGGTCTTGAACTCCTGGAGTCAAGGGATCTGCCCACCTTAGCCTCCCAAATTGCTGAGATGACAGGCATGAGCCACCACACCCAGTCTGTTAGCTTCTCTTGGTCACAGCAGCCATGACAGTTGTACTGAGACTGTCATGTGCCATTGCTTTGGATTACCTTTTTTGGCTTTTCCTTTCAAGACTTTGTAAATGAATTCTGGTCATGCTATAGTTTTAAAGAAACATTTACTTAGGATGCTTTCAGCTTAGCAGAAACAAAATTATCTCTAAAACTTTAGATAATTTTATGAAATGTGCTATGATTGATAGGTAGACATTCTTAGTTAAGTTTCTTTAAATACTGCCAGCTAGCAGAGCATATTATTTAAGTGAAGGGGTGTGTGTGTGTGCACGCGCGCATGCATTTGTGCATATAGGTATATGCATATACACATGCTACCTTTTAAGACAAATAGTTCAGGTTTCCTGTTGCCTTATGTAACTTAAAAGGGAAATGCACTAGAGTCAATCTTTCAAAATGATGGCTATTTAAGCACAGAGATCTGAACTACTACTCAAAACAGGAAACAGCATGGGAAACCAAAGGAAAACAAGGATTGTTTCCCTTCTGTTGTCTTACCAAATCCTACTACTTAACTCCCTCCTTAGGCCCAAGGTTTGTTAATTTATCTCTAATTACCCAAAGTCTAAAAGCTTTTTTAACTCTGTAGTTGGATTCGGGGCACGTGGAGTAAATGAAGACAAAAGAGAACTCTGCATTATAATACATAAATATTTATGGAAGCAACATTATTAATGGAGGCTTTCACAGCTTTCAGAGATTATACTATCATCAATTTAAATTCAGTCAGAAAAAACTTAGATAAAACTCCAAATTTCATTCTAATGAATGAAAATAGGCTAAGATTGATTTGATCTTGTAGGAAACACTTTTCAAAGTATGTTCACATATAATGGGGCCTTATACATTTTAAACTATTTTCATTATGAAGGCTTTGGTCTACATGAAAATTCATTGCATATCAGAAGGAAAATATTCTGTAGAAAACATAAAACACTCTTAAAAGGAAATTTTTCTGTATTTTTATTCATTATAACTGAATAATGAATTTTAACACTTGAACAAATCATTCATTCCAGTTTCATCTCATATTTGATATATCAAAATATCAGAAACAATATATTGGTGTTTGAATTTATGCTGCAAAACAAGTTATTACACTTAGCTGCTATTTAAAATAGTAAAAATGCCTACTGGAGGATGTTTTTCAGTGTTAATACAAGATGTTTCTACCTTATTGTTTTTTTATTTTTATGAACTTATCAGAAGAAATTATTTAGCTATCCAGCATCTGACCATCTTGTGAAATGTCTAATAATTTAATTTATGCCACAGGAATGACTATGCATAGTTCTGGAAATTCTTCATTTCAAGTACCCTTAAAAGAAAATGGTAGGTTTACAAAATGTTTTTCCCCTCATTTCCATCATTTTTCTCTTTTCTTGTACCTTACTGAGATAGTCTTGGACCTAACAATGAAGAGTCTTAAGTTCCATGCCAAAGACTTGGTCTTAGATTGAAGTTAAAGGAGAGTTGTATTTTTCAGCATCATGGTGATGTAATGGGACCTCTTATTTAGGCTAATGTTGATGAAATGACAAATTAGACATAAGGACACTAATTGGGAAGTAAAAATAATAGTTCAGGTGAAAGAGAATTTCTATTAAAAAGAGTTTTAACTGAGATGGCTATTTTAAAGGGATTCTTGAGCTGAGTCTTAGGGAGAAAGGAGGATTTATTCAGACAGAACAATAAAGATAAGCATTCCAGATCAAGGGCATGGCATTGTCAGAGACATGGAATCATGAGAAAAGAGATTTAGTGAACTGTGGGTGTCTCAGTATGGTGGCATGTGGGGGCCAGGGTGAAGTTTGACAGCTAAGTAGGGACCAGTTTTTAATCTTATGCTAAGTATTAGGAGGAGATTTTGAGGACTTTAAATGCCGAGATTATAATTTAGAAGGAATCTAAGAAACAAAATTGCAAGAAGAAGACCAGAAATGTCCAATGACTTGAAAATCAGGGGCTTCAAAATTTTTAGAATTTAGATTGCAAAGTATTTTCACATACATTATCTTATTTGATCTTTCTAACAACTGTCATGAGTAGAACAGAATATTTTATTACTATCTATATACTACTTTCCTCCAAAATGTGTGAGTCTTAGACTCTTAAAGTTGAAATAATCAAAAACCTGATAAGAGAGAAACCATTACATTAATTAAAATTACTAATACAGCTAAACTTGATGAAGTTGTAAATTTAGAAACTTGATGAAGTTGTAAATTTAGTTTCAATATTCCTGTAGCCAAGGTAAAATAGAAGGCATGAGATTAGACTGCACTTTATAGAATTGCTGGTTGGTTTTTTTTTTTTTTTTTTTTTTTGTCAAAACTGTCAAACACCAAAGTGTTCTTTTGTATAATTCTCATTCTCTAATAAAAATACACATACTAATTCTTTAACAGAGAAAAAACTTTCTTGGAATTAAAATTGCTTTTAAAAGTAAAACTATACGCAGTGTCTTAAATACTCATAGCAAATGAAGATGAGGTTTTTTTCCTCTCATTTTATTTTTGAATGTATCAATCCTCAAAAATATTCTAGGGCCTGTTATTAAAGAAAAAGTTATTGAACTTACACTTGAGCCTAAATTGCTAATCCTGTTATGTAGCTTTCTAATGATCAAACTTGTTACATGAACTAAATTTAGAATGCCTATATACCTAAACTAACTTAATTATTAACATGCCCATATGGTAGTAATTATTGACTACCAGTTATTTAGTGCTTACTATGTCCCCAGCACTGTTCTAAGTGCTTTTTATTATTTCTCATTTAATGCCCAAAACAACCCTATGAGGTGAGTGTTAATGTTATTTTTTTTTTCACAAAAGAGAAACCAAAGCATAGAGAGTTAAGTTTTGCAGAAAGTCACCAAGTTAGCAGGTAGTAGAGCCAAAATTTGAACAAAGGCAATCTGTTTCCAGAGTCTGTGCCCTAATCTACTTTTTATACGTCCTCATAATGTGATCATGCCTTAGTAGTATTTCTCCCTGCTAAAACTTTGAAAGAAGCTGGATAATAATTTATTCAAATATGAGAATTTAAAATGTGTTTTAGCTTAGGTTATGATGAAAAAGAATATGAATGCACATTGGTAGCCAATGAGCATGAATTTACATTGGGTAGTTTCCCTGTTTAAACTTTCAGAAGCCTTATCATCCCACCTGCCCCATACAGCAGGGCCAATCCACCTTCATATAGAGGTACGCCTCATTCAGCTTGCAACCAAGGCTATAATTTTCCTCCAAACTCTCTTTGAATCTGGCCAAGTAGCCTGAATTAGCACTGTGTTGAGAATCAAGTTTTCACATAATAGAGCATGGCAAACATGTTTTTGCAAATACTGTAAGAGTCAAAAAGTAAAATTACTTGCCCGTGCATCAAATATAAGACCTCTTACTCTAATTCCAGTATTCTTCCTGCTGGTCAAGATTATTAGATTAAAATTATAAATGAACATCAGTTAATATTAAATTATTCATTACTTAGAACAAGGATGAATGTGTTATATTCTATCTTACCTTTCATGGCCTCCCGAGATTCTTAAAGAATGTGAAATTTGAAAGAAAAGATCAAAGACAAAGTCATGATTCTTCTAATATCACACTTTGAAACAGTGATATGGAAAAGATTCTAATCCGTTGATTAATTGTGATTTCAAAAAAAAAGTTATTCCACTTAGAAAAATCACACTGGTTTTCCTTTATAAGAGTAAAAACAAAAATATGTAAAACATTTCCAAAAATTATGTAAAATTGATTTTAATGTTTCTTGTTTTACTGTAATTATTGTGCAGCAATTGAAAAGCTAAGTTTTTCATACTACTTCCTGAAATGTCCAAATCACAAACTATAGATGGTCACCAACTTACAATGGTTTGACTTTGCAGTGATGCAAAAGAAATAAGCATTCAGTAAAAATTGGACTTTGAATACCCTTACAACCCTTCTGTTTTTCCACTTTCTTTCAGTACAGTACATTTTGTCACTTTCAGTAAATTATGGGATAGTCACCACTTTATTATAAAATAGGCTTTATTTTGGATGATTTTGCCCAACTATAAGTTAACATAGTGTTCTGAGCATTTTTAATTTATGCTAGGCTAAAGCTAGGATGTTTGGTAGGTTAGATGTATTAAAAGCATTTTTGACTTAGGATATTTTCAACTTTTGATGGGTTTGTTGGGATGTTTAAAACGTACCGCAGTTAAGTACCTTTTTATTCTTAGTTGGCATAAGAACCAGAGCAACTCAGCCATTATTATCCTCAAGCAATTTTCTCTTTCTTCTTTCATTTTATTCTGTCGTTACTGCTTGGGATTTTGCTATTCTGGGAACTGTATGCCTAACGGACTTATTAAGTACCTACCGTAGAATAGTGGATTTTATCAGTTTCCAAGTATCCCAGTTCCTGAACAGTGGGTGATTAAATCTGAAACTTAAAGAAGGAAATGGAAATTTAAAGCAAAGATCATCACTTAATCACTTTACAAAGCACTGTTCTCTCTTACCACCTCATCAATGTGGTCACTTTAAGGCTATTCTGATTTCAATTCCTAATGTGACCTCACTCCCTTGTTTTATTTCATTTTATGGGTTTTGTTCTGTGTCGTTTTGTATGCATTCTAGCTAAAAACTAGAGCTAATTGGCTATTTTTTGATAAAAGGACCTTGGACACTTAAGCTAGGCATTAAATAATGGATGGTCTTTTGCTTAGAACCACCTAATATATAAGGCATTTCACACCATTGTCCAATGATACTTTTTGTAATTTAATTAATAAAATTATTAGATATACTGAATTACTACTCTTATTGCTAATAACTAAGTTTGGGTCAAAAAGAAATGACAGAATAGGAATATATACACTACAGAGAGCTAGCAAACTTGCACCAAAACAGTGCAAGTATTGAGACACAAGGCTAATTCACTCCTGAGAGGAAATTATTGTTATTGTTTTTTGAAATTAAAGGAATTTATTTCTAGAATATGAAGTATCACATTTACGTCATTTAAGCATACAAGTTTTGTGATGAAATTACTGTTTGTTTTATGACATATTAATACAATTTTAAGTCCATGGGTGGTTATATGTTGCATATACAGAAATAAATTCTGTTTTCATACTGATTTGGTTGTTGCAAAAATACATATGAAGATTTAAGGAAATTCTGGCTTACAGTTTAGTGACGCCATAACCTCTTATTTTCAGAAAGCTTCTATATACTTTAGAACTATGTAGAGTTGAATTTGAAGATTTGGCTTACAAAAATATCTTTCTAAATATGTTGAACAAACTCACCACCACCTTCACACACAGACCAATTTGAACTACCATTGTAATTGATGCTAAGAAGGGTGTGTGTGTTTGTGTAAATGCTTGAATTGCTAAGTAGATGAATTAACTTGATTAACATGTCAATTAAGTGTCATATTTATTGGTTTAAGAAGTTATTTGTGAATGATTAGCCACTTTAAAAAACCTATTAGAAATAAGAATAATAAATTCTGGTTCTGCTGACATTCATTCAATTTATTTAACTAGGATTTATCAAGTACTGACTTCAGCATTTTACTGGGCACTGATACCAACCATATGTTGAGCAGGTCACAAACTGATTCCTCATCTGCAAAACAGTGGTTAAAAATCTCTTTACTTACCTCATGAGATTGTTTCACAAATAAAATTTGAAATGAATAAAGATCCTTTGAGAGTACATGTCCTAGACAAGGAATTATTAATGGGACTATTAAAAATAGATCCAGTTTCTGACCAGGTGCAGTGGTTCACACCTGAAATTCCAATTCTTTGGGAGGCGTAGATAGGAGGATCACTTGAGACCAGGAGTTCAAGACCAGCCTGGGACTCCATCTCTACAAAAAATAAAAAATCAGCTGACCATGATGGCACATGCCTGTAGTACTTAGCTATTCAGGAAACTGAGGTGGGAGGATCTACTTGAGCCCAGGAGTGGAGGCTACAGTTAGCTGTAATTACGCCACTACACTCTCATCCTGAGAAGCGGAGTGAGACTCTCTCGAAAAAAAAAAAAAAAAAAGATTCCATTTCTTCTTGCTGTTTTACTCAAGAACCTACTAAGAATGTTTTACTAATTATAAATTAAAATGTCAACCATTAATTAGGAATTTTTAAATATATTGAGCTGTCAAATTCAGGGAGTTGATTGTGGTGTAACAGTCAGAAACTGAGAAGTTCAGCTCTTTCCTGTACTAGCTGACTAAACTTGTGCAAATAATTTAACCTATTGAGGTTTATTTAATCATTTGTAACTGAAATATACTTATTTCAAAAGGACAGCTTATAAAGAATAAATGTAATATGTAGTCATTTTATCAATCACTATAAAAATATAAAATTATAATGGTATCAGTAACCTTAAAATATATGTTTAAGTGACTGAGCAATCTATTAACATGCTTTGTTAACATTTAAATTGTTAAAACAAGCTGACAGTCTTAATGCCTGAGCATGTTATATTTATTTTAAAATTATAAATTCCCAATAGATATGCAACACAAAAGATGGAGCATAGTGTCTTCACCAGAAAGGGAGATCACCTTGGTGAACCTGAAAAAAGATGCAAAGTGTGGCTTGGGTAAGTCACTGTGAGATTCTTAAAGGTCTAAGAGGATTCAGAGAAAAAGTCTATAGCATAGCGTTGGCATTGCAGCACCAGCTCATTTCTGATCTCAAGATACTGGCTGCCCACCCCCAAGCCCATTACCCTACCCACCCAGTCACCAAATGCCAAATATGAAATGCCTTCAAGAAATACTTCCACCAAATTTAATATATGTTACCTATTAATCATTTGATATCAACAGTCCCCACATTTCTGCGTTTCAGGCAGGCCAATTGTTAGTCTTTGAAAGCAGCAATATAAAGATCTTTTTTAAATGTGTTGTTTTACAGGATTTCAAATTATTGGTGGGGAGAAGATGGGAAGACTGGACCTAGGGATATTTATCAGTTCAGTTACCCCTGGAGGACCAGCTGACTTGGATGGATGCTTGAAGCCAGGTACTTTACATTTTGGTGATTTTCTAAGTTATTTTCTGACAGGCATGAAAATTTGCACAGGTGGTGAAAATGGAACTTAGGCCAAACAAAAATGTTGAGAAAGAGATGATATTTCTAAGATTGAGAATAAATTTATCTTTGTTGTTGAAGATACTGCACTGTCTATTTGTACAGGAGACCGTTTGATTTCTGTGAATAGTGTGAGTCTGGAGGGAGTCAGCCACCATGCTGCAATTGAAATTTTGCAAAATGCTCCTGAAGATGTGACACTTGTTATCTCTCAGCCAAAAGAAAAGACACCCAAAGGTAATGTTGTGAATATCTCTTACTTGTATATTCTGTTTCACTTTTCACAAGCACTTCAATACATTGGATTTAAGCTTCTTATTTCTACTATATTGACATGTGTAGTTCTATTGTTCCAGTTTTATGGATCAGTATTACTTTTTCATTCATCTTTTCAAAGATTTTCTGTCTCATTCCTTTTTAGTAATATTTGCACAAAGGTGGATTCATTGTGTACTAAATTGATGCAACTTAATTCTGATTACTTAGTGTATTCCATCTCTTCTTTTGTCAAATCAGAGTTATTTATCATTGTGTAGTTAATATTACATACTAGTTATATATGAAGTCCTACCATGAACCAGATTATGAAAAGGAAAGAACAATCACCAAAAACTAGAAATTTTAAAACGAGACCATTTCATTTTGTCTCATTATCCCAGTCTTTTAGCGGTTTGGAGACAAAGCGCTTGATGAAGATCAGATGACCTGGTGTTTGAGCTTTGCCTGTGCCTCTTATTAGCTATATGACTTAAGCCTTCTTGAGCCACAGTTTTCTTTTGTTTTTACTTAAAGAGTAGACAATGATCTTTGCCCTGCCTGTCTGCCTTGCCCAGAGTTATTTGTTATGAGGATCAAGTGGTAGGACAGTAATTGTGGAAGAAGCACACATAGTCCATGTGGCATAGGACAGTGCAATGGGAAACAGGGAGGGTTGCAGAATCCAGAGTCAGAGTCTGTCTCTAAAACTTACAACTGTATACCTTGAGCCAATCACATGAACTTTCTAAGCCTCACTGTGCTCATGTATCAAATGGTGAGTATAAACATGCTTATCTTATAAATTATGAAAATTAAATGAGGTAATGCACATAAAGAATGAGCACATTGCCTGGTACATATAAAGCATTTAAATGTGAATTTTAGCTGCCATTAATATTCTTTTTCAAAAACATTGAAGTGCTGGATACAAGTAAGTTACCTTCATCCGAAAGACACTGGGAAATACATAAAAGAATTAGTAAAAAAAAAAAAAAATAGCTGAAAAACAATTTTAGATAGTGAATTTTAGACTTAGTTTTAGATACGTATGATAAAATAGAAGACAAAAAAGTCAACATATTATATAATATGTTGTGACAAAATATTAGTACATTTTATACAGATGAGTCATTTTGACTATTGTTTCTTCTTACTGAATATTATATGTATTTTGTATGTCTGTATATGTACATATATAAATAATACTTTACACACTTGCTTACTGTGAGCAAACATAACCAATAGAAGGGAAATAGAAGACACCATCACTGCCCACAGGAGCCTTATATAATCTACTTATAATCTAGCCACATTAGGCAAAGGAAGACAACTGCAGTTGGAAATGTTGTAACATACTTCTAAGTTTAAAGCAGCCAAGAGCAGAAATTTTTTTTAAGCAAATCAATGGGTCTCATTATTCGCCATTTTTTTTAGCAGAAGGATCATATTAATTCAGAATTAATTTATTGCCCCCTTAATTAAGCTCTAAAGGATTTCCATCTTATGTTTTCAATAGATGTTTTGTAGAAAATTTATTCATTTGTTCAACAAACATTCGGTGCCTGTGATGTGCAAGGCCAAAAAACTCTGCCCTAGTGGAACTTAGACTTTATCAGAGGAGATAAGTATTCTTTTCTGACTAGACAGATTTTTAATTGTAACTGTGGTAAGTGTTAACAAGAAGCCCAAGGTGCCAAGAGGGCATAAAACAGAGGAACTTTACCTATTAAGAGGATCGGAGAAGGCTTTTGTTAGCAGAGTTTCGTGTGGTTTTTTTTTTTTCCATCTAAGCTAAATAAAAATTAAAAGTATAATGTTAAAGTATACATCTGTGAAATTGTTTCTTCAGAAAGGTAGTTGAATCTTACCATGGTATGTAACTATTCTGTAGTGACACTTTGAAAAGAGGTACAACCCAGAAGAACTTAGAAAATTACCAGTGTGTACTCTAGCTACCCCGTTAACTGTTAAGCACCAAAGAGGAAGGCTTTTAGTTTTGTTTTTGTTTGCTAATTTTTAAAGTTACAGAATACATCCTAGTTTATTAAAAATAAATCCAATTTATGTAAAACCTATGAAATAAGAAGTCAAAGTCCCCTTACCTTATTACCTAGGGAAACCATTTGGCATACATGTAGCCTTCCGTGTAGAATAGATACATATGTGAGATAGAACAACACACATGCACACTATTTTTTAAAATCTGTTTTATACTCTAAAGACCATTCTGTAACTGCTTACTTAACATACTCTGTTGCTATCCATGTACATGTACATCTTTTTAATACAGCATTTTATTTGTTATAGACATAGCAAAATTTAACTTTTCTTCTATTGTTATGTATCCAGGTTAGCTGTAATTCTATTATAAATGTTACTCCAACAAATAAACTTTTTACTACATCATTGAAAATGTATGTATTTCTACAGGTTAGATGTCTGGAACTAGATTAAAGAGTGTGTACATTAAAATTTTCACAAGTGCCACCAAATTGGATTACAAAAAGTTTAATCAGTTTATAGACTAATCAAGTAGATATAACAGTGCTTTTCTCCTCATACCATCAGTGGTTCTTGAAATCATCATTCTCATTTTTGTCAGCCAAATAAGTAGAAAACTGAATTAAATGCAGATCCCTGAGAAATAGTGAGAATGTCTTTTCAAATATTTATTATTTGTATTTTACTCTGAATTTCCAGTCTGCCTATTCCAGTCTACATATCTCTTGTTCAATGGGAGTTTTGAAAACACTTTTTTTGTTGAATTTTAGCAACTCTTTGTATATTAGGGATACTATCTCTTTGATTATTGTTTGTTGTCACAAGTATTTTCTTTCCAGTTGCTCATTACACTTAATTTTTCCCTTGTTGTCAATTACTACATAAAACTTTTAATTTCTTATCCATTCTCATCTTTAATTCCTTTTCACATGTCCTCTGTGGTTTGTGTTTTCAGAAAGCTTTTTAAAGTGGTTTTTGGTTTGTTTGTTCCTTGAGACAGAGTCTTGCTCTGTTGCCCAGGCTGAAGTGCAGTGGAATGATCACTGCTCACTGCAGGCTCTGCCTCCCAGGTTCAAGCCATTCGTCTGCCTCAGCCTCCAGAGTAGCTGGGACTACTCAACCTCCCGAGTAGGTGAACACTGTCATGCCCAGCTAATCTTTGTATTTTTGATAGAAACAGGGTTTCACCATGTTGGGCAGGCTGGTCTCGAAATCCTGGCCTCAAGTGATCCACCCGTGTCAGCCTCCCAAAGTGCTGGGATTACAGGCATGAGCCACTGCTCCTGGCCTAAAGCAGCTTTTGGTAAGAAGGATATATAAGCAATTTGGCGTTACCTTCCATGATAATTAATTGGAGTCCAAAAAATACAATCTAGTAGGTCAATAAAATAAGTGTGCAAATAACTATTTAATAAGGACCAAGAATGGTGGATACTAAGAAAATATAAATTATCTTCGGAATCAGTAGAGTCTCCACAGAGAAGACTGGTTTGAAATGGGTCTTGGAGAATGGAAATGGGGAGTTAAGGTAAAAGGGGTATGCATTTTAATAGAGGTTGTCACAAGAATGACCAAAGGAGAGAGCAAAGAAAGTCTACTAGGTCTTGTGTTTTGCATGTGTCATCCTTATAAAAATCCTTCCAACAATCCTTCAGGAAACATTGTGTATGTGTGAAAGCACAAGAATGTGTGTCACTAACTTATTATTCTCATTGATGGATTTTAATTTTTAGTGCCTTCTACTCCTGTTCATCTCACCAATGGGATGAAAAACTACATGAAAAAATCTTCCTACATGCAAGACAGTGCTATAGATTCTTCTTCCAAGGATCACCACTGGTCACGTGGCACCCTGAAGCACATCTCAGAGAACTCCTTTGGGCTGTCTGGGGGCCTGCGAGAAGGAAGCCTGAGTTCTCAAGATTCCAGGACCGAGAGTGCCAGCTTGTCTCAGAGCCAGGCCAATGGTTTCTTTGCCAGCCATTTAGGTGACCAAACCTGGCAGGAATTACAGCATGGCAGCCCTTCCCCATCTGTAGTATCCAGTGCCACTGAGAAAAAGACTTCCACTGATAGTAACCAAAGCAAAGCTAAAAATCCCGGCATTTCTGATTCAACTGATTACTCGGACCGTGGAGATTCAGACATGGATGAAGTGACTTATTCCAGCAGTCAGGATCATCAAACACCAAAAAAGGCATAGTTTAATTCCAATAATTTTGTTTTTTCATTTAACAAAGCACAACAGCAGCAAATATATTACAGAGCACAATAATCTACTACAAGATGATTTCATTATTCTGGAAAAAAGAAATAGTTTATATCTTCTACTAATTGCTACTGCATTTGATGCTAAACTTTCAGAGAAATCAACAGCTTTGAATAACTTTAAATAGCTATGACTCTACAAACTTGCTATCTAAAAACCCAAAGAAGGAATACACAGATTATGATTGTTTTTTTACCAGTTGTTTGTCTCAAGTATTTAATGTTTATAATAATACGAGTATTTTAATATCTGAAAATTATTTCTAAAGAGTTCGTGTAATGGGCATTCAATTTAGTATGTATAGCCTAAATTATTCTGAAGTTCTGAATGAATGATAATAAGGACATTGAAAGAAAATAGCTCATTCTGGCTGGGCACATTGACCCACACCCATAATCCCAACACTTTGGGATGCAGAGGTGGAAGGATTGCTTGAGGCCAGAAGTTCAAGACCAGCCTGGGCAACATAGGGAGACTCTGTCTCTACAAAAAATTTCTTTAAAAATTAGCCCGACAAGGAGACATGTATCTGTAGTCATAGATCCTTGGGAGGCTGGGTGGGAGGATCGCTTGATCCCAGAAGCCTGGGTGACCGAGCCAGACCCGAACAGAAAGCAGGGAAGGAAAAGAGGAAGGGAAGAAGGGAAGGAACAGAAGAAAGAAAATAGCTTATTCCTAGAAATGATATAAATTTAAACTCAAATTCACAGGCAGTTTTAGAAAAAATCCTTATGCCTTTTATTTACTAAAAAATCATTATTCCTCACAAGTTATGTTCTTTTTTAAAAAAAAATTTTTTTTAATTTATTTTTTAATACTGACTGTGGGGATTGCTCCATTCCAAGAGTTATACTCTTACAAATAGGGCTTAGCTAATGTTCTTATGTTTATATTATTGGATTTATAAATATAAGTAATATAAACATGAAACCTGATTTTAGAGGCTCTGGTTAAAAGCTACTGTTTTGTATATACTGATTATTAAAGGAAATAAAACTAATTTATAAATTTGGGAATATAAAAAGCATTGGACCAGTATTATATAAAAGCCAGGTTTGAACTGGGTTCTATCTAGGTTTCCATATGCCATATCTAACAGTTTGACCTGAAGCAAGCTCTTTAATCTCTGGACATCAATTTCCTCAACCATAAAATATGAATATATTGGACTAGATGATCTCTAAGATCTCTTCCAGCCTTTATGTTCTTTGACTATGCTTTATCATTTAATATCTTCTTTTTTCTTAAATTATCCTAAAAACACATATTTGTCTTTCAGTAATAATTCATTTTGCCTCTAGTCAGCTTCATCCTGGGCTAGGTAAAAATAAATTAATTGATTAAAAATTTTAAAAAAAGAAAAAGTGTAATAATCCATTTTGACTCTAACAAGAAATCTTTGTTTTTCTTTGTTAAGGAATATTCCTCTTCACTGAGTACATCCAACAAGATGAATTTTAAAACTTTTTCTCCATCACCTCCTAAGCCTGGAGATATCTTTGAGGTTGAACTGGCTAAAAACGATAACAGCTTGGGGATAAGTGTCACGGTACTGTTTGACAAGGTTTTCAAATGTTTTCTCTTCTTCAATTTCCAGCAGCCTATTGCATGTCAACTTTTTAATTGAATTACTTTTCATAAAAAGGGATACATCAAATATTTCCAAACTCCTAAAATTGAATCATATCTAAAAACTTTTTTTTAAATTGTGCTAGTCACTTTTTCCTGTGATTTAAAAAAAATTAAATACTACTTTATCCATAGATTTTATACTTGCTTTATCTGAATATAAAACTTGCAAAATATAAATTCAATGCTTTGTGTATATTTGATAGTTTCTACATGAGCATAGATTAATATAATATATCTCTAATCTACATTATTGGTAATTAAAGACTGTATATATCAATATACTCTCCTTAATATATAATACCTTGTAAACATGTTAGTATCTTAGAAGTTACCATGGAATCTTTGGTAGCTTCTAAAACATTGACTATCATTAAGGTAGTCAAAATGTGAGCATAGACTATTGAATAAAATTCTTTTTGTATTATACTGATGAATATACTAACCCTCATTAATGTACTAATGAATATACTGTACATCAGCACATGCTGATGGGATGCTACTGCTTTGACTGATGAATTGAATCATTTCTAGGCTGGAGATTTGAAAGAGAGTGCAAAATGTTTCATATTGTAAAATATTATTTTGTCTTTTTCTCTTTAGGGAGGTGTGAATACGAGTGTTAGACATGGTGGCATTTATGTGAAAGCTGTTATTCCCAAGGGAGCAGCAGAGTCTGATGGTAGAATTCACAAAGGTATAGTATTTTTAGTATGTAACAATTATATATACAAATATTACAACAAATAGATAAGAAATTATAAACTTGATAACTGATCTTCAAATTCATAATATGAAGTAAGAACATACTCAGTTATAAAGGCAGATCCAAGATGGCTGAATAGGAACAGCTCTGGAGTCAGTTCCCAGCGAGAATAACGCAGAGGGTGAGTGAACACCACATTTCCAAACAAGTTATTACTACCCACAGACCAAGAGATTCCTAGGCTGAAAAGTGCCACAAATTTTCAGCACAGCTATTTCAGCTGGCCGTGGGCCTCCACACAAAAACAAACAGAAATCTAGGTGGCTGTTTCAACTGGCGCATCGAGCGCCTGCGAAACAGGGCCACAATTCAACTGAAAAAAAGAGGGCTGAAACAGGGAGCCAGGTGATCTGGCTCAGCATGTCTCACCTTCACAAAGACCAGCAATCTGAAATGCTCTGGAATGAGAGTTTGGCAACAAGTGCAGCTGGACCCTGGACGGCCCACACTGTTGGGGGAAGGGTGTCCGCCATTACCGAAGCAGTCCACCATTACTGAGGCAGTCCACCATTACCAAGACAGCCTTTACAGAGGCAGTCCACCATTACTGAGGCAGACCGCCATTACCGAGGCAATTCTAACTATACATCTATAAACAAAACCACAAGGAAGTTCACACAGCAGCTGGGCAGAGCCCACGGCAGCTCAGCAATGCCTCTGCTGGCTGACTATGACTAGGATATCTCCTTGCTGGGCAGGGCAACTCTGAAAAAAGGCAGCAGCACGTCAGGAACTTATAAAGCCCCACCTTCCCAGTCAGAGCACTTGGGCAAAAAGGTGGTTATGAGTTTTGCTGCAGCAGACTTAAAAGTACCTGCCTAGCAGCTCTGAACAGAACAACAGAGCTCACAGCTCAGCACTCGAGCTCTTATAAGGGGCAGACTGCCTCTTCAAGCAGCTCCCTGACCCCATATATCCAAAGAGTCACCTCATAAAGGAAAGCTTAGGCTGACATCTTGCAGGTATCCCTCTGGGACAAAGATAACAGAAGAAGAAACTGGCAGCAACACTTACTGTTCTGCAGCCACCACAGGTGATCCCCAGGTAAGCAGGGTCTGGAGTGGACCTCCAGCAGTCCTACATCAGAGGGGCCTGACTGTTAGAAGTAAAACTAAAAAACAGAAAGAAATAACTTCATCATAAAAAAATATCATCATCACCACTCAGACCCCATCCAAAAGTCACCAACTATAAAGACCACAGGTAGATAAATCCACAGAGATGGGAAGAAACCAGTGCAAAAAGGATGAACACACCCAAAACCAGAATGCCTGTCCTCCTCCAAGGGATCACAACTCATCACCAGCAAAGGAACAAAGCTGGATGGAAAATGACTCTGATGAATTGACAGAAACAGGCTTCAGAAGGTGGGTAATAAACTTCTCTGAGTGAAAAGAACATGTTCCAACCCAATGCAAAGAAACTAAGAACCTTAAAAAAAGGTTTGACAAAATGCTGATGAGAATAAACAACTTAGAGAAGAATATAAATGACTTAAAGGAACTGAAAAACAACATGAGAATTTCACAAAGCATACACAAGTTTCAATAGCTGAATCAACCAAACAGAATAAAGGATATCAGAGACTGAAGATCAACTCAATGAAACAAAACAAGAAGGCAAGATTAGAGAAAAAAGTGAAAAGAAATGAACAAAGCTTCCAAGAAATATGGGATTATGTGAAAAGACCTAATCTATGCTTAATAGGTGTACCTGAATGTGACAGAATGAATCCAAGCTGGAAAACACTCTTCAGGATATTATCCAGGAGAACTTCCCCACCCTAGCAAGGCAGGCCAATATTCAAATCCAGGAAATACAGAGAACACCACAAAGATATTCCTCAAGAAGAGCAACCCCAAGGCACATAATCATCCGATTCACCAGGGTTGAAATGAAGGAAAAAATGCTAAGGGCAGCCAGAGAGAAAGGTCAGGTTACCCACAGAGGGAAGCCCATCAGACTCACAGCAGATCTCTCAGCAGAAACCCTACAACCAGAAGAGAGTGGGTACCAATATTCAACATCCTTAAAGAAAAGAACTTTCAACCTAGAATTTCATATCCAGCCAAACTAAGCTTCATAAGCAAAGGAGAAATAAAATCCTTTATTAACAAGCAATTGCTGAGAGATTTCATCACTACCAGGCCTGCCTTACAAGAGCTCCCTGAAAGAAGCACTAAACATAGAAAGGAATAACCAGTACCAGCCACTCCAAAAATGTACCAAAAGGTAAAAAGCATTGACATAATGAAGAAACCACGTCAACTAATGGACAAAACAACCAGCTAGCATCAAGATGGCAGGTCAAATTCACACATAACAATATTAACCTTAAATGTAAATGGGCTAAATGCCCCAGTCAAAAGACACAGACTGGCAAATTGGATAAAAAGTCCAAAACCATCAGTGCTATATCCAGGAAACCCATCTCACATGGAAGGACACACATAGGCTCAAAATGAAGGGATGGAGGAAGACTTACCAAGCAAATGGAGAGCAAAAAAAAAGCAGGAGTTGCAATCCTAGTCTCTGATAAAAATAGACTTTAAACCAACAAATATCAAAAGAGACAAAGAAGGGCATTACATAATGGTAAAAGGATCAATGCAACAAGAACAGCTAACGACCCTAAATATGTATGCACCCAATACAGGAGCACCCAGATATATAAAGCAAGTTCTTAACAACATACAAAGAGAATTAGACTCCCACACAATAATAGTGGGAGACTTTAACACTCCTCTATCAATGTAAGACAAATCAATGAGACAGAAAATTAACAAGGATATCCAGGACTTGAACTCAGATCTGGACCAAGCAAACCTAATAGACATTTACAGAACTCTCCATCCCAAATCCATAGAATATACATTCTTCTCAGCACCACATCACGCCTACTCTAAAATTGACCACATAATTGGAAGTAAATCACTCCTCAGCAAATACAAAAGAATGGAAGTCATAACAAACAGTCTCTTAGACCACAGTGCAATCAAATTAGAACTCAGGATTAAGAAACTAACTCAGAACCACACAACTTCATGAAAACTGAACAACTGGCTCTTGAATGTTGACTGGATAAACAATGAAATGAAGGCAGAAATAAAGATATTCTTCAAAACCAACAAGAATGAAGACACAACATACCAGAATCTCTGGGACATATTTAAAACAGTGTCTAGAGGAAAATTTATAGCAATAAATGCCCACATGAGAATCAAGGAAAGCTCTAAAATCAACACCCTATCATCAAAATTGAAAGAGCTAGAGGAGCAAGATCAAAAAAACTCAAAAGCTAGCAGAAGACAAGAAATAACTAAGATCAGAGCAGAACTGAAGGAGATAGAGACACACACATACGCACAAGAAAACCTTCAAAAAATCAATAAATCCAGGAGCTGGTTTTTTGAAAAGATCAACAAAATAGACCAACTGCTAGCCAGATTAATAAGAAAAGAGAGAAGAATCAAGTAGAGGCAATAAAAAATGATAAAGAGGATATCATCACCAATCCCACAGAAATACAAACTACCATCAGAGATTACTGCAAACTCTATGCACACAAACCAGTAAACCTGGAAGAAATGTATAAATTCCTGGACACTTGCACCCCCCCAAGCCTAAACCAGGAAGAAGTCGAAACCCTGAATAGACCCGTAACAAGGGCTGAAGTTGAGGCAGCAATTAATAGCCTACCAACCAAAAAAAAGAGCCCAGGTCCAGATGGGTTCACAGCTGAATTCTACCAGACATACAAAGAGGAGTTGGTACCATTCCTTCTAAAACTATTCCAAACAATCTAAAAAGAGGGAATCCTTCCCAAATCATTTTATGAGACCAACATCATGCTGATACCAAAACCCGGCAGAGACTCAACAAAAAAAGAACACTTCAGGACAGTATCCATGATGAACATAGATGCAAAAATCTTCAATAAAATACTGGCAAACCAATTGCAACAGCACTTCAAAAAGGTTATCCATCATGATCAAGTAGGCTTCATCCCAGGAATGCAAGGCTGGTTCAACATATACAAGTCTATAAATATAATCCACCACATAATCAGAACTAAAGACAAAACCACATGATTATCTCAATAGATGCAGAGAAGGCCTTCTACAAAATTCAACAGCCCCTTATGCTAAAAACTCTCAATAAACTAGGTATTGACAGAACATATCTCAAAACAATAAAGGCTATTCACAACTAACCCACAGCCAATATCATACTGAATGGGCAAAAACTGGAACCATTCCCTCTGAAATCTGGCACTAGACAAGGATGCCCTCTCTCATCACTCCTATTCAATATAGTATTGGAAGTTCTAGCCAGAGTAATCAGGCAAGAAAAAGAAATAAAGCGTATTTTTTTAGGAAAGGAGCAAGTCAAGTTTTCTCTATTTGCAGATGACATGATTGTACATTTAGAAGACCCCATTGTCTCAGCCCAAAATCTCCTGAAACTGATAAGCAAAGTCTCAGGATACAAAATCAATATGCAGAAATCACAAGCATTCTTATAAACCAATAACAAACTTAAAGAGAGCCAAATCAAGAATGAACTGCCATTCACAGTTGCTACAAAGAGAATAAAATACCGAGGAAGTAAAGGACCTCTTCAAGGAGAAATACAAACCACTGCTCAAGGAAATAAGAACACAAACAGATGGAAAAACATTCCATTCTCATGGATAGGAAGAATCTATATTGTGAAAATGGCCATACTGCCCAAAGTAATTTATACATTCAATGCTAGCCCCATAAAGCTACCTATGACCCTCTTGACAGAACTGGAAAAAATCACCTTAAACTTCATATGGAACCAAAAGAGAGGCCACATAGCCAAGACAATTCTAAGCAAAAAGAATAAAGCTGGAGGCATCACGCTACCTAACTTCAAACTATACTACAAGGCTACAGTAATCAAAACAGGATGCTACTGGTACCAAAACAGAGATATAGACCAATGGAACAGAACAGAGGCTTCAGAGACAATGCCACACATCTAATAGCCATCTGATCTTTAACAAACCTGACAAAAACAAGCAATGGGGAAAGGATTCTCTGTTTAATAAATGGTGTTGGGAAAACTGGCTAGCCATGTGCAGAAAGCAGAAACTGGACCCCTTTCTGATATCTTACACTAAAATCAACTCTAGGTGGATTAAAGACTAAAACATAAGTCCCAACACCATAAAAACCCTAGAAGAAAACCTTGGCAAAACCATTCAGGACATAGGCATAGGCAAGGCCTTCATGACTAAAACACCAAAAGCATTGGCAGCAAAAGCCAAAATAGACAAATGGGATCTAATGAAACTCCAGAGCTTCTGCACAGCAAAAGAAACAATCATTAGAGTGAATCAGCAACCAACAGAATGGAAAAAAGTTTTTGCAATCTACCCATCTGACAAAAGGCTAATATCCAGAATCTACAAAGAACTAAAACAGATTTACAAGAAGAAAACAAACAAACCCATTCAAAAGTGGGCAAAGGACATGAACGGACACTTTTCAAAAGAAGACATTTATGAGGCCAACAAACATATGAAAAAATGTTCATCATCACTGGTCGTTAGAGAAATGCAAATCAAAACCACATTGAGATACCATCTCACACCAGTTAGAATGGCGATCATTAAAAAATCTGGAGAAAACAAATGCTGGAGAGGATGTGGAGAAATAGGAACACTTTTACACATTGGTGGGAGTGTAAATTAGTTCAACCATTGTGGAAGACAGTGTGGCAATTCCTCAAGGACCTAGAAATAGAAATTCCATTTGACACAGCAATCCCATTACTAGATATATGTCCAAAGGATTGTAAATCATTTCTATTATAAAGACACATGCACATGTATGTTCATTGTGGCACTGTTTACAATAGCAAAGACCTGGAACCAACTAAAATGCCCATCAATGAGAGACTGGACAAGGAAAATGTGGCACATATACACCATGGAATACTATGCAACCATCAAAAATGATGTTTGTGTCCTTTGTAGGGACATGGATGAATCTGGAAACCATCATTCTCAGCAAACTGACGCAAGAACAGAAAAACAAACACCACATGTTCTCACGTATAGGCAGGTGTTGAACAATGAAGACACGTGGACACAGGGAGGGGAGCATCACACACTGGGGTCTGTTGTGGGCGAATAGGGGAGGGACAGTGGGGGGTAGGGAGGTTGGAGGGGGATAACATGGGGAGAAATGCCAGATATAGGTGACAGGGGGATGGAGGCAGCACTCCACGTTGTCATGTATGTACCTATGCAACAGTCCTGCATATTTTGCACATGTACCCTAGAACCTAAAGTGCAATATTTATTATATATATATATTATATATATATATATATATGAACATACTCAGTTATAAAACTGTGACATTAAGAAATTCCTTGATGCCATTTCAGAAACTCTTCTTTCCAGCTTATTTTCTAGTATCAGAAGATATCTATACATCAACATTGTATGGGAAGTTAACAAAATAAAAAAGGAAAGAAAATATCTAGACAGTGCTTTCATTCATATTTTACATGTCCTACAAAACAAATTGCTATAAAAACACTGATATCTACACTTTTTTTTTTTTTTTTTTTTTGAGATAGAGTCTCACTCTGTCACCCAGGCTGGAGTGCAGTGGTGCAATTTCGTTTCACTACTGTCTCTACTTCCTGAGTTCAAGCGATTCTCGTGCCTCAGCCTCCCAGGTAGCTGGGACTACAGGCACCCACCACCATACCCAGCTATTTTTAGTAGAGATAGCTTTCACCATGTTGGCAAGGCTGGTCTCAAACTCCTGACCTCAGGTGATCTACCCACCTTAGCCTCCCAAAGTGTTGGGATTACAGGTATTGATCGACTTACGACCTATGCAACTTAGGACCATTCGACTTTACGACCACAATTGCTAGCCACGACTGCTCCGCTGTAGATTTTTGGAAACACTACAACATTTTGATGTGTATCAAGAATATCGCTACCGCCTGGGAGGCTGTGATCACAAAGTGCATGAATGGCATCTGGAAAAATTGTGTTAAGCACTATGTTAATGATTTTGATGGATTTGACAGTGAACATGAACTTGAAACTATTTGGGAAAAAATAGTAAAACTCGCCAAAGACCTTTCTTTGGAGTGTGAAATGGAAGATGTCAAAGAGTTGCTAGACAAAGAATCTGGAGAACTTACAAATGAAGAGCTAATCGAACTGGAAGAAGAAAGAGTGGCGGAAGAAGAAAGAAGAGAAGCAGAGAAAGAAGAGGAGGAGCCAGAAAGAAAGTTCACCACTAACGGATTATCAGACAGTTTATCTTTACTGAATAAACTTCTTACACATTTCGAAGCAATGGACCCAAACATCGAACGATTTGCAAGAATTGAACGGATGGCGCACGATGTGTTTCATCCGTATCGTGAAATTTATGAAGAAAAAAAGAAACATACAATTCAGACAAAGCTCACCATGTTTATGAATAAACCAACTCCAGTAAGCCCAACTGCTGCCTCGGATGACGGCATCAATGATCTGTAGCCAAGCACCAGCGGCCAATAAAATGTTTCGTACATGTTTATATATTTTGATATGTTTTGCAATTGGGAAAATGTTTCCTATGGTATGTTTTACACCTGTAGTTTGTATTTTTGTATGCACCTGTATTTTGTAATTTTGTATGTTTTGCAAATATTAAACCAGTTGTACTGGTAATGCAGTGTTTTACTTAAACCTGACGAATGTAAAAATAAGAAAGAAAATGGTGTAGAGATGATAAAAATGGCATAAAATGAACAAAGAAAATTATGCTATATAACAATGAAAGAAAATTATGATGAAATATGACTTACAGATTTTTATAACATCATTTCACAGTACTGTACATATAGCCTACTCAACTTATGACCAAATCATGTTACGACCAGTCCGTCGGAACCAATCATGGTCGTAAGTCGAGCACTGTCTGTACAGGCATGAGCCACTGCGCCCAGCCTGGTATCTACACTTCTAATAAGAATTAACTAGGAACTTTCCTCCAATCTCTTTATATTTATAGTCCAACTTATCTTCTCTCTTGATTTAAATTTATTTTTGTGAAGATACTGTTTTAAAATATACTTAATAGCCATAAAATTGAGGAGTAAATTAAATAAAATAGTAAAGAAACTCTGTAACACAATTTCTTCCAGAATTTCCCTGAGTCTCTCCTCCAACAAATTAATATGAAGTAAAACCATTAATATTTAAAAGAACATGTAGGATTTATATTTATGATTTGTTTCTTTCAAAATAACTGCCTAATTTTTAGGTGATCGTGTCCTAGCTGTCAATGGAGTTAGTCTAGAAGGAGCCACCCATAAGCAAGCTGTGGAAACACTGAGAAATACAGGACAGGTAACAGATACCAACCTTTTACAGTACCTTAGAAGAGCAAAACAATGTGTGAATAACATCAGTTCTCATTGAGATCTCTGAATTTGTTAGCTAATCAAGAAACCAAACCTGATATATATTACCATCTGGGTTGTTGTTTTTCCTCCCAAATTGAAATGCAAGTATTACGAGACATTTTTTACTGAGGAAGCTGTCTTTCTATGTCACGTGTAACTCTTGTATTACCAAAGAGATCTGTTAGGGGAGGGGTGGAAATTGCATTTTAAATTTGTTTTATAAACATCTGATTTCTAGTGGTTTTCTCTCTTACTCATTCTTTAGCCTCAACACAAAATTTATTTCACTGAAGTACATTTTGAGTCAGGGAGTTCATCAAATTATCTGTAATGGTTTTTGGAGGGTTTTGTTGTTGTTTTGAGACAGGGTCTTGCTGTGAGGCCCAGGCTGGAGTGTAGCAGCACAATCACAGGTCACTGCAACCTTGACTTCCCGGGCTCAAGTGATCCTCTCGCCTCAGCCTCCCAAGTAGCTGGGACTACAGGCACATGCCACCATGCCTGGATAGTTTATTTTTTATTTCTTGTAGAGATGGGGGTCTCCCTTATTGCCCATGCTGGTCTCAAACTCCTACGTTCAAGTGATCTTCCTGCCCTGGCCAACCAAAGTGCTGGGATTACAGGCATGAGCTACCACACCTGGGTTTCTTTTTTTTTTTTTTTTTTTTTGAGATGGAGTTTTGCTGTTGTCACCCAGGCTGGAGTGCAATGGCACACGATCTGAGCTCATTGCAACCTCCGCCTCCCAGGTTCAAGCAATTCTCCTTCCTCAGCCTCCCAAGTAGCTAGGATTACAGGCGCTCACCATCACACCTGGCTAATATTTGTATTTTTAATAGAAATGGGGCTTCACCATGTTGGCCAGGCTAGTCTCGAACTTCTGACCTTAGGTGATCCGCCCACCTCGGCCTCCCAAAGTGCTGGGATTACCAGTATGAGCCACTGCACCTGGCCATTACCATACATTGCTAACATGTATTGTATTTGTAATAGATTCTTTTTAATCATTTCTTTTTCTATACAGAAACATAATAAAAACTTGATTTTGGAACTTTCAACCCCATGTTCCTCTAATTTTTTTCCTCCCTCTTCATTTGGTGGACCAAATTTGGTAGCTACTTTAATGATTTTATATTGTCAACTATACAAAGTCCTGAAAATGTATCTATTTTCTTAGCATTCTCCTTAATTAGCGAAATGCTATTTTATTTATCCAGGTGGTGCATCTGCTGTTAGAAAAGGGACAATCTCCAACATCTAAAGAAGATGTCCCAGTAACCCCACAGTGTACCCTTTCAGATCAGAATTCCCAAGGTCAAGGCCCAGAAAATGTGAAGAAAATAACTCATGTCAAAGACTACAACTTTGTCACCGAAGGTCAGGCCTTGAGACTACAATCTCACCTTTAAATTATTCCTCACCTATTCAAAATTATTTTTTACATGTTGTATTACAGTTAATGCCTTAGTTTTGTTAATTATTCTTGTTAAGTGCAAATAATAATCTGACATAGCACCATACTAAATAAAGACAGAAACATATTTGCAGCTCATAGAGTCTCAAAAGACTTTGGATAATGAAGTCATGCCTGATTATGGTCTTTTTAAAATCCTTTAAATTGTTGTAAAATTTAAAATGAAATTTGGTAAGTAAAAAACTAAGTATAAACAATTGCTGAAATGCCTTCAAACCCATGTGAAACCTTGACCCTTAGATTTTTATAATTCTATTTAATTTTAAGAACTGTAAATAAAAGTCTGGGCAGATATTCACCTAATAGCGCCCAGAAAGTGGTCTTTGTTACAAACTATGCTAGCCTTTGAACATATCCCTAATCGGTTGTAAATTAAGAATGATAGTGGATAGTGGTTGGTTGGTTTGTTTGTTTGAGACCGAGTCTTGCTCTGTTGCCAGGCTGGAGTGCAGTGGCGCAATCTGCCCACCTTGGCCTCCCAGAGTGCTGAGATTACTACAGGCATGAGCCACTGCGCCCGGCCAATAGTGGTTTTTTTCAATAAGGCTAAATGTGTTCATAATACTGGAGTACCCTTTAAGATTTTGTCTTCTTAAGAGGTTTATATTTCCTGTACTTTATAAATTATGGTGATGGTATACAGTCATTGTTTTGTTTTATTTTACACAAAAGTTAGCAACTCTGAATCAGTCCCAAAAATAAGGAGAAAAAATAACAGACTATATTATTTTTCCTGATTACAAAGATAAAATTAACATACTTTATCATACGGATCTGTATTCTTTATTTCTTCCATCATACTTTTTGGGGTTTTTGTTGTTGTTGTTTTGAGTTGAAGTCTCATTTTGTTGCGCAGGCTGGAGTCTAGTGGTACAATCTTGGCTCACTGCAACCTCTCTCCCCTGGATTCAAGCGATTCTTCTGCCTCAGGCTCCGGGAGTAGCTGGGATTACAGGCACACACCACCACACCTGGCTAATTTATTTGTATTTGTAGTAGAGATGAGGTTTCACCATATTGGCCAGGCTGGTCTTGAACTGCTGAACTCAAGAGATCTGCCTGCCCCAGCCCAAAGTGTTGGGATTACAGGCGTGAGCCACTGTATCCTGCTCCAAAATGTTTTTATTTCTTTTACATAACATTTTTGAAATGACTAAACTATAGAAATGGAGAACAGATTAGTGGTTGCCATGGGTTAGAGATTGGGGTCTGGGGACGGGAGGGAGGTGGGTGTGCTTATGAGAGGACAACATGGGGGCCTTGTGGTGATGGGACATTCTGTGTTCTTCACAGGGATGGTGGAGGTACAAGCCTACACCTGTGATAAAATTACATAGAATTAAAACATACATGTACACACACACACACACACACACA